>NW_011495076.1:4889266-4919303 GCF_000754665.1 Bison bison bison | reverse complement strand
AAAAAAAAAAAACAAAAACACAATTTGAAGATACAATTGGCTTTATTTAATGATTCATGAATTGAGCAGCATCCCATTTTAGCAAATACAAAGGAGCTTAAGGAGCTGCACAAAATGAAGGGTTTTTATTGATGGAAGATATGGGAATAGCAGACCACCTGATCTGCCTCCTGAGAAATCTGTATGTAGTTTAAGAGGCAACAGTTAGAGCTGGACATGGAACAACAGACTGGTTCCAAATAGGAAAAGGAGTACGTCAAGGCTGTATATTGTCACCCTGTTTATTTAACTTATATGCAGACTACATCATGAGAAACGCTGGGCTGGAGGAAGCACAAGCTGGAATCAAGATTGCTGAGAGAAATATCAATAACCTCAGATATGCAGATGACACCACCCTTATGGCAGAAAGTGAAGAAGAACTAAAGAGCCTCTTGATGAAAGTGAAAGATGAGAGTGAAAAAGTTGGCTTAAAACTCAACATTCAGAAAACTAAGATCATGGCATCCATTCCCATCACTTACTTCATGGCAAATAGATGGGGAAACAGTGGTAACAGTGAAAGACTTCATTTTGGGGGGACTCCAAAAATCACTGCAAATGGTGACTGCAGCCATGAAATTAAAAGACATTTCCTCCCTGGAAGGAAAGTTACAACCAACCTAGACAGCTTATTAAAATGCCGAGACATTACTTTGCCAACAAAGGTCTGTCTGTCAAAGCTACGGTTTTTCTAGTATTCATGTATGGATGTGAGAGTTGGATTATAAAGAAAGCTGAGCACCAAAGAATTGATGCTTTTGAACTGTGATGTTGGAGAAGACTCTTGAGAGTCCCTTGGACTGCAGGGAGATCCAACCAGTCCATCCTAAAGGAAATCAGTCCTGAATATTCATTGGAAGGACTGATGCTGAAACTGAAATTCCAATGCTTTGATCACCTGATGCGAAGGACCAACTCATTTGAAAAGACTCTGATGCTGGGAAAGTTTGAAGGTGGGAGGAGAAGGGGACGACAGAGGATGAATTGATTGGATGGCATGACCGACTCAATGGACGTGAGTTAGAGTAAACTGTGGGAGTTGGTGATGGACAGGGAAGTCTGACGTGCTGCAGTCCATGGGGTAGGTAAGAGTCAAACATGACTGAGAGACTGAACTGAACTGAACTATTGATGGAAATGGGTGGGAAAAAGAAACTTCTATCAATGAGTGGATTATTTCAGTCAAGGTCACCTTCCTTTGGGGGACAGCAGGGGTCTATAAGGCAGATTACTTCATTAGTGCTGGCCAGGTAATTCTAGACAGACTGGTTAAGACTACATTTCTGGGAGAGGCTGGAATTGCAATTAGGTTAAGTATTAAGTCTTTGTTTAGTGATATGTTCTTATTATAATTGACTCCCTTTGGACCTGTTCTCTCTTTTTAAACAACACTGTAGTTGAATATCTCTCCATTCTGAACGTACACATAGAACCACATGTTATTCATATTTTGGTCTGGCTTCTTTTGTTTGACATGGATTTTATGAGACTTAACTATATTGTTCATGTTTGTTAATTTTCATTGTTGAATATTATTCCATTGTATTAAAAATCTGTTTATCCATTTTAATATTCATGGAAAATTCAGTTTATGCATATTATGTATATTGCTTCCATGGGACAATTCTTAGTGCATATGTGCATGAATTGCTATGGGTTACATATCTAGGTATATAATTTTGGCTCTTAGAACACGTGCAGCTTCAAACATAGTAAACATGCCAAACTTTTCTTATATACTAGCAATTTAAGTGAGCTCCGAATGCTGTACATCCTTACCAACTTTTGGCTTTCTTTATACTTTTTCATTTTTTCCATTCTGGTGAGTACTGTAGGTGTATCTTACTGTAGTTTTAACTTTCATTTTCCTTCTTACTAATGAGGTTGAGCATATTTTCACATCCTTAGTGACTATTTGGATATCCATTTTGTAAAGTACCCATCATGATTCTAACCCAATTTTTTATGTTTTATTATTTTTTTCTTAATGAAAATGTAGTAGTAGTTTATATCTGCAGGATTTAGTGTTATAAATATATTTTTCCATTTCTTGGCTTATTTTTCAATTCCTGCAGGAGATTTTTTAAATTTAGTTTTTAATTTCAATGTAGTCAAATTTATCCATTTTTTCATTTCTGATAAGAGTTTCCTGTAATCTATTTAAGGAGTCCTATCTTATCCAGAGGTCCTGAAAATAATCTCCAATATTATTTTATAGAATTACAATAGCTTTGGCTTTGGCATTTAGATCATTTTATTTTTGTTTTCTTATTCCATAGAAGTCTGATTTTCTGGCACTGTATATGAAAAATAGTGTTCTTCCCCTGTGGTCTGCAGTAATACTTGTCACAAATCAATTGTCCATACATATTCAGGGCTATATCACATTTCTCTATTCTTCTACATTTGTCTGTTTGTGAAATATACCGTTATTCTTTTATATACTTGAAGAGCATCTTTGCTGTGCTTGGCCACTGGAGTTTCTATGTGTATTTTAAAATTAGCTTTTTCTGTTACACACATGCTTGCACATAAAACTTGGAGAGACCTGTATTGGGATTATAGTATTGAATCTATAGAGACCAACATCTTCATAATACTATCTTGCAGTTCATGTATAAGGAATCTCCTTTCATAAGGGCAGTAATCTCATACATGAGGGCTCCACTTTCACATCCTCATCTAACCCTAATTACCTCCCAAATGCTTCACCTCCTAATATAAATTGATTGTTTTTCTTGAAATAATGGTGATTTGTAAATTTACTTATGAGATTTATTAGGTGATCTAAATTTAAACATTTAAAATGCCCACTAATTCTAATGAATTTCCTTTACTCAATCATTAGTCTAAAGATTAATAACAGATTTTTGAGGTCCATATACTAATAGAAATTTTCCCTTTTGAAATGTGGCATATTTACTTGCCATATACTTTTTTGAGTACTTTCTTATGATCTGTGTCAAAATATTGAAAAATGTGTAACAGATGTATCATTGAAACTTCTTTAAATAAAATACAAACAAATGCATTTAAATCACATCTAACTTTTTTATGATGCAATTGTGAATTAGGTCCTTCTTTTATTGGTAATTAGAATGTGGAGCAGATGGTGTAGACTTTGGCAAAAAGTGATAATCTCTCCAAACTAGCATGTTGTCAACTGATTATTCATAAAAATAAGGCTCTATTCTCTTGATCAAGAGTCTTTTTTTAAAGGTTAGGAATTAAGAAATATGCTTCAACAACAAAGACATGGTATTTCGTAAACAGAGAACAGGTTCTTGATGCTATTAATCTTTGGCACTTTCTGTTAGTTGCCATTCTTATAAGAACAGCCTCATTAAGTCCTTGACTTGATCATTTGAAGAAATTTCTCCATTATTGTCAGTGAATCATTGCAGCCATTTAACCAGTCATTCTAACCAATTATTAGTAAGCACAGGAAGAAACTCTCTTGCCTTCATTGTTCATCCACTGCACTATTCTTTCTTTGAACTCTCCAGAAGTATCTTTGTAAAGATTCCCAGGGACTTTGGTGTCCCCAAAAAGCTGACCAGGAACCAGAACACCTCATATTGTCAGTGAACTTAACTTTGTTCCAGATGTAAAAATAGAAGAGAATTCAGGCAATCAGAGCCCAAGGCCAGCTACCAGTGCAGATACCCAAGGCGATGCCCAGAATAGCATGGGTTGGAAAAAAAATAAATGAATTATCAGGTAAAACGTTAAAGAAGGCAACTTGATTCGTTTACCAGGTCTGCTGATTCTTAGGACTGATCCCACAGACATCATAACCTAAGGCTTCCTAACTTTTATCTCATCACTCCCAAGACCATATCATGTTTCCTCCTGTGATAGATATACTCCTGGCTATTAGAAGACTAAATTACTATAATTTCATAGGTGTCTTGGTTGTTTCAACTCATACAGATCTCTCCACTGTACAGAAGATAAAGAGAGAATAAGGATGATGAGTAATGTATACACAAGTATATGGAAAGTGAATATATATGCAAGCTTATAAGCAAGTAGATGAGTATCAAATGGAGGGACTGAAGGTGTATTAATTGACACACTCATAGTTGGCAATTTCTCTGAGGCAAAAAGCAGTCAGTTGTTCATACTCAAAGCAGCTAAACTCTAGAGACTTGGCAGAAAAATGGAAAGTTCTGATCTTTAAAAGATGAACATATTAAATGATGGGCAAAGGTACATTCAAGAAAAGAAATCCCCTTTTCCTTGGACAGCTGTTGCCTTACTGTGCTGATTTATCTAATGTCTGACAAGTGTTATAACTATTTTGAGTATACAAATGACACTGTAAATTTCAAGCTATTTAAAAGTTTTTCTTCAAATTTTAGAGTCAAGGTGCTAGGTCACTAGTGTTGTTAACTTGATATCTCCTGTTTTTCATCAAAGTACCTATAGAAAATAGGAAAAATATAAAATTGTGCAGAGAAATTGAAATATTATTCAGCAATCTACTAGACATCAAGAGAAGTTTCCACTAATAAAATAGCAAATTAAATTCTATAGAAAAACACCAAGGCCAGTTAGAACTAATGGAATTTCATGCATAGCTAGTAAGCATTTCTAACTTAGAGACCTAGAATATTCACTGTTTAAGGGAGGGAAGCCATATCCCTAATGCATTGAAAGGTCTTCCTCAGAGGTAGTCAGGGAAATTTCACTTCATCTCACTTCCACCATGAAGATCTCTCTTCTCTAAGTTATTTGGGACATAGTAATTCTCAAAAATAGAATGTGACTTAGATTGGGATTGGTAGTTATTGGCACACTGAATCACTGAAAATGGAATGAATTGCTGGAAAATGGAGAAAAGTTCTTAGAAGCAGTGAATGTTAGATATTCTATACTTAATCCTTCTGCCATGATAAAATATATAGACTCTATTTACAAGCAAGTTAAATTCCAAAATTGTTTCCTAAATACCCTTGCTAATAACTATAGAGATCCAAAATGTTTTTATAAATATATTTATTAAAATTCTAAATTATAATAATTGCTATTGCCATTTGTTGATAATGAGAAGAGTTGACAACTCTTGTTCTTATCATGACTTGTATAGCATTATGTACATGTGGAGTTTGATGAAATATAGGGTCTTCATTTGACCTGATTAAATTATTTCATAATCAATCAGATTATCAGGTGGAGAAAGCAGTCCACCTTGAAAAAAAATAAGATTTATCTGTATCTAAATTTCCAAATTACATAAACTAAATAAGAGAACTGCTGTGGGGAAGATGACACAGACATGAAATTAAACTTATAACCTGTACGTCAGCTTACACATGAGATGTGGAGTAAGCACCTTTTTCATATCTCATAATCAAACAATGCATTTTGAACTTAAAGTGAAAGTGAAAGTGAAGTCGTTCAGTCGTGTCCAACTCTTTGCGACCCTGTGGACTGTAGCCCACCAGGCTCCTCTATCCATGGGATTCTCCGGGCAAGAATACTGGAGTGGGTTGTCATTTCCTTCTCCAGGGGATCTTCCCGACCAAGAGATCAAACCCAGATCTCCCACATTGCAGGCAGACGCTTTAACCTCTGAACCACCAGGGAGCACTCATTTGAACTTAAAGGTATTAATAATTACTGGTAAAAATGGAGACATTATTTCTTTAAAATTTAAAAAAGTTTATAAAATATACTTCATGTTAGTTAAAGAATAAAAAATAGAAAACTTAAAGTAGATGATAGACAACCAACACACTTATGACAACTGTTATAAATGGAGTTAATTTTCCTATTAAAATTCAAAGACTGAATGGATTAAGAATACAATCTAACATCATGTTTTTTTAGAAATGGTAAAGCTAAAGTTGAGTAAGCAAAATGGATTTAAAAATATATATGTGTGTGTCTGTGTGTGTGTATAATGCCAAATTTAGAGCAGTTCAATATATGTATATTTAATTTTATGTTGTACAAAGTCCACAACCTTTCAAGGTTCTATTATGTTTTTTAAGAATCAAAAAACATTCAGGATAGTATTAATAATTTGCTTAGTGCAAAAATCATTAGGCCCATGTGCCACAACACCAAAGTATAACTAGATATCTATTAATATTTATGATATTAATTGATACAAGGTCAAAATGTTGGACATGGCTAAACCCAACATGAGTTTACATGTAATAACAAGGGAGTAGATCAAATCAGAGCACAATATGCAACATGAGACATCTGGCAAGAGAGCAGACATCCATTTTACCACATATCTGAAATAATTTTAGCAAAGTATTAAAAGAAAATATTCTATATTTTACCAGCATCCTGAATTTAGAAGAGTATAAAACTTAGTAACTTGCTTTACTTTTACTCTTATAAGCTTTAAATAGTAATTGAATAAAAGGAGTAGATATTCTAAAAATAAAGTGTTAACTGTATGGTGGTTTACTGTAGGTAGTGTTGGTGTTTTCAAATAATAAGGATAAATAAAATTATTAAATCAAGATCAATTATTTTTAGAAGACCTGTAATTTATTAATTTATATAAGTATTTTCCACTTAGAATTAATTAGGTTTATTAGTATTATAAAATGAATGTCAAAAATTAATGCAATTTCAAATATAAATTTGTATTATTGTTAAACTAAAATTAAAACTTATTGCTATTTTAAGACATTTTAGAAAAATAATTTGAGTCATTTTTGAGACTACCTTCTGTATTAATAAATGAAAGTTTCTCAGTAACCTACTCTTGAACTGAAGTTGATTGTCCATTCACATTTGAAGCAGTCTTTCTTCAATAATGGGAGGAATGCCATTCATCTTCCTCTCTAAGATTGATATAAACCTTTTTTTTTTTTTTTTGCATTTTCTTTACTGTAACAGCTGTTCCTTCAGCTCAGCTAACCCTTGGGAATAGTTTTAGCATAACAACAAGCATTCTACTATGTTATGTTACTTTCATACACTAGTTAGGACACAAGCTGAAAGATCTACTTTGTCTCAAACTTTACAGGTCAAAAATAAGCTAGATTCAGAATAAACATTTTGCATTCTTATTATAAGGAAAAATGGTGGACTGAGTCATGGGAGCTGAAATAAAGAGTACTAGGAGAAGGTCTTTTGAAACTGTTATTCATTTCTGATACACAATGTTGCAGAGGACTTTAGGGGAGAAAAGTTTTGAAATAGATAAAGGGACACTTGGTTTTAGTTCTTCAGAGAGATTTAAATAAAGAACAGAGATGATGATGATAAAGCATAGTTTGTAAATATGTTTTCGAGTGTGGAACATCTTTGAAGTAACTGCATATTAATATGATAAAATTGTCTTAATATTTAAATTTTATGCAAATATGATACCAGAAATAATTTGCTTTTTTATAAAATGTCTTTATCTCCTTCAAATTACTGCCATCAATTCTTTTAAAAATATTTTAAAATTTCTCCCACTTTATAATTCACAATAAATAATGTGATATTCATTCTACTAACTATCCTTTGTTTATGTCTAGGAAATAATGTTTATTGCTTCTGATTCATATCTTCACTATATTTATTGGAATTGTTCATTTTATATCTCTAGCTCTGCTTTGAAATTATCATTTTTCCCCTGATGAGAAATCTTACCTGGGATTGCATATAAAAATATTTTTCATTTTTATTATTGGGACACTTTTCATATACTCATTAAATGATAATGTTTCCATTAGTTTGTTGAAATTAGGCAGTGGAAGAGGATATGTTGTAAATCATGAATAGTCTTTTATTAAGGACAAAGTATAAAATAATATTTTCAGACTTTGATTCAGATTTAGTTGATTTTTATTATTTTTTCCATGGATTTTATTTTATTCTATTTTTGGCCGCACCATGCAGCATGTGTGATCTTAATTGCCTCACCAGGGATCAATGCACATTCCCCCTGCATTGGAAGCACAGAGTCTTAAGCACTGGACCACCAGAGAAGTCCCTGATACAGATTTAGAAATGATACAAATTATAATCAGCAGAAAGGACAAGATAATATAGTAAACTTGCATATTTAGATTATAAACCATTGTTCATTCTAGATAAGCATAATTCACTGGTGGTATTTTCACACATAAGCACTAATACATTTGTGCATTCGTTTACACAGTAATTTATAAAATTTTCTGTTATAGATTTCTAAGATAAAGAAAGCCTCTGAACATGAGTTAAGGAATAATATTAATACTATTTATTGTCCATGACATCTTGAAAATAGCTGTCTAAAAAACTTATATATTAGTCCACTCCAAGAGAATATGCAGGGGAAAATAATAGGAATAATTATTTACACATATTAAAAGAAAATTTTATTGGCAAACACCATGAGATTGTATAAGAAGAATAAAACTCAGATTTGTGAATTCCATTAACCCATTTACCATCAGAAAGTATTGTAGATTTATGTTCTGTTCCATAATTTTTTTTTTTTGCCCTCTTTTCTTTGCTTTGTATCTTCAGAAGTCTTTTTGATGATTCTTCATATCACCCTGCTTCCTCTAAGTGCTAGTTACTCAGTCGTGTCCAACTCATTGCGACCCCAGGGACTGGCCCGCCAATCTCTTCTGGTCCATGGGATTTTCCAGGCAAGATATGGACTGGATAGCCATTCCTTCTTCAGGGGCTCTTAGTGTGGAATAGGAGGAAGACTTTTTATTCACGCCTAGGTCTGGAAAGTAAAGGGAAGAATTAGCCCTTAGTCAAAGAAAGAGTCATGAGGATACTAAAGACCTGCTGGTGGAGACCTCTGTTCTGCCATGAATTCTTTTGGCCAGTTCCTTGAGAATATGTGAGGTGTGTGAGTGAGAATACCCATGATTTCTTCCACTCCTTCCTGAGGATTTGGTGACTGATCTGGACTCTAATCTTAGGCATAATATGTACTAAATCCAGACACAGTTTTAATTTTGTTTAAATTCACAATTTCATTCTTACCTCAGAACTAATTGAAATATATATGACTCTAATTTTTCATATTAAAAGCTTTAGATTTCAGGGCATAAGTCATTTGTACAAAATAATAAAGCACACTGAGATCTGATCATCTTCAAGGCAATATGTTGGTCTATTATCAGTCATCACATTGATTGAAAAATGTCCTGCAGTTAATATTTAACTCCTACTGCTCTTTTAATTAAGCAATTTAAATAAATACGTTTTTACTACTCTCAAAATGCCTAGGAAAATAAATTTTAATATATGTGATGCAGATTAACTCTGTATGTAACCTTACAATTAACTGTGAGAATAATTTTAAGGATTAAATTTTAAATTAATGTCAAAGTAGCTCATCTATAAAGTATGTACCAGAATTTCCAGAGTATTTATTTCCAACAGAATTTATTATGTTTTGTAATTTAACCTAGAAAGTGTACTTGCCTACTCAGAATTCTTCTCAACAGTTCAGTGTGATTACTAGTCCTATTATTCTGAGAAAGGAATGGCAATACCACTCTGGTATTCTTGCCTGGAAAATCCCATGGATAAAAGAGCCTGGTGGAATACAATTCATAGGGTCTCAAAGAGTTAGACATGACTGAATTTACTGAGCATGCACAATCCCATTATTTATTCCAAATAAATATTGCTTCTGATGATTTGGTCAATTATTTTAGAAAAATTTAAAGATTACACTTCTAAAAGTAAATAAAATTTCTGCATTAGTTTATAAATCATTCTGAAGAGTCTGATATTACCAGTTTAACCATTTATACACGACTAGAAACGTGCTTAATTTCATATTTATTTTATAGACTAATTGCTAAAAAACAATGGGAAATTTAGAGTTTTGAGGACTAAAAGGAAATGTTTTGACACTTGACCTGGGATTGCAGTATATACATTGTCGAATGAAAAATTAAGGGATAGAGAGATTCATTTGTTCATCAAAGAAATATTTTTTTAGTATGGTTTATGAATAAGAATTTTTACTGGTCTTTGAGGATGTTCAGACAAACTACACAATGCCAGGCCTCAAGAAACTGGCAATGTAATGAATAGAAAATAGACCAATAATTAAAATGAGCTGTGACAATCAATTAAATTATGTAAATCCATGATTAACATAGAAAAACAACACCATAATTTAGGCAAACATTGTTGCCACAAAAACTCAAATAATTAGGTAAATATAAGATAAAATACACACCAGCCACAGGTCTTTAAAGGAAACAAAAAGAAAAATATGAATCTAGGTAGACTATGAAGTAAATCTACTAAATGAAGTTTTTATTATTTGAGAAACAAGTAATAATAAACCATGTGCTGTGCTAAGTCACTTCAGTCATGTCTGACTCTTTGAAACCCCGTGGACTGTAGCCCACCAGGCTCCTCTGTCCGTGGGACTCTCCATGCAAGAATACTAGAATGGATTGCATTGTATGCATTGCATTGCTTTGTATGTCATTACACATATAAATAAATCATTGAACTCTTAGAAAAGATTAACAGTTTTAACATAACTTCCTTTTCTATTGAGTAGAAAAATAAATGAGATAACTGAATTAAGTAATTATTAAATATTATATGATGATTATATTTCCACATTTCCACCTTGCAATGAAAGAATAAAGTTTTTATTAGTGTCCATTAAACAGTTACAGTAAATTATATATGATTGACCTTTTGGAGAAATTCAGTAAACTCAGAAAATCAGAAACTGTGAAACAAAGCTTTTGGGAAACAAATGAAGATGGACAGTCAAATTAAATACTAAAAATCATGAGTTATAAAAGCAGTAAAGCAGCAACATGGCTAAGTCATTCCAAGGGCCATGTCTTTATAAAATATGAAGTTGTCAAATAATGCTTTTTGACTTTTGGTCAAAGGAAAGGGAGATAACATGAGTACATGTAAGTTGAAGGCAGAATAGATATTAGATATTATAAGAAAATAGTGTAATTCTAAAACAAAATAATATCAGAACATTATGTCTCCATGAGAAAAAAAAAAGGCTGAAAGAGTTACAAATAGGAAATACAGTTTACCTAGTACAACTGAAAGAAAACTTTAAAGCAATCACATCCAAATTCTATGAAAAAGCATCTTCTTTCCCACTGACGGTTTGCTCAACTGCTGAAACTCAGGACTCTTACTGCAACCAAAATAGAGCAATATGGTGACAAAGTTTCTCAAAAATTGGACTTGTGTTTCTGGAGTTTTGGAGGAAGTATGAATTTTGAGGCTGAAGACAATATCTTGTGTGAAATTTCTGAAGGTAGGGGCTTTTAATTGTAGCCAGCAAAATGTTGGAAAAGATTTTTGGGATAGTCTGCCTGAGATGAGGGAAGAAGACTCCCATGTCTAATCTCTGCAGTTTTTGAAGAATAAAAAGGGTCTCATAAAGGTGTATGGAGCCTAGGGTAGGCATAAGAGCTGTTGGTGCCCAGAGAGGCCATATCCCGTGCAGAAGAAACAGATGCTGATCAGGGGCAAAAATGAGATGAGTTGTTCTCACTCAGGTGTTTCTATGTGACTGGGAGTGAAGCTAAAATCTACCTCAAGAAATCATACACACTGTGAACTCAGAAATCACACACCAGTGGAAGTCACTAGCAATGGAAAGATCCTGATAGAAATTGAACAAATCAGCATGAGCCCGGAGACGTCCCCCACCACTGGAGGTTAGTCCATATTCATAAGAAAACCACTGATCCCCACTTTTCCCCTTTCCTGTCCCATGCTCAAAGGGCTGTGGCCAGGGAGTGAAAGAGCAGACCACTGTCTCTTCTGCCTTTCAGTTTTAAATCCAATGACTGCTCCCTTCCTGCTAAAAAGAAAAAAAAAAAAAAATACAAATGAGAAATACTCAATGCTAGAGGGAGGAAAGTTGCTGAATGAAATAAGATACTGGTATCTTAAAATATACTGAATACTGAATTCAATTTTAATATACAAAAGTAGGGAACTTAAGGGAAGTAGTAATTGAAAGAGAAGAATTAAGCCCACTGAAGATAGAAGGCATAAAACTAAAAGTCATTATGTTAATTAATGAATGAATTGTGACTCCTCAATAAGCAGGTTACGTGTAAGTAGGATAAATGTATAGCTATATGTTCATGGATGATATTCTGGCAAGTTATAAACTAAATTTTTAACTGTGGTTGGTTATCTCTAGGAAGTAAGATTTTAAAAGGGTGATATTATAAAAGGAAGTATATTTTCAGGTTGTAAGACTGTGTTTTAAAGAAAAATTTTATACAAAATATAATGTGTGTACACACAATCACTCAGTCATGCCTGATTCTTTACAACTCCATGCACTGATGGACTGTAGCCTGCCAGGGCCCTCTGTCCATGGTATTTTTCAGGCAAGAATACTGGAGTGGGTTGCCATTTCCTCCTCCAGGGATCTTCCCAACCCTAGGATTGAACCCACATCTCCTGTATTGGCAGGCAAATCAAATATAATAAAATATATTAATTTTATAATTGTAGATTAATTGAAAACTTCATAAATTCAGTTTCATAACATTCAGAAAGAACATATGCCTGTGAAAGGAATGGAATAAGTTTTGTCCTGCTTTCCAGAAACAGTCGGGATTCTTTACATTTAAGTAAGCTCTCGAGTAGCAGAAGGGATAATTTCACAAATTAAAACTGGTAGAATATTAGCTAATGCTGCTAAGTCACTTCAGTCGTGTCCGACTCTGTGCGACCCCATAGACGGCAGCCCACCAGGCTCCCCCATCCCTGGGATTCTCCAGGCAAGAACACTGGAGTGGGTTGCCATTTCCTTCTCCAATGCATGAAAGTGAAAAGTGAAAGTGAAGTCGCTCAGTCGTGTCTGACTCTTAGCGACCCCATGGACTGCAGCCCACCAGGCTCCTCTGTCCATGGGATTTTCCAGGCAAGAGTACTGGAGTGGGGTGCCATTGCCTTCTCCGTAGCTAATACTTAAGCTAATACTTAAAAAGCTAATAGCTTCTACTGTTTGTTAAGGACAAGGATTTTGCTTATTATTGACTTGTCATGAGTGGCTACTTCTCAATTATATGTGATAATGTGAGACAAAAATTGCTTGGGTAATTTAAAGCCACAAATAATACACTATCATTTTCAACAGTATTTTCAATCTCACTCTGTATAAACTCTTAGCAATACTACTAGCAATTGCAAATACTGAATCAGGTTTTACAGCATCTCTGTTGTTTTCCTCCAACTCTTTTGACATGAAGGGAAATAATTGAAAAATGGTCATCAACAGGGAATAAAAAAGGTTAAAGGAAAGGGGGAGACTACGAAGCCAGTACCATTTTAGTCAGGCTATGAAACCTGAAAGTTAAATATAAAATGTTAATTACCCTGCATTTATGTGACTCTATTTCTCAAATATAATAGTATGCAGATGTCAATAGCTCACTTACATTTATTACTAAGGCGGTTCTCTAATTAACTACAGCTTCTCAGATCTCTATTGTCAATTATGGCATTAAGCTGCATGGGGATGTTTTAATGATGGCAACCTGGATAAATGGACACTACTTTTATTGTTCACTATTTCTTCTATCAATTTGGTTATATCAATTCCAACTCATATAAAATCAACCATGGGTTGTTAAAACGGCTTTTTGAGTAAGTGACATATTCAGTGAAGTGAAACAGTGTCTCCATAACTGTCTCTTAGCACTAGGACATTCTCTTCTAGTGGTGGCAGCTGCTCTCTCCTTCTGTCTCTTATTCTGCTGAGTAACTAGGTTTAATGATAAAGACTAACTCATGTACCCTCCTGGCCTCTCTTCATAACCTCTCAGCGCTAGCTTTCATTGTCTGTCCTTTCTTTCTCATTCTCTTTCAATCATGTATTAAAAATATGAGTTGTTGTAGTTTCCATTTTCTTCACTTCTCCATACAAATATAGTCAGGTTTCTCCATTGGCTCTCATTGGAGCATATAAAAAGGCTACTTTAAACAAAATTCTAGCCAATTAACTCTTACTCTCCAGTAATGTGTTGGTTGTACTCACTGCAGCCAGTTGTCATTTTCAAAGTTTATATTCTTGTCAGGATTAATGCAACAAATCTTATCTTTAGCTATTAATGGAACTAAAATTTAAAATACTGCTTTCCTGTTAATTAGTTTGCTGTTTTCAAAATCTCAAGCCCAACCTGAATTCATTCCTTATCACTTCTATATGAATGATAATTATATCATTGCTTTTGTTTGTATAGCTCTAGTTTAAGGGTTCCATATATTGCATCAAAATACCCTGCTTCACCCAACTACCTTGGGCATATAAAAAAAGCATGTCATTCAAAAAAAAATTAGTGATATTTAAGGAATACCTCTCACTAGTTCTATAAATCACAAAATAAAACATTGTGATAAATTGTGGTTTCCAAGAAGAGTCATCATCTTGACACTATAGTCCTTTGAAAATTTTGTTTTGCTTCTTTTTTTTATTCATTTTTTTAAATGGAGGGTAATTGATTTACAAAATTTTGTTGTTTTCTATCAAACCTGAATCAGCCATAGGTATACATATATCCCCTTGCTTTTGAAACTCCCTCCCATCTCCCTCCCCATCCCACCCCTCTATGTTTATACAGGGCCCCTGTTTGATTTTCCTGAGTCATACAGTAAATTCCCATTGGCTATCTCTTTTACATATGGTGATGTAAGTTTCCATGTTACTCTCATCCATCAGAGGGCAGACAGAATGAAAACCACAGTCACAGAAAACTAATCAAACTGATCATATGGACCACAGCCCTATCTAATTCAATGAAACCAAGAGCCATGCAATGTAGGGCCACCCAAGATGGATAGTTCATGGTGGAGAGTTCTGACAAAATGTGGTCCACTGGAGAAGGGAATGGCAAACCACTTAAGTATTCTTCCATTGAGAATCCCATGAACAGTATGAAAAGACAAAAAGATATGATACTGAAAGATAAACTCCCCAGGTAGGTAGGTGCCCAATATACTACTGGAGAAAATGGAGATCATGGCATCTGGTCCCATCACTTCATGGCAAATAGATGGAGAAACAATGGAAACAGTAAGAGGCTTTATATTTGGGGGCTCCAAAATCACTGCAGATGGTGACTGCAGCCAGGAAACTAAAGACACTTACTCCTTGGAAGAAAAGTTTTGACCAACCTAGACAGCATATTAAAAAGCAGAGACATTACTTTATTGACAAAGGTCTGTGAAGTCAAAGCTATGGTTTCTCCAGTAGTCATGTATGGATGTGAGAGTTGGACTATAAAGAAAGCTGAGCACCAAAGAGTTGATGCTTTTGAACTGTGGTGTTGGAGAAGACTCTTGAGAGTCCCTTGGACTGCAAGGAGATCCAACCATTAAATCCCAAAGGAAATCAGTCTTGAATATTAATTGGAAGGAGTGGTGCTGAAGCTGAAACTCCAAATTTTGGCCACCAGATATAAAGAAGTGACTCATTGGAAAAGACCCTCATGCTGGGAAAGATTGAAGATGGGAGGAGAAGAGGATGACAGAGAATGAAATGGTTGGATGGCATCACTGACTGGATGGACATGTGTTTGAGTAAATGCCGGGAGTTGGTGAAGGACAGGGAAGCTGACGTGCTACAGTCCATGGGGTCACAAAGAGTTGGACATGACTGAGCGACTGAACTGAACTGATGTTCCTCTTTCCATACATCTCACACTCTCCTCCCCTCTCAACATGTCCAAAAGTCCATTCTCTATGTCTGTTTCTCCATTGTTGCCCTATAAAATTCTTCAGTACCATTTTTTCTAGATTCCATATATATGCATTAGAATACGTGTTTTGCTCTGACTTACTTCCCTCTGTATAATAGGTTCTAGGTTCATCCACCTCATTAGAACTGACTCAAAGTTGTTCCTTTTTATGGCTGAGTAATATTCCATTGTGTATATGCTCCAAAACTTCTTTACCTGTTCATCTGTTGATGGATATCTAGGTTGCTTCCATGTTCTAACTATTGCAATGAACAATGGGATAGATGTGTCTTTTTCAATTTAGGTTTCCTCTGGGTATATGCTTAAGAGTGTGATTTCTGGGTCATATGGTGGTTTTCTTCATATTCTTTTAAGGAATCTCCATATTGTCTTCCATAATGGCTATAATTTACATTTTCACCAACAGTGCAACAGCGTTCCCTTTTCTCCACACCCTGTCCAGCATTTATTGTTTGTAGACTTTTTGATGATGGCCACTCCGACTGGTGTGAGGATCTCATTGTAGTTTTGATTTGCATTTCTCTGATGATGAGCAATGTTGAGCATCTTTTCATGTGTTCATTAGCCATCTGTAAGTTTCTTCGGAGAAATGTCTGTTTAGGTCTTTTTCCCACTTTTTGATTAGGTTGCTTGTTTTCATGGTATTGATTTGTATGTGCTGCTTGTATATTTTGGAAAATTAATTCTTTGTCAGTTTCATTTGCTATTATTTTCTCCCATTCTGAGGGTTGTCTCTTCACCTTGCTTAGAGTTTCCTTTGCTGTGCAAAATCTTCTAAGTTTAATCAGGCCCCACTTGTTTACTTTTGTTTTTATGTCCATTACTCTCAGAGGTGGGTCATAGAGGATCTTGCTTTGATTTATGTCATCAAGTGTTCTGCCTATGTTTTCCTTTAAGAGTTTTATAATTTCTGGTCTTACATTTAGTTCTTTAATCTATTTTGAGTTTATCTTTGTGTATGGTGTTAGGAAGTGTTCTAATTTCATTCTTTAACATGTAGCTATCCAATTTTCCCAGCACAATTTATTGAAGAGGGGGTCTTTACCCCATTGTATATTCTTGTCTCCTTTGTCAAATAAGGTACTCATACATGCATGAATCTATTTCTGAGCTTTCTATCTTGTTCCATTGATCTATATTTCTGTCTTTGTGCCAGTACCATACTGTCTAGATGATTGTAGCTTTGTAGTATAATCTAAAGTCAGGAAGGTTGATTCCTGTAGCTCCATTCTTCTTTCTCAAGAATGCTTTGGCTATTCGAGATCTTTTGTGTTTCCATGTGAATTGTGAATTTTTTTGTTCTAGTTCTGTGAAAAATGCCATTGGTAATTTGATAGGGAACACTGAATCTGTAGATTACTTTTGGTAGTATAGTCATTTTCACAATATTGATTCTTCGTACCTGGGAAGACAGGTAAAACAGATGGAATATATCTCCATCTGTTTATGTCATCTTTGATTTAATTCATTAGTGTTTTTAATTATCTGTGTACAGTTTTTTTGTCTCCTTTGGCAAGCTTATACTTAAATATTTAATTCTTTTGTTGCAATGGTGAATAGGATTGATTACTTAATTTCTCTTTCTGATTTTTCAATTGTTACTATATAGAAATGCAAGTGATCCCGCAACTTTGCTAAATTCACTGATTAGCTCTAGTAATTTTCTGATACTATCGTTAGGATTTTCTATATACAGTAACATGTCATCTGCAAACAGTGAGAGCTTTACTTCTTTTCCAATCTGGATTCCGTTTGTTTCTTTTTCTTCTCTGATTGCTGTAGCTAGGACTTCCAGAACTATGTTGAATAATAGTGGGAAACTAGACACCCTTGTCTTGTTTCTGATCTTAGGGGGAATGCTTTCAGTTTTTCACCATTGAGAATAATGTTTGCTGTAGGGTTACTGTATATGGCCTTAACTATGTTGAGGTACGTTCCTTCTATGCCCATTTTTTGAAGAGTTTTAATCATAAATAGGTGCTGAATTTTCTCAAAGGCTTTTTCTACATCTATTGAGATTATCATACGGTTTTTATCTTTCAGTTTGTTTATATGGTGTATCACATTGATTGATTTGCATATATTGAAGAATCCTTGCATTCATGGAATACACCCAACTTTATCATGGTGTATGAGCTTTTTAATGTGTTGCTCAATTCTGTTTGCTAAAGTGTTGTTGAGGATTTTTGCATCTATGTTCATCAGTGATATTGGCCTGTGGTTTTCTTTTTTTGTGTGTTGTCTTTGTCTGGTTTTGGTATCAGGGTGATGGTGGTTTTGTAGAATGAGTGTGGACGTGTTCCTTCCTCTGCAATTTTTTGAGAGTTTTCATAAGGATAGGTGTTGCTGCTGCTGCTGCTGCTAAGTCGCTTTAGTCGTGTCTGACTGTGTGCGACCCCATAGACAGGAGCCCACCAGGCTCTGCGGTCCCTGGGATTCTCCAGGCAAGAACACTGGAGTGGGTTGCCATTTCCTTCTCCAATG
Source organism: Bison bison bison (assembly GCF_000754665.1). NCBI lineage: Eukaryota > Metazoa > Chordata > Mammalia > Artiodactyla > Bovidae > Bison > Bison bison. The sequence continues at coordinate 4,901,082 of NW_011495076.1, read as the reverse complement.
CGTGAAAGTGAAAAGTGAAAGTGAAGTCACTCAGTCACGATCGACTCGTGGAGAGCCCATGGACTGTAGCCCACTAGGCTCCTCCATCCATGGGATTTTCTAGGCAAGAGTACTGGAGTGGCTTGCCATTTCCTTGCTCTTCTTAAATGTTTGATACAATTCTCCTCTGAAGGCATCTGGTCCAGCGCTCTTGTTTTTTGGGTGACTTTTGATCACAGCTTCCATTTCCATTTCCATTTCTAAGAGTCTGTCCATTTCCTGCAGGTTATCCATTTTATTTGCATATAGTTATCCATAATAGTCTCTTATAATCCTTTGTATTTCTGCATTGTCTGTTGTAACCTCTCCTTTTACATTTTTAATTTTGTTGATTTGATTCTTCTCTCTTTTGTTCTTGATGAGTAGGGCTAAAGGTTTGTCAATTTTGTTTATCTTCTCAAAGAACCAGCTTTTAGTTTTATTAATCTTTACTATTGTTTCTTTCATTTCTTTTTCAATTATTTCGGCTCTGAACTCTTATGATCTTTTTTTTCCTTCTCCTAATTCTGGGTATTTATTGTTTTTGTTTTTGTTCTTCTTACTCCAGTTGTTTTAGGTGTAAAGTTAGGTTGTCTATTTGATGTTTTTCTTCTTCCTTGAGGTAGGATTGTATTGCTATAAACTTCCCTCTAAGAACTGCTTTTGCTGCATCCCATATGTTTTGAGTTGTTGTGTTTTCATTGTCATTTGTTTCTAGAAATTTTTTGATTTCCCTTTTGATTTCTTCAATAACCTGTTGGTTATTTAGAAACTATTTTTTAATCTCCATGTGTTTGTGTTTTTCTACAGTTTTTTTTTTCCTTGTAATTGATATCTACTCTCATAGCACTGTGGTCAGAGAAGATGCTTGATATGATTTCAATTTTCCTAATTTACTAGGGTTTGCTTTGTGACCCAAGATGTGGTCTATCCTGGAGAATGTTCCATGTGCACTTGAGAAGAAGGTGTATTCTTCTACATTTGGATGGAATGTCCTGAAGATATCAGTGAGATTCATCTCATCTAATATATCATTTAAATTGTGTTTCCTTATTAATTTTCTGTTTTGATGATCCATCCATTGGTGTGAGTGGGGTGTTAAAGTCTCCTACTATTATTGTGCTACTGTGAATTTCTCCTTTTATGTCTTTTAGTGTTTGTCTTATGTATTGAGGTGCTCCTATGTTGGGTGCATAGATATTTACAATTGTTGTCTTCCTCTTGGATTGATCCCTTGATCATTATGGAGTGTCCTTCCTTATCTTTTGTAATCTTCTTTACTTTAAGGTCTAATTGTCTGATATGAGGATTGCTACTCCAGCTTTTTTTGCTTCCCATTTGCATGGAATATATTTTTCCATCCTCTCACTTCCAGTCTATATGTGTCTTTAGGTCTGAAGTGGATTTCTTGAGACAGCATATATATGGGTCTTATTTTTATATCCGCTCAGCCAGTCTGTGTCTTTTGTTGGGAGCATTTAATTCATTTACATTTAAAGTAATTATTGACATATATGTTCCTATTGCCATTTTTTAAATTGTTTGGGGTTGATTTTGTAGATCCTTTTCTTCTCTTGTATTTCTTGACTATATAAGTCCCCTTAACATTTGTTGTAAAGCTGGTTTGGTGGTACTGAATTCTTTTAATTTTTTCTTTTCTGAAAAGCTTTTTATTTCTCCATCAGCTTTTAATGAGATCCTTGTCTTTTACAGAAATCTTGGTGGTAGATATTTCCCTTTCAGTACTTTCAATATATCCTGCTATTCCCTTCTGTCCTGCAGAGTTTCTGCTGAAAGATCAACTGTTAAGTGCATGGGGTTTCCCTTGTATGTTACTTGTTGCTTTTTCCCTGATGCTTTTAATGTTCTTTCTTTGTGTTTAGTCTTTGTTAGTTGGATTAATATGTGTCTTGGCATGTTTCTCCTTGGGTTTATCATGTGTGGGACTCTTTGCACCTCTTGGACTTGATTAACTATTTTCCTTTCCATGTTGGGGGAATTTTCAACTATAATCTCTTCAAAAATTTTCTCATATCCTTTCTTTTTCTCTTATTCTTATGGGACCCATATAATTTGAATGTTGGTTTGTTTGATATTGTCCCAGAGGTCTTTGAAACTATCCTCAGTTCTTTTCATTCTTTTTACTTTATTCTGCTCTTCAGAAGTTATTTCCACCATTTTATCTTCTGGCTCACTGATTTGTTCTTCTGCTTCAGATATTCTGCTATTTATTCCTTCTAGAGTATTTTTAATTTCAGTAATTGTGCTGTTTGTCCTGTATGTTTATTCTTTAATTCTTCTAGGTCTTTGTTAATTGATTCCTACATTTTCTCCATTCTGTTTTCAAGGTTTTTGATCATTTTTAGTATCATTATTCTGAATTCTTTTTCAGGTAGTTTGCCTATTTTCTCTTCTTTTATTTGGACTTCTGTGTTTCTAGTTTGTTCCTTCATTTGTGTAGTATTTCTCTGCCTTTTCACTATTTTTTTTAACTTATTGTGTTTGAGGTCACCTTTTCCCAGGCTTCAAGGTTGAATCCTTTCTTCCTTTTGGTTTCTTCCTTCCTAAGGTTGGTCCAGTGTTTTGTGTAAGATTGTGAGATTTGTGCTGGGTTTTCTTTCTGTTTTTCCTGCCTTTGTTTGTTTGTTTTTCCTCTGATAGGCAAGGCTGAGTGAGGTGGTAATCCTGTCTGCTGATGATTGGGTTTGTATTTTTGTTTTGTTTATTGTTTAGATGAGGCATACTGCACAGGGTGCTACTGGTGGTTGGGTGATGCCAGGTCATGTATTCAAGTGGTTTCCTTTGTGTGAGTTCTCACTATTTGATACTCCCTAGGGTTAGCTGTCTGTTAGTCTAGTGTCTTGGAGTCAGTGCTCCCACTACAAAGGCTCGGGGCTTGATCTCTGGTCACGAACGAAGATTCCACAAGTGGTTTGTTATGGCGTTAAGTGAGATTAAAACAAATACTGAAAAATGAGAAACCTGAGATGAATCCCAGACAAATGGCAGTTACAAAATCAGGCAACTAATGATCAAAATAATGGAATACACACACACACACACACACACACACATATATGTACACCCATAAGTAAAATCAAAACAGTCTTACAAAAATAAAGTACAGTAGATTGACCCGGTGAACAAAGGAAAGTAAAAATTATATGTACCAGTTAAGAACAAAACTAACTAAAGTGCAAACTGGAAAACAAAACTAAAGCAAGGTGCCAAGTAGTGAATAAAGCAATGAAAAAAAAACCCTAACAATTGTTTTACTTCTAATGACCTCTCCTGACTACCTTATGTGTGAAACACAAAAGAAATAACATTCCAACAGCATATTTTGGCTAAATAAAAATTGGTGTAGCCAATATGTTGGAATGTACACCCTGTGGATATAGATAAAACGCAGTTTCATTTTTTAATTTTATTCAATGAGGAAGCTTATTTTTTCTCCCTCTGGATGAAAATGTGTGCTGAATCTAGTGTAACAGATGGTTCTAGATTTATCTCATTCTAAAACATAATATCAATTTAGAGATTAGAAGCATTTAGTATAAGATATTAATCAATATTTCAATCTTCATTCAAAGTATTACAGTAGCACTTGTATACATACAGGAGAAATAATAATATTCACACATACACAAAAACTCTTTAAAAAGTTTTTTCCCTCTAAACCTGATACCTTTTTATGCTCTTGCTTGAGAGTTTCCTAAGAATCTTGGCTCCAAGTCTTTTTTTTTTTTTTTTTCTTTTTCTTTTTAATATTGACCTGGCACCTTCTGTGACAATTACTGCCTCTTGGTACCTGAATTGAAATTTCAATTTTGACATCTTCTTACACTGATATTTTAATGTCTCAGAAAAATTCCTTCCCAAGTGAGTGTGTACTTTCTCTCAAATATCAAGAGAAACTTGCTATATAAAAACATAAAGATACTTGGCAGAAGAGTTAAGTGGCTTGTGCAAGACAACCTAAATATTAGTTCAGATATGTTAACTACTTCACAGGTTGTCCAGAGTTATATTAACCTCTCATTCAAAGATGAGAACTACATATTTTGCATGATAATAGGAGCTTTTAAGAGGAACGAAACTATTCAGACATTGGGAAAAATAAATGCAGATACATGGTTTCTGATAATTCAAACATTCAATGAAAATTTCTTAGGAAAATTAAGTATAGAGCTTGAGTATCTAAATTGAGCAAAGTATCCTCAAAACAGTCACAAATTCTAGGTGAACTACACTGATTATAATGGTAGAGAACTCAACTAGCCTTCTTAACTTGAAGTGAAGTTCAGAAAAAATAGACTGATAATACATCCATAGGTCAAAATAAAAATCAATGTTGATCTGTTGTAGGTTAAATATGGTTTGCCTAATGACAGTGATTTAGCAATCAAAAACTCAGAAGTTTACTAAGAAAAGGTTTTTCACCAAAGAACTACATAGATCAGCCCAATTGAAACCCAGGTATCTATTTTCAGAGATAAAAATGAAGAGAGGGACAATTTTCCAATTGTTATTGAAGCTTCCTAATGTTAAGACACTTGGTAATTTGGTATGTTACTGTATATATATGAGATTGAGAGATGTTTTTAATGAACAAATGTGTTGTAGCTAGGGTCTTTTAAGATTGAAGTAAAAAAAAGTTCCATGCAAAAGACTGTATGTGTTTTTAAATATAAAGAGAATCTCATGGAACCCAAGTAGAGAAAGTATGTTCAGGCTTTAAGTGAACTGGAATTGAAAGACAGCAAGTCTGGCCTGACCAAAGAACTATACAATCACTATAGTTTCTAATTTTATTTTATACCTCTGCCATTCTCTTTGCTCATCTGTTTTCTTTTTCCTTGGCCCATAGACTACTATAACTACTGTGGTTAGAATTAAGCTATTGTGCTTCTGCTGAGAGTTTATATGTTGGTTATTCACCTCTCTTGTAGGTTATTAATATCTGCCAGGTTCACCCCAGCCCATCTGATTTAATCTGCTATTGACAAGGAGACACAAAATTTTATGATACTTATGTTTCACCTCCTAGGAAATATATTTTTATTGGTTTGATTTTGAACAGACATAGCAGTGTCTGTCAGTTATCAGTTGAGCTCAGTTCAGTTCAGTTGCTCAGTTGTGTCCAACTATTTGCAACCCCATTAACTGAAACAAGCCAGGCTTCTCTGTCTCTCACCAACACCCAGAACTTTCTCAAACTCATGTCCATCGAGTTGGTGATGCAATCCAACCATCTCATCCTCTGTCATTCCCCTTCTCCTCCTGCATTCAATCTTTCCCAGCATCAGGGTCTTTTCCAGTGAGTCAGTTCTTTGCATAAGGTAGCCAAAGTACTAGAGTTTCAGCTTCAGCTTCAGTCCTTCCAGTGAATACTCAGGACTGATTTCCTTTAAGATTGACCAGTTTGGTCTCCTTGCAGTCCAAGAGACTCTCAAGGGTATCCTCCAACACCACAGTTCAAAAGCATCAATTCTAAAGTACTCAGCTTACTTTATGGTCCAACTCTCTCATATACATGAGTACTGGAAAAACCATAGCCTTGACTAGATGGACCTGTTGACAAAGTAATGTCTCTGCTTTTTAATAAGCTATCTAGGTTGGTCATAACTTTTCTTCCAAGGAGCAAGCATCTTTTAACTTCATGGCTGCATTCACCATGTGCAGTGATTTTGGAGCCCCCAAATATAAAGTCTCTCACTGTTTCCACAGTTTCTCCATCTATCTGCCATGAAGTGATGGGACTGGATGCCATGATGTTCATTTTTTTGACTGTTGAGTTTCATGCCAGCTTTTCATTCTCCTCTTTCACTTTCGTCAAGAGGTTCTTTAGTTCCTCCTTGCTTTCTGCCATAAGGGTGATGTCATCTGCATATCTGAGGTTATTGATATTTCTCCCTGAAATCTTGATTTCAGCTTGTGATCCATCAATTCCAGCATTTCACACGATGTACTCTACATATATGATAAATAAGCAAAGTGACAATATACAGCCTTGACTTACTCCTTCCTGATTTGGAACCATTCCATTGTTCCATGTCCAGTTCTAACTGTTGTTCTTGACCAGCATACAGATTTCTCAGGAGGCAGGTCAAGTGGTCTGGTATTACCATCTCTTGAAGAATTTTTCACAGTTTGTTATGATCCACATAGCCAAAGACTTTAGCGTAGTCAATGAAGCAGAAGTACATGTTTTTCCTGGAATTCTCCTGCTTTTTCTATGATCCATCATATGTTGCCAATTTGGTCTCTGGGTCCTCTGCTTTTTCTAAATACAGCTTGAACATCTGGAAGTTCTTAGTTCATGTAATTTTGAAAGCTAGCTTGGAGAATTTTTAACATCACTTGCTAGCGTGTGAGATGACTGCAATTGTGTCGTAGTTTGAGCATTCTTTGGCATTACCTTTTTTTGGGATTGGAATGAAAACTGACCTTTTCCAGTCCTGTGGCCACTGCTGAGTTTTCCAAATTTGCTGACATATTGAGCGCAGCACTTTCACAGCATCATCATTTAGGATTTGAAATAGCTCAACTGGAATTCCATCACCCCCACTAGCTTTGTCCATAGTGATGCTTTCTAAGGCCCTCTTGACTTCACATTCCAGGATGTCTGGCTTTTGGTGAGTGATCATACCATTGTGGTTATCTGGGTCATGAAGATCTTTTTTGCATAGTTCTGTGTATTCTTGCCACCCTTCCTTAATATCGTCTGTTCCTGTTAGGTCCATACCATTTCTGTCCTGTTTTGTGCCCATCTTTGCATGAAATGTTCCCTTGTTATCTCTAATTTTCTCAAAGAGATCTCCAGTCTTTCCCATTCTATTTTTCCCTCTATCTCTTTGCACTGATCCCCTTGGAAGGCTTTCTTACCTCTCCTTGTTTTTGTTTGAACTCTGCATTCAGATGGATATATCTTTCCTTTTCTCCTTTGCCTTTAGCTTCTCGTCTCTTCTCAGGTATTTGTAAGCCCTCCTCAGACCACCATTTTGCCTTTTTGCATGTCTTTTTCTTGGGGATGGTCTTGATCACCTCATCCTGTACAATGTCACAAACCTTCATCTATAGTTTTTCAGGCACTCTATCAGAGCTAATCCCTTGAATTTATTTGTCACTTTCACTGCATAATCATAGGGGATTTGATTTAGGTCATACCTGAATGGTCTAGTCGCTTTCCCTACTTTCTTCAATTTAAGTCTGAATTTTGCAATAAGGAGTTCATGTTGCAAAAGAATCAGACACAACTTAATGACTAAACAAGAGCAATAACAATATCAGTTGTTTTACTGTTAGATTTAAAATTCACTCATTTATACAGTAGTCTAAGGATACCAGTTTCACAAATGCACACTAACAATTGGAATCTAAAAGACGAAATGCTAGTTACTAACTGTTTTACCAATTTCCCTCTCTGTAGTTATCTGAAATAGCTCTGATTTTAAATAGTTCATTGTTGTTGTTGCTCAGTCCCTCAGTCATGTCCAATTCTTTGTGACCCCATGGACTGCAGCACCCCAGGCTTCCCTGTCCTTCACCATCTCCCAGAGTTTTATCAAACTCATGTCCATTGTCAGTGATGCCATCCAACCATCTCATCCTCTGTTGTCCCCTTCTCCTCCTGCCTTCAATCTGTCCCAGCATCAGGGGCTTTTCCAATGAGTTGGCTCTTTGAATAATGCATTACCTCTCTCGCAACTGGAGTTGAGAAAGAGAATTGGCTGAATGCTGTCTGGAAAATAGAAGTAAACTTTCTTTTTCCTAAAAGTATTGTTCACATCAAATAGTTTTTCTAGAACTGAAGATATAAAAGAGCAGTCCTAACACAATGCTATGTTTTTGCTCAAATCTGGTACTTAGGATTCTCCTCTCAGAATTAATTTGATATGGAAATAAGAAAATGCATATGAGAGTCTTTAATATCTGGTTCATAATAGGTGTTCATAAGATGTAATTTGAATTAATATGATATATATATATATATATATATATATATTACTATGCCTATATCTATCTCTTCAAACCTCAGTTTTTTTAATTACTTCTTCAGGTGTCCAGTGCCAAGCATACTCTCTCTTTTTGCTGTTAGTATCAGTGTTTTTCCCTATAGGGAATGCTGGAATTTGTATACACAATTCAGTTTAGCTTCAACAGTTCTCCTCTCTGGACTACATTGGGAAAAGCTCCACTGTTAGGAGAATTAATAGGGAATTTATAAGTATTGGGTCACTGAGCCAAAATTTCTCCCATATTGAACATTCTCTACCCCACAAAGCTTAATATTCCTCCAGATGATCTGTTTTTGTAAGTAATGTACAGACCCATGGCACATGTAAATGTATAATGAAACAACTACAGAAGTGAAGTTTAATTACCAGCTGGCACAGTCAAGAAAACTTGATCCACAGTTATTCCATGTACCCATCACTGTGCTCATGAAATCAGGTTACTGGGCCAATTGAATATATTCAGCAGCATAGTATGACTTTGATTCTATTGCGGGGCCCACAGAGTCAGAAATAGTGTCGCACTTAAGAATTTTTCTGACTATATGTGTGTATGTTTGTAGAGGTGAGTTTATAGTTGTCAAAGCTCTTCAAATTTTTCTTTTATAGATGTTTGCAATCATTTGTTTCTAGTCACTTATTTTTACTTTTGAGGTATTCAGGCTCAACTTTTATCAGGTATAGGCTTATCTTATTCCTGAAGGATGCTTTCTTTTAAATTAGACAGTCAGCTTGATGCAAAGAGTTTCCTAAAAATAATTTAACTTTGTCTACCATCTTTAACTGTGTCTACCATCCTGTTTACCAGGATGGCTTAGAAAAATCTCAATACCAAAGGCTTTCCTTTGCTATTTTTTCATCTTCTTGCACAGAAATATTGCTTTAAAATTCAGTTACTCTCTATCAGTTAAGCAGAGCTTAATATACCTGCAAAAGTTTCTATATTGCTTTAATAAACTTAAGTAAATTTTCAACTGATGACATGAGTCAAATTACAAATATAAAGCATCAAATATTTGTAGTTAAAATTTTGCTACAATGACTTTTAAAAGGTTCTTGTTGCTAACTGTAGTTAACAACATAATGTTTCACTCTGAATAGTAACCTAAACTTTGTTGAAAATTAATGTTGATGTTAGTAAATTGGTTGTACTGCTGACTGTGAAACAGAATTGCAAATTATTATACAAAAAGTATGCAAATGCAAATAATATGGAAATGCTTGGTCTCAGCTAGAACTAAAAATAATCTAACAACAAAAAATACTACATCAGCAGCGTGTAGGTGTGGAGATTTTTGGCTTCCACTACAAATGCAGCTTGAAAGTTTTCATATGTAATTCATGAGATTTCCATGATTCCTTTTCAGGAAGAATAAGGTCCTTTGCACTGGAAAATGATAAGCTTTTATTTTTTATTTTCCCACTGTTTTAAAATAAAAACCACATTTCCTCCTTAGTTGTATATAAATGATTTGTTACTTTTTTTTTTAATAAAACAGTTAGAGATATATGAAAAGCATTTGGCAGAGTCATGTGAGAAAATCATATATTTCAGGACAAATGAAAATTCGTTTGTCTGCTACACTAGATCCTTAAAACTCCATGTACTCAAGTAGGAACTATTTACTAGTTTCCTCTTATGTCATGGAAAATGAAGTTTTCTTGAAATGATATCATCTATAGAGAGCATGTTCTCTGTGCACATTCTGAAATAATTGACCTGAAATTCAAGAGATAGTTTTATATATATATATACACACATATATATGTGTGTATTTTATTATTGGAGATATGAAGAATGAATAAAATGAACAGCACATTTAATTATCAAGATTAGATTTCTTGACAATTCATGGAAGAAAAAATTTCATATGCCAAAAGTATGAATAGAAAATAGAAAAAATAGAAAATAGAAATAAATAGAAAAAAATATTAAACCTCTAAATAATCAGGGAATTAGAAGTTATCACTTATCAAAGTGGAAAACACTTTTAAAATTATATTAAATGATGTGAACAATGTGGAGAGATAGGCATTTTTGCTCCCCATCAGTGTAGTAATCTATTCTACCTTCCTGACCCAGGAACAGTCTTTCAAATAGATACATTTAGGCAATAATTTCTATAAAAAGATGATTGAGGTCACATTGTCACAAAATACTGAAATACGTTTTGGTTTATTTTTTACTAGCATATTATTCTGCCATTAAAGTCATACTTTCAAAGTATATTTAGTAATAAATGAACATGTTAATGATCTAAATTTAAGTGAAAAACCTAAGTAAGGCCTATGATTCCAAATTTTAAAAAGGAAAGTCACTAATATTTATGAACCATAAAAACAAAAGAGATAAAAATATATCTAAATGTTAGCAATATTTATACTTCTTGGTTAATGAAATAAGAGGTGGTTTTGGGTTCTTGTACTTTTTTTTTTTCCTAAAATTTAGTAAATGGATTTAGTACTTTCAAAAGTTAGTAAATATTTGATAAGAAAATTAATATTTTTAAATGAAAGTCTATTGTGTACCAAGGAAAGTTATATAATTTCCAGGAGAGGTTTACACCTGGTCTTATAGGAGATGATTTCAAAATCTTTTGAGAATTGAAGGTTGGACTTCAATAGGAGTAATTTGCATTTTTCCCAAAGATAAACAAAATCAATAACTGCCTACTGGAGTATGTTCCAGTATTTGTGTCTTTAAGGTGTCTTTTAGGCATAAGGATGGAGTCTCATGGTCTGTTACATTTCCATTTCTAAAGTTGATATACTTTTTTTATTTCTGCACATGTAAGTGTTAAGGATCATAGCTCAAGCAGTTGAAAGCAGATGTGTTCTTATAACATTGTCACTCAATTATCTGAACAACTTCTGAGTTGCATGTCCATGAAAAAATTATGTTTATTGATCAATCAGCTGATAATTTAATTAACTCTTTTCTCCAAGTTGTTAAAGAATTAGAAACTAACTGAGATAATCCAAAAAACTGGATTGTCAAATCAAGCTTACCTGAATCACAGGTCTTATCTAGTATCAAGTTTTCCTAATAATTTCAAGAATACTTCCCATGCACAAAGCGTGGGGAATGTCCTGAACCCTTGGAGTACCATCCCAGGTTCCATTTGGATCTGACATTTTCTGGCACAGATTAATGTATGTAGTTTATAAAGATGGTTTATAATCATTCTGCTTACATACAAATAATCAGTGGGTTCATGCAACATCTCCATTTTACACTCAGATAGTATGTATAGTTAATATGACATTTTCTAGAGAGCCTCTGGCCCCTCCATGGGTTGCTGGTTAGTCATAAACAGTTTTAGACAACTAGAACATTCTTCTAAAATCCATTGTTTACAGTTCTCCTACTAATAGTCTAGTTCAGTTCAGTAACTCAGTCATGTTTGACTCTTTGCGACCCCATGAATCACAGCATGCCAGGCCTCCCTGTCCATCACCAACTCCTGGAGATTACTCAGACTCACGTCCATCGAGTCGGTGATGCTCCTTCTCCTCCTGCCCCCAATCCCTCCCAGCATCAGAGTCTTTTCAATGAGTCAACCCTTCGCATGAGGTGGCCAAAGGACTGGAGTTTCAGCTTTAGCATCATTCCTTCCAAAGAAATCCCAGGGCTGATCTCCTTCAGAATGGACTGGTTGGATCTCCTTGCAGTCCAAGGGACTCTCAAGAGTCTTCTCCAACACCATAGTTCAAAAGCATCAATTCTTCAGTGCTTAGCCTTCTTCACAGTCCAACTCTCACATCCGTACATGACTACAG
>NW_011495076.1:4872684-4888683 GCF_000754665.1 Bison bison bison | reverse complement strand
ACTGTTTCCCCACCAATTTCCCATGAAGTGATGGGACCGGATGCCATGATCTTAGTTTTCTGAATGTTGAGCTTTAAGCCAACTTTTTCACTCTCCACTTTCATTTTCATCAAGAGGTTTTTAGTTCCTCTTCACTTTCTGCCTACTAATAACACATGTTTAATTTGTATGCCCTGAGATCTGTTATTCACAAAGAAAGCAGACTGAGTTACTTGCTTTCCCAGGTGGCTCAGTGGTAAAGAATCTGCCTGCCAATACAGGGAGACACAGGTGATCTAAGTTTGATTCCTGGGTCAGGAAGATCCCTGGAAGAGGGCATGGCAATCCACTCCAGTATTCTTGCCTGGAGAATCCCACGGACAGAGGAACCTGGCGGGCTACAGTCCATGGGGTTGCAGAGAGTCGGACATGACTTAGCTACTCAAGACCCAACCACCCCTACACTACAAAAGAAGTGAATGGACTGCAGACTTTAGTTAAAAATGTGAAAAAAAAGTCTGTCATCACAAAATGGGAAAGGCCAGTTTTCCTTCTCAAAAGAATTAATTTATACTCCCTGTTAGAAAAAAATTTTAAATAAAGAAATATTAATATCATTCACTTTTCTGCTTTGTCATTTCTAAATGCACATTATAAAGATGGAAATTTAAAGCCCTATATTTAGCCATATTTACTGTTTCAAGGAAATAAAGAAATGTCATGTTAATCTCAGTTCAATATTTTTACAACCAAACATTTCCCATATTATAATTTAAAATGTGAATATCTTAATAAAACTACTTTAGAGCCTAGTTATCCCAGCATCCTCATATTTAAAAATAAAATATGCAAAGTTTTGTAAATCCCCTTGCCGATTACCGAAGAATCAATATTCTTCAGAGGTCTTTGAAAGCAAATAATGATTAGATTTGATGTTCCCTTTGCTGGAATAATGTATAAAAATGACTAACTGGACTGTGAGAGGAAATACTCATGAACTGATCAAACTAAAAGACCTGTATTTCATGTACCTCCAAATTTGCCACCCATCTGCCATACAACTCCTGAAATTTTATGTGCTCCGTGAAGTACAATGGCACCCTTAGGAAACGTGTAGTACGATAAGGAAAGTAACCTGGCTTTTTGGTATCTTATTTATAAAAGGCTCAGCCGACATACCCATTTCAAGTTCTCTTTTTGTTGTTGCTCTACAAAATTTTATACAACTTTGGGAAATGCACCATAGTAATTTTAAAGACAGAAAAAAAATTCCTTTTTTTTGATATTCTGAGAGAAAAGAGATTATAAAACAAAAGATAAGAAAATGGAAAGGTCAAGACATCTCCAGCAGAGGTATTCCTTAGGTAGAGTAGTTTTAGGAAAGAATATATATGAAAGTTGATGTTACCCATCTATTCACAACTGTGGTGTGACCTATCATACCTCCAATGATACAGTTTAAAGAGCACTGTGTTATTAGATTATCTAACAAATTATTTTAAAATATATCTGATTATATAACCTATGATTATCAATCTCTAAACAAATATCACTCAATTAGTTCTCTGACAGGAAGCAGAACTCAGGGAGTTCTGATCTAACTCTGATGATCTACAGTGCAGGGGAGAAAGACTGAAGAGTGTGGAAAAGGACCTGAAATATGGAATAGATTACAAATTTACTCTCTATTCAGTTTTGTTCTTAGAAGACTAAGCCTAATTGATACTCTATAAAGTTTTCTGAGGATAAAGCATGAAGTTAAATATCAGAGCTCTAAATCTCAGTGTCTGATATCATACAACATAAAATTCCCAGTGCTGGAACTTTTGATTAATGTTCCATGTTCAACTAAACAATACCCAATTAGAATGATAACACTTATTTTACATATTCTCTGGGCCATTTCTAGACATTATGGTATCTTTTCTTTGTCAGTAAGACCATTTAGGACTTCTTCTTTCAATTAAGATTTTTGTCCTATTTCCTATCTCTCCCAGAAAAAGTTTAAATCATTGGATGCAATAGAATAATTAACAGGTGCCATTTCCTACTTTGCGGCATCAAGATAGCCCCAAGACTAAAATATGTGTTCTAACATCTTTAATTTGAGAGAAGTTAACATATCGAATTAAATGACCTACATTGTTGCCCACAATAAACAATTTATATTTACCTTTTATGTTACAAAAATAAAAATTGTTTAAAAGAGGTGAATTTCCATGTTTATATGCTACTACTCATTATTTTGTTTAACATAAAACTTTGAAAGAAAAAAGTTTGCTTTTCACAGTTTGGAAAGATTCTGTTATTTCTCTACCAATAAAAAGGAAGGATGTTTATGCTCAAAATGATTCACTGAAAGGGATTGGCTTCTGCTGTCTTCAGGTTCATCTTACAATAGTTATTTCCCTGAGCAACCATCAAATATATAATATCAGCATAAAACCATAACTTTGCTTTCACTTTTGCCAATATTAAGATTATGCTGAATTCATAGGCAGGATTACAGGCATCCATCCTATTTAAATATATTTAAATGCTAATAAAATTTACTCATCAACTTTTTATTAACTTTTGTGTCATGTATATTCAGACACATAGACACGTGGTCAAAATAGGCACTGCTTAATCTTACAGTAACATGGGGAATTTAAATAGAATTTGTGTAATATTTCTAACTATTTAGAAATTGGCTCTAGGAGTAAAACATAATCTTGTAAAGAAAAGAAAAATATGGTCAGGGGATAAGAATTTAAATAAACATGACTCTTGGGGATTAAAAGTTGATATTTATTTTATACACTTAATGAAAACAAGTAGAAACTTATTTAAGAGCAGTCTTCTAAAATCTGAGAATGTCTTAACCTTTCCTAAAGCTATGAGGTTTTTTTCCTTCCTTTTACACTTGTATCTCAATAATAATAAAAGTATGATAGTAATTCCCACTTTCGAATATGAGCATTACTGATATTAAATGTACAACTTATAATGAGAATTTTTGTAAATAGTTACTAATTTATTAACAATCAATATGAGCATGAAGTTTAGAGAGAATAAGCAGATGGAATCAGGTATGTGTAAGTGTGACTCTCCGTCAGTTAAGAAATGGCAGCTTATTGTGCTGAATAAATGATTGTTTCAAAAATTGCCAAAATTTCTTAACAATAAATATTAGAAAATAAATGCACTTTGAAACTATTAAAATGTAAATTTGATATAAAATTAATGGAAAGTTAGGAGATGTTGAATAGCAGAATGTGAATGATAAATTGCAAATATGTTGCCCCCAAAGCTACCAACACTGAATTGAGCCCACTCCATAAAAAAACTTGAAAGAACAATTAACATCAACATTATATTGTGTTTCTAGAAAACAAGATGTAAGTGCTATTTTCATAGCAAATCCAACTGTTAGCAAAGTTGGCTTTCTGTTCTACACTTTGAAAATTTGGAATGAAACACATTGATTACCCAGCTGCTAGCAGAAACATGGACCCCAAAATAGCATACTGAGGACACACGTGAAGGACTCATGAACCACTTGCTGTTTGTAGGACCTGCTGCTGCCATGTGATGATACTTTAGCAGTTAGCTTAGCTCCCTACGTGGTGCTGTGGGAAAGAACACGCCTACCAATGCAGGAGACACAAGAGACGCGAAACTGATCCCTGGGTCAGGAAGATCTGCTGGTAGAAGGCACAACATAGCAGTTGGCTCAGATTGCATATTATTCCAATAAAATTTGAGGATATACTCTGCAAAAGGCTATTCAAGACTAAAATCTCTAACTACCATTTATTCATATTTTTTATCAGAACATTCTTTAGTAATAGAGAAACAAAGTCAAATTAATTGCCTGTGATAATTAGTTTTTGTCTCAAATGGCTTATGGTAGGAATTTTCTTACTTTCTATATTCCATTTTTATTTCAGTTTGTTGCTTTTATCTGTTTTGTTTAGTCTATTAAACACCCAAATCTTTTAGAAGATAACTGCAAACAGGTAATAATAGTCAACACTTATTAAAAACCTAATGTGTGCAAATGCACTGTCTGAAATATATTTCCCAGGATTCCTACTAAACCCTCATAACTATAATGTGAGTTGTACTATCCTTCTCTACATTCAAAAAAGAAGAAAACTGAAGTGAGGAGGACAAATAACTTGCCAATATCAGAAATATCAGTAATTGTATGGCACCAGGATATAAACCCAGGTGTTCTGAGCTCCAGAGTCAAAGCTTCTAATTGCCCTTCTAAGCCACCTATCAGGTAAGCAAGATAGAGAGACTGAGTGCCACAAAGCTGGTGGTGGTTGAGTCCCCTTATGCCAGTGCAGAGGTTATTCTCCATAGGCGCATACAGTTTATGTGAGTAATGAACTAACTGCTTTGATGATGAATTAGCTAAATCCTAAACTCATTACAATATAATTATATTAAATTAGTGGATTATAAAAACACAAATGTTCTGCCATAGAAAATTGCACATATTTCATTTGGGTCAAGGATATCAGGGATCCTATTCCTATACATGGAGAATAAGAAATTAAGATTAAATGATTGTTAAAATAGGTAAGATTAATAAAAAATTCCAGATGTTCAGGCTAGTTTTAGAAAAGGCAGAGGAACCAGAGATCAAATTGCCAACATCCGATGGATCATTGAAAAAGCAAGAGAGTTCCAGAAAAACATCTATTTCTGCTTTACTGACTATGCCAAAGTCTTGGACTGTGTGGATCACAACAAACTGTGGAAATTCTTTAAGAGATGGAAATACCAGACCACCTGACCTGCCTCTTGAGAAACCTGTATGCAGGTCAGGAAGCAAGGGTTAGAACTTGACATGGAACAAATGACTAGTTCCAAATAGGAAAAGGAGTACATCAAGGCTGTATATTGTCACCCTGCTTATTTAACTTATATGCAGAGTACATCATGAGAAAGGCTGGGCTTGAGGAAGCACAAGCTGGAATCAAGATTGCCGGGAGAAATATCAATAACCTCAGATATGCAGATGACACCACCGTTATGGCAGAAAGTGAAGAGGAACTAAAAAGCTTCTTGATGAAAGTGAAAGAGGAGAGTGAAAAAGTTAGCTTAAAGCTCAACATTCAGAAAATGAAGATCATGGCATCCAGTGTCATCACCTCATGGCAAATAGATGGGGAAACAGTGGAAACACTGGCTGACTTTATTTTTCTGAGCTCCAAAATCACTGCAGATGGTGATTGCAGCCATGAAATTAAAAGATGTTTACTCCTTAGAAGGAAAGTTATGATCAATCTAGACAGCATACTAAAAAACAGAGACATTACTTTGCCAAAAAGGTCCATCTAGTCAAAGGCTCGGAGAAGGCAATGGCACCCCACTCCAGTACTCTTGCTTGGCAAATCCCATGGACAGAGGAGCCTGGTAGGCTGCAGTCCATGGGATCGCTAAGAGTCGAACACGACTGAGCGACTTCCCTTTCACTTTTCACTTTCATGCATTGGAGAAAGACATGGCAACCCACTCCAGTGTTCTCCAGGCAAGGGACGGAGGAGCCTGGTGGGCTGCCATCTATGGGGTCACACGGAGTCGGACACGACTGAAGTGGCTTAGCAGCAGCAACAGTCAAAGGCTATGGTTTTACCAGTGGTCATATATGGATGTGAGAGTTGGACTATAAAGAAAGCTGAGTGTCGAAGAATTGATGCTTTTGAATGTGCTGGAGAAGACCCTTGAGAATCCCTTGGACTGCAAGGAGATCCAACCAGTCCATCCTAAAGCATATCAGTCCTGGGTGTTCATTGGAAGGACTGATGTTGAAGCTTAAACTCCAATACCTTGGCCACCTGATGCAAAGAGCTGACTCATTGGAAAAGACCCTGATGCTGGGAAAGATTGAAGGCAGGAGGAGAAGGGGACGACAGAGGATGAGATGGTTGGATGGCATCATCAACTCAGTGGACATGGGTTTGGGTGGAATCCGAGAGTTGTTGATGGACAGGGAGGCCTGGAGTGCTGCGATCATGGCGTCGCAAAGAGTTGACACAACTGAGCGACTGAACTGAACTGAACTGAGGCATTTTTTTGTTTGTTTGTTTGTTTGTTTTACTGTTTAGGTGGTTTGTTACCTAAATAATGAATATTTGGGCTATCGAAGATTATACTTTCTTAACACTTGCTAGTGCTTCTTTTATAAATCCATCCATGATTAAGGTTTAATACATTTCTTGGTTTGAAAAATGTCTTTAGAAGTATTCTGTAGAAAACAAGAAAGAAAATCCTCACAAAATTAATATCATTGAAATATCAAAAACAGAGATAATTACATGTTTAATGTTTAACTTAGTTTCAATTGAAGTACTTCTTATCACACAGCTGGGTGTTATTAAGAACAAACTCTTATATTTGAGTCCATTTACTCTCTGGTGTACAACTTTAATTCTATTCTATTATATTTAAACACCAGTTGCGGAGTGGTTTTGAAGAATGAGTGTGAAGAACTACTTTACTATTAAATCTTATGCCATAAGACTATAGTTCTTATTTCAGAAATATAAAGCATATCAAAGAACCAGAAGCCTGCACTGAAGATACTATTTAGTCAGATTGATCCCTTCCATATCTATGTTGTTTCAGTTCAGTTCAGTTCAGTCGCTCAGTCGTGTCCGACTCTTTGCGACCCCACAGCATTCCAGGCCTCCCTGTCCATCACCAACTCCCAGAGTTCACCCAAACTCATGTCCATCAAGTCGGTGATGCCATCCAACCATCTCATTCTCTGTCGTCCCCTTCTCCTCCTGCCCCCAATCCCTGCCAGCATCAGAGTCTTTTCCAATGAGTCAACATTTTGCATGAGGTGACCAAAGAATTGGAGTTTCAGCTTTAGCATCAGTCCTTCCAAAGAAAACCCAGGACTGATCTCCTTTAGGATGGACTGGTTGGATCTCCTTGCAGTCCAAGGGACTATCAAGAGTTTTCTCCAACATCACAGTTCAAAAGCATCAATTCTTCAGCGCTCAGCCTTCTTCACAGTCCAACTTTCACATCCATACATGACCACTGGAAAAACCATAGCCTTGACTAGACAGACATTTGTTGGCAAAGTAATGTCTCTGCTTTTGAATATGCTATCTAGGTTGGTCATAACTTTCCTTCCAAGGAGTAAGTGTCTTTTAATTTCATGGCTGCAATCAGCATCTGCAGTGATTTTGGAGCTCAGAAAAATAAAGTCAGCCAGTGTTTCCACTGTTTCCCCATCTATTTCCCATGAAGTGATGGAAACAGATGCCATGATCTTAGTTTTCTGAATGTTGAGCTTTAAACCAAGCTTTTCCCTCTCCTCTTTTACTTTCATCAGAGGCTCTTTAGTTCTTCTGCACTTTCTGCCATAACGGTGGTGTCATCTGCATATCTGAGGTTATTGATATTTCTCCTGGCAACCTTGATTCTCAAGCCCAGCGTTTCTCATGATGTACTCTGCATATAAATTAAATAAGCAGGGTAACAATACACAGCCTTGATGTACTACTTTTCCTATTTGGAACCAGTCTGTTGTTCCATGTCTAGTTCTAAGCAAAAGACTAAGTGATATATTGAGGGATAATGTAATTATTATCATAATAAAATTATGTGGCATAACATTTGTTTTATTTTATTATAATTTTGAGTTTTAAAATCTCACTATGAAAATCAACCAATTTTAATAGTCCCTTGTTCCACATGAAATCAAATATTTTAATGAACATTATCTCTTATTTTAAAGAAGTACAAATTTTAGCAGGCTTCCCAGGTGGCTCAATGGTAAAGAATTAGCCTGCAATGCAGGAGACATGGGTTCAATCACTGGATAGGAAGATCCCCTGAGAAGGAAATGGCAACCCACTGCATTATTCTTGCCTAGGAAATCATTTAAACAGAGGAGACTGTTGGGCTACAGTCCACAGGGGTCACAAAGAGTTGAACACAGAGAGTTCAACTCACAAAGAGTTGAACTTAGCCAACATCAACACCAAAACAACACAAATTATGGCACTACAGATCATAAGCAGGGCAGGAAAAAAATGTATTGAAGAGTAACTTCAATGACAAATGTAAATGTCAGGTTCTCAGAAAATTAAAGCATAATAACAAAATTAGAAAATGCAAGAAAGTGTTAGGCCTTATGCTGGAAACTACTCTGATGTATAAACAACTTGGCTGAATCAGACAAAAAACAATTGCTGTATCACATGCTAAGAAATAATGAAAGTAGGAAAAAAAATGGCTAAATTATAAAGCTTCTGAGAAAATTCAAATATTAATATATAGCAAAATTATTTACTTGGCACATGGCAGGCACACAATAGATATTTGTTAAATTAATAAACAAAGAAAGGCAATGCCAAATAATGCTCAAACTACTGCACAATTGCACTCATCTCATGCGCTAGTAAAGTAATGCTCAAAATTCTCCAAGCCAGGCTTCAGCAATACGTGAACCATGAACTTCCAGATGTTCAAGCTGGTTTTAAAAAAGGGAGAGGAACCAGAGATCAAATTGCCAACATCTGCTGAATCATTGAAAAAGCAAGAGTTCCAGAAAAAACATCTATTTCTGCTTTACTAACTATGCCAAAGTCTTTGACTGTGTGGATCACAATAAACTGGAAAATTCTGAAAGAGATGGGCATACCAGACCACCTGACCGGCCTCTTGAGAAACCTGTATGCAGGTCAGGTAGCAAGAGTTAGAACTTGACATGGAACAAATGACTGGTTCCAAATAGGAAAAGGAGTACATCGAGGCTGTATATTGTCACCCTGTTTATTTAACTTATATGCAGAGTACATCATGAGAAACGCTGGGCTTGAGAATCAAGGTTGCCAGGAGAAATATCAATAACCTCAGATATGCAGATGACACCACCGTTATGGCAGAAAGTGAAGAGGAACTAAGAAGCCTCTTGATGAAAGTGAAAGAGGAGAGTGAAAAAGTTGGCTTAAAGCTCAACATTCAGAAAACTAAGATCATGGCACCTGTTCTCATCACTTCATGGCAAATAGGTGGGGAAACAGTGGAAACACTGGCTGACTTTATTTTTCTGAGCTCCAAAATCACTGCAGATGGTGATTGCAGCCATGAAATTAAAAGACACTTACTCCTTGGGAGGAAAGTTATGACCAACCTAGACAGCATATTAAAACGCAGAATCATTACTTTGCCAACAAAGGTCCATCTAGTCAAAGGCTATGGTTTTTCCAGTGGTCATGTATGGATGTGAGTTGGACTATAAAGAAAGCTGAGCGCCGAAGAATTGATGCTTTTGAACTGTTGTGTTGGAGAAGACCCTTGAGAGTCCCTTGGACTGTAAGGTCCATCATAAAGGAGGTCCTGGGTGTTCATTGGAAGGACTGATGTTGAAGCTGAAATTCCAATACTTTGGCCACCTGTTGCGAAGAGCTGACTTATTGGAAAAGACCCTGATTCTGGGAAAGATTGAGGGCAGGAGGAGAAGGAGACGACAGAGGAAGAGATAGTTGGATGGCATCATTGACTCATGGACATGGGTTTGGGGGGACTCTGGGAGTTGGTGATGGACAGGGAGGCCTGATGTGCTGTGGTTCATGGGGTTGCAAAGAGTCTGACACAACTGAGCAACTGAACTGCACTGAATAAACATGGAAGGTGGAAAAACACATAATTATTTTTCTCTCAGTAACCATATACTCCAGGTGTGAGGGCTACAGATCAACTCCCAGAAACCTCAAAGGGACCTTTTATTACATTAGTGAATTTCTTGAGACAGGATGTATTGGTCAGTTTTGTTGACCTCAGTCTAAATGCTTCAAGACTCTGAGTGCATCAGTCTCTCAGAAACCAGTTCTCACTAATCAAGATAATGGGATTACTTATAAACACCAGAACACTGAGGGATTCGTTGTTTTTTTTTTTTTTTAATTTTATTTTATTTTTAAACTTTACAATATTGTATTGGTTTTGCCAAATATCAAAATGAATCCGCCACAGGTATACACGTGTTCCCCATCCTGAACCCTCCTCCCTCCTCCCTCCCCATACCATCCCTCTGGGTCGTCCCAGTGCACCAGCCCCAAGCATCCAGTATCGTGCATCGAACCTGGACTGGCAACTCATTTCTTACATGATATTTTACATGTTTCAATGTCATTCTCCCAAATCTTCCCACCCTCTCCCTCTCCCACAGAGTCCATAAGACTGTTCTGTACATCAGTGTCTCTTTTGCTGTCTCGTACACTGGGTTATTGTTACCATCTTTCTAAATTCCATATATATGCATTAGTATACTGTATTTATGTTTTTCCTTCTGGCTTACTTCACTCTGTATAATAGGCTCAATTTTCATCCACCTCATTAGAACTGATTCAAATGTATTCTTTTTAATGGCTGAGTAATACTCCATTGTGTATGTGTACCATAGCTTTCTTTTATCTTTTTATTTTGTGTGTGTGTCTTTTTAAGGCACATGTTTCCCATTTATTTTTAAATTTTGAACATAATTGTTTTCCAAAATATTTTTGATAGTTATAGAATTTCTCCCCATGAAATCGCAGTTCCTGACCCTAAAATGCTACTCTTTTCTGTAAGAATGAATGTGCCCCCAAGGGATCTAGCGCATCATGCACTTTTCACAAGGCTGTGCAAGTACTAATAAATCAATCCTAGTGGGATTGAATATTCATTTGGTATGCACTGTAATTTTAGTACATATATAGAATACTCTTTCAACTTTGTCCTTTAATACTATAGGAGAGGAGAAAACATATACATGAATACTAAAATAATCTGATCTTCTTCAGAAATCAAGACTATCAAATAACAGTTGTCCTTCAGAATCAAATATTTGACTGTTAGATGATTTTTTTTTCTTCATCCTTTGTTTCGAAAATGAAAGTCACTCAGTGATGTCCGACTCTTGAGATCCCATGAACTGTATGTAGCCCACCAGGCTCCTCTGTCCATGGAATTTTCCAGGCAAGAACACTGGAGTAGGTTGCCATTTCCTACTCCAAGGGATTCATTTTAAATGGCACATTTCATCATATAATCTTTGCATTCTTTCCCTATAGGTAGAGGTATATAGGAAACTAAATATAAACTGAAGGTTGATGAGTGGTCCTTGAAATACAGTAAGGAGGGCTGGAAGAAGTAGCCTTTAAAGGTTAGATCTATGACAGCCTGATATGTCCATTTTCCAAGGAGGATTATTTTTGCTTAGGGGACTGACAGTTGAGAACTACATCAATCAAAACATCATTTCTTGGATATTACCTCTAGAGTTTGCTACTACAGAGTTGAGTTTTTTTTTTTTTAATTCAAATCACCATTCTCTTTTTGAATAACACTTTATTCATTAAATTTAATGAGTAACATGAGGACTGTTTGCCTCCTCACCCAACAAGTAGTTTGTTCCTATCTTTCCTATCTATCATCTCTTGCCTCTACAACTTGAACTTAAAGTATATCTCCACTGACTAAAACACATCTTGAGGAAACTCTTCTTACCCTTCTCAGATTACCACATCTATCTAAAAATGAATGTATTTCTGCCACTGTGCCATATGGAATCACTTGCTGTATTTGCCTAGCTACAGGTTTCTGCTTTTACTTGTAAGGACCTAAGTATTACAGGAGGGGAAAGAACACACACGTTTTAGGACTCATTGACATAAAAAATTCTTGCATCCTATAGACCTTTTTGAAATCCCAATAGCTTCATGACACAATAAAAAGAAAGCTTTCTCTCTGTGCCCTGCCACTGACATACAGGGAAGAAGGAGAAGAAAATTTGATGACTCTCTAACAGATTGATCAATATGTCTACTATTCTTCTTGGTTTAAATATCATCAATATACTAGACATCATATTAGGTTAGGAGTTAGGTTATCTAGAATGAGGTCTCTCTTATCCCTGTCAATAATTACTTATGCATGTTGGGCACATTATTTTATCTCATTTGTAAATGGGGCTGCACAGTTATCAGAAGTTCTTAATGCCTATGCTTGTTGCATTGATATAATCCTATGAGTATTTGTGGCTAATCAAAGTAATGATTCCTTTTGTTTGTTTTGTTTTTGTTTGCTTTTTTCTCCCCTTCCAGTTTTACTGAGATGTAATTGACATGCAGCACTGTATGTGTTTAAGGTGTACAGCATAATGATTTGACTTATGTACATCATGAAATGATTACCACAATAAGTTTAGTGAACATCCATCATTTCAAATAGATATAAAGTGAAAGATTAAGCAATGTTCTTCCTTATGATGAGAACTGTTAGAATTTAACAACTTCCATATATAGCATATGGCAATGTTAATTATATTTATCATTCTGTACATTACGTTCATGGGATTTCCCTATAGCTTGGATAGTAAAGAACCTGCCTGCAATGCAGGAGACCCAGGTTCGATCACTGGGTCACAAAGATCCCCTGGAGAAGGAAATGGCAATCTCCTCCAGTATTCTTGCCTGGAGAATCTCATGGACAAAGGAACTTGATGGGCTACAGTCCATGGGGTCGCAAAGAGTCAGACATGACTAAGGGACTAACACACACATTATATTATAGTACTTGTTTATCATACAAATGGATGTTTATACCTTTTGAGCATCTTCATCCAATGCCTTCTCCGCCAGGCCTCTGCCTCTGGTAAACACAAATCTGCTATCTTCTTTTATGGGTTTGTTTGTTCTTCAGTTGTAAATGACCTTCAATGCTATGCTAGTTCCTGGTATACAACATAGTGATTAAATATTTCTATATGTTTCAAAATCATCACCATGGTAAGACCAGTACCCTTGTCAACATACAAAGATGCTATATAATTATTGACTATATTCCCACACTGTATTTTTCATCCCTGTGACTCATTTATTTTGTAGCTGAAAGTTTGTATCAATTTATTTCCCTCAATTATTTCTCTCCTCCCACTCTGTCCCTTGTAGCAACCATTTGTTTGTTCTCTGAGTCTGTTTCTGTTTTTGTTTGTTCCTTTTTTTTTTTTCAGATTCTACATATAAGTAAAATTATTCAATATTTGCCTTTGTCTTATTTCACTTAGCATTATATCCTCTAGGCCCATCTGTATTGTTACAAATAGCAAGACAGCCATTTGTCTTGCTTTTTGACATCCAAGTAATAATCTATTATGTAAATAATAGCCAATTATATGTATCATATATATTTTATATCTACATATATATGTAAAATCTTCTTTATACATTCACCTATTGATGGGCACTTATGTTGCTTTTACCTCCTTGCTATTGTATATAATACTTCAGTGAACATAGGGAGTGTGTATCTATTCTAATTAGCATTTTAGTTTTCTTTAACTCCTGATAAATACCCTGGAGTAGAATTGTTGGGGTCTGTGTGCTCAGTTGCTCAGTCATGTCCAACTCTTTGCAACCCGCTGGACTGTAGCCTGACAGGCTTCTCTGTCCATGGGATTTCCCAGGCAAGAATACTGGAGGGGGCTGCCATCTCGTACTACAGGGGATCTTTCCAATCCAGGGGTGGAACCTGTGTCTCTTGGGTCTCCTGCATTGGCAGGCGGATTCTTTATCAGTGCTCTACCAGGGAGGCCCTAAGATTGGAGTGCATGGTAGCTCTATTTTTATTTTTTGAAGAATTTCCAAACTGTTTTCCATAGTGGCTGCACAAATTCACATTCTCACTAACAGTGCACAGAGGTACTTTTTTCTTCACATCCTCACCAACACTTATTGCTGCCATTCTGACAAGCATGAGGTGATATGTCATTGAGTTTTTTATTTGCATTTTCCTGATGATTAGTGATGTTGAGCCCAACATTACGTGCCATCTATATGTCTTATTTGGAAAAATGTCTATTTTTAAAAATCAGGTTGCTTGTTTTTTGATATTGAGTTGTATGAGTTCTTTGTATATTATAGATATAATCTTGTAAGGGATTACCCTCACTGGATATATCATTTGCAAATATCTTCTCCCATTCTGTAGATGGCTTTTCATTTTGTTGATAGTTTTCTTTGCTGTGCAAGAGCTTTTTAATTTGATGTAGTTCCATTTGTTTATTTTTGCTTTTATTTCCCTTGTCTGAGTAGATGTACCCCAAAAGATAATATTCTAAGACTGATACACATTAAAATGTATACTATCTGTTTACTTCTAGAAGTTTTATGGTTTCAACTGTTATATTTTATGTCTTTGATAGATTTTATTTTTATATATGGTGTGAGAAAGGAGTCCAGTTTTGATTCTTTTGCATGCAGCTGTTCAGTTTACCCAGCACCATTTATGGAAGAGGCTGTCTCTTCCATGATACCTCTTTTGTGTGGTGGGTTTAATTGCTCATTTAAGTGTAGGTTCATTTGTGCTCTGGGAGCACCCTCTATGTGGACTGTGTCATTCTGTTGCTGCTGGCTGACTTCTGAGGACCCTCTTGAAAGCATAATGGGCCCCAATCTGGTTGGTTGCCAAGCCCTGCCTTGTGCAGAGGCTGCCAGCCTCTGCAATTTTAATTGTCCTTCCCTTTGTGGGTCTTCACCCAAGACTATGTGTTTTGATTATACTGCATCTCTGTCCTCCTGCCACCTCATTGTGGATCCTTTTGCTTGTTTAATTGTATAAGATCTTTTCTGCCAGTCTTCAGGTCAATCTCATCAATAGTTGCTCTGTAAATATTGCAATGTTGGCATAGCCCTGGGAGGAAGTGAGCTCAGGGTCTTTCTATGTTTTGACCACTCCTGTAAAGTAGAGGTTCTGGAAAGGGTAGTGATTACGTAGGACACAAACCATGGGGAAGAGAAAAATGCCTGCTAGATTTTCAGTATAAAGAGGAAACACATATATTTTGGTCAACCCCTAATTGAAGGAGGCTGGAAAAGATTTCAGACATTTTTCAAATGCTAGCAGTTTCTAGAAATTTTTTAAGTCACAGAATTCATGATTTTTTCATATCTGAGAGCGAAAGAAAAATATATACAAGTGAATATCAGGAATTAATATGAAATAGCAATTTGTGGTAGGCATTGGTCTCTCCATCTTTCCCCCTATATTACACTTCTGCCTAAATACTTCTGAATACAGAAATGATTGTTTGATATGACATCATTTTATAACTCATGGCTAAAATATGTGGTGTGTGCTTAGTCACTCAGTTGTGTCCATAGTATGATAAAATCCATGTGTAATGATTTGAAATCAAATTAATTTGAATTAAAATTCCATTGAAAAGGTTAATATTTTCCTTAAAGTGTTCCCATTTTTATGTAAAATAACTGAATTTATACACAGAAACAATTGCTTGGGAAATAAATAGGCATTTACTTATGTCTCTGGCCAGAAAGAATTAGAAAAGATTTCCTTTGTGACACTTAATAACTGATTTCAAACAAGGAAGAGAGAATCACATGTGAGGTAGTATGGAGTTAAAATCATAAAGCAAGTATTTTCCAGTTTTATTATAGCAAAGATTAGTTATTAACATCTTTTGATGTCAGCATATGCATTATAAAGTATAGAAGAATTAATGAGTACACACAGAAATGTGATAATTTTTCAATTGTTATAATATTAATAATGTGTGTGAAGTGATGCTTGGCAAACAGGCAACCAAAATAGGAGGGTGATCCTTTCTCTTCTTCCTTTTTCTCCTCTACTGCTTCTCCTCCTCATTCTTTTCTGTGCATCCTCCATGGTATTCTTTTTTTTTTTTTTTTCAGTTCAGTTCATTTTTATTAGCATATCTGAGCTAGGTTTTAATCCATTAACTATATGGTGTATATGTAATTTGGGAACAATTTTTATTTTATTATTTATTTATTTTTGCCTTTCTAAAGTTATGTCCAACCTAGATAGCATATTCAAAAGCAGAGACATTACACTGCCAACAAAGGTCCGGCTAGTCAAGGCTATGGTTTTTTCTGCGGTCATGTATGGATGTGAGAGATGGACTGTGAAGAAGGCTGAGCGCCAAAGAATTGATGCTTTTGAACTGTGGTGTTGGAGAAGACTCTTGAGAGTCCCTTG
>NW_011495076.1:4867185-4872584 GCF_000754665.1 Bison bison bison | reverse complement strand
TTGGAGAAGCCTCTTGAGAGTCCCTTGGACTGCAAGGAGATCCAACCAGTCCATTCTGAAGGAGATCAGCCCTGGGATTTCTTTGGAAGGAATGATGCTAAAGCTGAAACTCCAGTACTTTGGCCACCTCATGCGAAGAGTTGACTCATTGGAAAAGACTCTGATGCTGGGAGGGTCTGGGGGCAGGAGGAGAAGGGGATGACAGAGGATGAGATGGCTGGATGGCATCATATGGACAGGGAGGCCTGGCGTGCTGTGAGTCATGGGGTCACAACTAGTCGGACACGACTGAGTGACTGAACTGAACTGAACTGAACTGAATGTCTAATACACCATACTGGGAGTTTTGGTGGGAGAAAGAAATTGCTTAAACTCTAATACATGCCATACATCTCTATACATGGGCCAGCTCAATAGAATATGATGGTTCTAATTAAACTGAGTAGTCCTATTTAGAGAAATAATTTTTAAAAACAGAAGAATGAAAAGCGTATTGCATCATTGACCTGTATGTATGAAAATATCTTTATTCTCAAATTAGGTCCTCTTTATGACAGTCTATTTCCTGGTGATAACATAAAAAATCTTTCTATCACCCAGAATTAAAGCTTCAGGATATATATATATAAATATTTCCCTTTACTTCAGCTCACTCAATCACATGAAAGCTTGGAAGAATTAATGTGAATTATATTTATTTTTTCATTTCAGGTTCTACTGCTGCTAAGTCACTTCAGTCGTGTCCGACTCTGTGCGACCCCATAGACAGCAGCCCACCAGGCTTCCCTATCCCTGGGATTCTCCAGGCAAGAACACTGGAGTGGGTTGCCATTTCCTTCTCCAATGCATGAAAGTGAAAAGTGAAAGTGAAGTCGCTCAGTCGTGTCCGACTCTTAGCGACCCCATGGACTGCAGCCTACCAGGCTCCTCTGTCCATGGGATTTTCCAGGCAAGAGTACTGGAGTGGGGTGCCATTGCCTTCTCCTCAGGTTCTACAGCTCCTGTTGAATTTCTAGCATTCATTTTCTCTCACTGTTACAGCAGCTTCCTAAATATGTTTTGCTTTAATAGGCACTGACATCCTCACTTCATATCCTTTTGAGGGATAAATCAGAACCAGACAAAAATTCAAATGATAGATTGATAACTGATTAAAATATCAGACATAAAGGCTGCTAAATAATTAATTAGGGCTTTCTGCATGCTAAAAATATTCTTTTTTAATATTTGAAGAAATTGGAAGATCTTAGGCTCTTGCTTTCCTTTATCAATATTCACAACATATTCCAAGTTCTACTTATTTTAATAGTGTCACAAAGGTGGAAAGTGAAAAGATGTTATTTTGCTGGATAACTGGATGAATAAATAAAAGTAAAATTACATTATATATAGCATTTCTTAGATTTCAATAGCAGCAGGTGTTTATAGCTAAAATATGCACCTAATTCCCAAGGGTTTGAAATCATTCACATATTTAGAATTTTAATTTTATATTCTATTTACTTCCAAAAACTATGAAAAAATAACATCTATCATGAGTTTTCAAAAATAATAAATTATGTACTGAATAGGAATAATTTGGTTAGCATCACCAGAGTGACTAGTTCAATCAAACTTGTATTTTAGACACAGTAACAACATCTACTATGTATTGGGTTCTTAGCTATAACAATGCATAAGATAGTCTTTGCCCTCTAATTTCCATGGTGTAGTTCAGGAGAAAGACAGATATAATCATTGTAATGCAGTTATTAGCACATGTATTAGTGTTAACCACAAAAGAAACAATTCAGAATCTCAGTGTCTTAACAAATGAGAAACTATTTCTTGCCCACAGGTTCCGTTGATCTAGCCTTGGATGGGTTTAGCAGCGCTGCTTCAGGCTTTGGAGCATCTGGGCCTGTCTCCAAACTGTGGACTGGAATGTAATCTGTTTTATATTTCTCCCATTATCCTTTTGCTAGTGGCTGCTTGGGCAAATTCTTTTCATGGGGAATTATACTAGTGTAGCAGAACAAGCCAACCTATCCTGGCACGTTAAAAACCTTGGTTTATTTAAAATCTGTCGTACACCATTTATCACTGACCAGAGTGAGTCATATGGTTAAGCTCACGCAGCAGTGAATGCATGCAAACCTCAAGAATGAAAACGATTTGAGTACGTAGCTGCCAAACAATAGCCCAGTTCCTCACAGCACTGTTTGGAAATGAAACTCTTAAGTTAGCTGATAGTCTGAGGCTGGGCTTTACTGTATAGTCAAGAATAACTTTTGAATGCACTTGTCTTTCTTTCTCCCAAACTATCTCTCCTGCCTTGGCTTCTGCTTTAAATGACAAGAATGAATAATAATCAGATGGGGGCTCACTCTAGGACACTGATTAAGCTCCATTTTTTGGTGTGCATTTTGGTAGACACTAGATGTGGCTCTCACTCACTGATACTTTACCTTGTCCAGCCTAGCTACATGTTGCCTTCTTATACTCTTGTATTTCTTTGTCCTTAGAAAAATGATTCAGAATGAGGTAGTTGATAGTAAGATAGGTCACCTTATTTATCCTCTCATCATTCACTGAATATGACCATGGTTAAGGCTCAACAGATGTCTGATGTTAAGAGCTTTTAATTTGATGTTGGAGAAGAAAGAACTTGCACCTTCTCCACTGGCAAATGCCTATGCAAGTTTAAAACAAAGCACCAAAGTTAAACAGGCAAGGACAATTTTACTCAAGACTATTGCAACAAGGAGAGAGATTGACCTCAATTCCACTAAAAAAAAAAATGGTTGGAGAGATTTTAGGACCTAAAATCTTAGGGCATCTTTGTTTGCTAATTGAGTTTACTCCCCCCCAAAAATTAAACTTTCTCTTATCTGTATGACAGGAGGTAGTTTTACAACATTGATCAGAACCCACTGAAGTTAAGTAGATCCCATCCCACAGAGACTGGTAGAGAGGGGCACACATTCCTTGATAATTACATTTCCATGAAAGGGCTCCCAAGTCCTTAAAAAAGATATTCCCAGGAATTTCTTGAGTCTTAAAACTATTATAAAGAGGCTTTTAAAGAGATTCATAATCATTTCAAAGCAGCAGAGCAAAATTTGGAATTATAGGTTTTCTAAAGTAAATGCTGTAAGGAAAGAAAGGTCAGGGACCTATAGTCAGGAAAAAAATCTAAAATGTAGTCTAACTGCTGCTGCTGCTGCTACTGCTGGAGGGGAACACTAAGGACATCTTGGTCAAACCACAAGCTTGGATCAAAAGATTCTAGTACTAGAGTCTCAGGCCAAAGCCCAGCTGTAAAGCAGTAACTTTTTGACATTTGTTATTTTTGCTCTTGAGTATATCTCCTTCAAGCAACTTATGAGAAAGAAGGTGACTATGACAAAATAAGATTCAGTTGTGTCCAGGTGTTGTGGCTTTATGATCATCTTAATATATAAACAAAACTCCTTCTTTCCTTGAATATTTTTTAAGTAGATGAGAGACAAGCCCATTTCTCTTTTATATTATGTACAAAAATGATTATTGAGTAGTGTAGACAACAGACCCTGGAGGCAAGAGAATCCTTAGGAGAGAAAAAGAACTTTTACTAAAATAGTAAGAATTGTGGATAGAAAGAAAATAGCATTTAAAAAATGATGAAACTAATCATATTCATAAAGAAGCTGGTTTAATGCAATACCAAATGCAGAAGACCTGGGTTTGATCCCTGGGTTGGGAAAATCCCCTGGAGAAGGGAAAGGCTATCCACTCCAGTATTCTGGCCTGGAGAATTCCGTGAACTGTATAGTTCATGGGGTCACAAAGAGTCGGACATGACCGAGCCACTTTCACTTTAGGAGGCTTCCCTAGTGGCTCGAGATGGCAAAGCATCTGCCTTCAATGTGGGAGACCTGGGTCGGGAAGATCCCCTGGAGAAAGAAATGGCAACCCACTGCAGTACTCTTTCCTGGAAAATCCCATGGACAGAGGAACCTGGTAGGCTATAGTCCATGGGGTAGCAAAGAGTTGGATACAACTGAGTGACTTCACTTTCAAGGCTTTCAAGTGTTTAATGTGGGTGGCTAGGAGAAAGGTTGTTAATTCTTTTATACTTGGTAGCAATAAATTACCTTGCAAAGATCTGTTACCACTTGCTACCCAAAATGATAATATCTTAAGGATGTGCACAGTCCCTCAGTTGTGTCCCATTCTTTGCAACCCCATGGACTGTAGCCTGCCAGGCCCCTCTGTGCATGGGATTTTCTAGGCAAGAATACTAAGGTGGGTTGTCATTTCCTCCTTCAGAGGATCTTCCAGACACAGGGATCAAACCCATGTCTCCTGCATCTCCTGCATTGGCAAGCAAATTCTTTAACACTGAGCCACCTGGGAAGCTCCATCTTAAGGATGGCAGAGACTATTAGGGGTCACCAAATGAATAGGTCACTAATGCAGAAATTCCTTCCGTAGCATCATAAAGATAATTTTTCTTTCTGTGCTAAGTTGTTTTTCAGTTGATGGGAAAATTACTTCTTCTTATTGCTTCCTGTTAACAAATGGGTTTAAATTTTAGATGCTTAAATGTTACGATCATATGAACTTTTCTATACTTTTTACAAATTTTACTGGAGTATAGTTGCTTTCCATTGCTGTGTCAGTTTTTGCTGTACAGCAAAGTGAATCAGACATACTTATATGTATACCCCTTCTTTTTTGGATTTCCTTCCCATTTACGTCACCACAGAGCATCAAGTAGAGTTCCTGTGCCATATAATCAGTTCTCATTAGTCATATATTTTATACAACATAGCACATATACGTCAATCCCATTCTCCCAATTCATTCTATTCATCATATGACAACATTTCTAGAATTCCGACGACCAGCCTAGATCTTCTTCTATATATACTTCACGTTTTTTTTTAATGAGACTTCTGAAACTAAAATGCTGAAACCAAATACATTAATTTAGAACTAGCTGAGGCTTTCCTCTTCTAAATTAAACTGCTGGTCTTAGGTTTAAGTCAACTATAATTCTTAAACAATTTTTCACATATTACAAATCTTTTTTATTTTATTTTTAAACTTTACAATATTGTATTGGTTTTGCCAAATATCGAAATGAATCCGCCACAGGTATACATGTGTTCCCCATCCTGAACCCTCCTCCCTCCTCCCTCCCCATACCATCCCTCTGGGTCGTCCCAGTGCACCAGCCCCAAGCATCCAGTATCGTGCATCGAACCTGGACTGGCAACTTGTTTCATATACGATATTATATGTATTTCAATGCCATTCTCCCAAATCATCCCACCCTCTCCCTCTCCCACAGAGTCCAAAAGACTGTTCTATACATCACTGTCTCTTTTGCTGTCTCGTACACAGGGTTATTGTTACCATCTTTCTAAATTCCA
>NW_011495076.1:4864846-4867085 GCF_000754665.1 Bison bison bison | reverse complement strand
ATATATATATATATATATATATATATATATTCGTGTCAGTGAACATTCCCTTTATTTTGGTTTGAAATGACTTATCTATGATCTCTTTTGAAGGTTTAATGTTCTATAGATGAAACCTCATGTTTGTTTTCATTTTAATGCTGGTTTGTTTCCTCATCCTCCCTTGTGATATTCTATTGGCCTAACTGGCATCTTTGATTCTGTAAAAGCTGCTCAAAACATTTTTAATTCCAGATTTTATTGTTTTGTTCATCTTATTTACTAATTTTCATCCTCTCCAGCAAGCCATGTGTAGACTGCCATTTGTCAAATTATTTCACATCTTTCTTTAAGCAGGTGATGGCTTGGATTTATAATACTGTGCTTATTTATTAACAAACACAGATCCCGCAGGCTGTCCATATGAGTATATTTTCTGAGATTTTAGATAAATGTATTTTTTTCTCTTCCTCCTCTAAATGACTATAGAGTTTTTAGTCCTTTGGAAGTTTCTGACAGAGCTGTCTTTTGCTAATTTAAACACCTTGTCATTCATACATGCAAATTATGTACCTAGCACAAAATGCTAGGCATTGGCAAAAAAAGATAATGAGGAACAGACTTTATAGGAGTTCATATCTTAACAAGACACAAGAAGTTAAACATATAATAGCAAGGTCATACGGTAAATGTTACAAAGAGACACACAGGGAGAGAACAAAGGTGTCAACAAAGACTTCTCAGCAGAGGAAGCCCTTGCTTTTGAAAAACAAGGAGTCTGTCAGTCACTGGAAGATAGAACTTTTCAGGCAAGCTAATCTGCCTAAGTGTTACCTTTTTCAAGCAGCAATCTACAAACTTCTAAGACAATATTCAAATTGCTTGTTTTTATTTTGTCATAATGTCTCTAGCCCATCTCCCTGATTGTCTATTTCTTACAGTTAAACAATAAATCAGGAATTTTATATATTTTGCTGAATGCATTCACTTTATTTTATATCACCTAATTCCAAATATCATAAAAAATGCCTATTGTCAACTAAAAAGATGCACAACTTGAGAGTTGTGAATTAAGTTTTATTTGAGGCAAAATGAGGACTGCAGCCCAGGGGGCAGAACCTCAGATAGCTCTGAGAGACTGTTCCAAAGAGACAGTCAGGGAAGGTTAATATGTAAGATTTCGGTGAAGGGGGAGTTCAGTGCAATCAAGTCCTCACCTTACAAGAGGTTTTCTGCTAGTCATTAGGATCTGATGTTATCATGAAGGGATTTAGTGCTGTTCTAGATATGAGGAGAGTCAAAGATTGTGATCATAAAATCTATTCCTGAAAATATCCAACTATCTAAAGACCTGTCAAAGACCTGTCCCAGCAGATTCATCTGGAGCACAGAACGCCTCACTTCACCCTGAGCTCCCTCAGAGGGTGCTGAAGGTCAGCAGCTGCAGTGGCACAAGATTTAATCTCCACAGAGGCAGATGGCAAATGCCCTAGTTGTCCAGTCATTAGCAATGCTCTTGGCAACTGCCAATTTGTGGTTCAGTTCAGTTCAATTCAGTCACTCAGTCATGTCCGACTCTTTGCAACCCCATGAATTGCAGCACACCAGGCCTCCCTGTCCATCACCAGCTCCCAGAGTTCACTCAGACCCACGTCCATTGAGTAAGTAATGCAATCCAGCCATCTCATCCTCTGTCGTCCCCTTCTCCTCCTGCCCCCAATCCCTCCCAGCATCAGAGTCTTTTCCAATGAGTCAACTCTTTGCATGAGGTGGCCAAAGTACTGGAGTTTCAGCTTTAGCATCATTCCTTCCAAAGAAATCCCAGGGCTGATCTCCTTCAGAATGGACTGGTTGGATCTCCTTGCAGTCCAAGGGATTCTCAAGAGTCTTCTCCAACACCAAGGTTCAAAAGCATCAATTCTTCGGTGCTCAGCTTTCTTCACAGTCCAACTCTCACATCCATACCTGACCACTGGAAAAACCATAGCCTTGACTAGATGAACTTTTGTTTGCAAAGTAATATCTCTGCTTTTGAACATGCTATCTAGGTTGTTCATAACTTTCCTTCCAAGGAATAAGCGTCTTTTAATTTCATGGCTTGCAGTCACCATCTGTAGTGATTTTGGAGCCCCCCAAAATAAAGTCTGACACTGTTTCCACTGTTTCCCCCATCTATTTCCCATGAAGTGATGGAACTGGATGCCATGATCTTCGTTTTCTGAATGTTGAGCTTTAAGCCAACTTTTTCACTCTCCTCTTT
>NW_011495076.1:4818376-4864746 GCF_000754665.1 Bison bison bison | reverse complement strand
CTTCCTGATCTGCATACAAATTTCTCAAGAGGCAGGTCAGGTGGTCTAGTATGCCCATCTCTTTCAGAATTTTCCACAGTTTATTGTGATCCACACAGTCAAAGGCTTTGGTATAGTCAATAAGGCAGAAATAGATGTTTTTCTGGAACTCTTGCTTTTTCCATGATCCTGCAGATGTTGGCAATTTGATCTCTGGTTCCTCTGCCTTTTCTAAAACCAACTTGAACATCAGGAAGTTCACGGTTCATATATTGCTGAAGGCTGGCTTGGAGAATTTTGAGCATTACTTTACTAGCATGTGAGATGAGTGAAACTATGCGGTAGTTTGAGCATTCTTTTCCATTGCCTTTCTTTGGGATTGGAACGAAAACTGACCTTTTCCAGTCCTGTGGCCACTGCTGAGTTTTCCAAATTTGCTGGCATATTGAGTGCAGCACTTTCACAGCATCATCTTTCAGGATTTGAAATAGCTCAACTGGAATTCCATCACCTCCACTAGCTTTGTTCATAGTGATGCTTTCTAAGGCCCACTTGACTTCACATTCCAGGATGTCTGGCTCTAGGGCAGTGAGCACACCACCATCATGACTATTTGGGTCATGAAAATCTTTTTGGTACAGTTCTTCTGTGTATTCTTGCCACCTCTTCTTAATATCTTTTGCTTCTGTTAGGTCCATACCATTTCTGTCTTTTATCGAGCACACCTTTGCATGGAATATTCCCTTGGTATCTCTAATTTTCTTGAAGAGATCTCTAGTCTTTCCCATTCTGTTGTTTTCCTCTATTTCTTTGCATTGATCGCTGAAGAAGGCTTTCTTATCTCTTCTTGCTGTTCTTTGGAACTCTGCATTCGATGCTTATATCTTTCCTTTTCTCTTTTGCTTTTCACTTCTCTTCTTTTCACAGCTATTTGTAAGCCCTCCCAGACAGCCATTTGCTTTTTTGCATTTCTTTTCCATGGGGATGGTCTTGATCCCTGTCTCCTGTACAATGTTATGAACCTCAGTCCATAGTTCATCAGGCACTCTATCTGTCAGATCTAGTCCCTTAAATCTATTTCTCACTTCCACTGTATAATCATACGTGATATGATTTGGGTCATACCTGAATGGTCTAGTGGTTTTCCCTACTTTCTTCAATTTAATTCTGAATTTGGCAATAAGGAGTTCATGATCTGAGCCACAGTCAGCTCCTGGTCTTATTTTTTTTTTGACTGTAGATAGCTTCTCCATCTTTGGCTGCAAAGAATATAATCAATATGCCTTGCAGATACATTGATTTTGAGAACCACACAGGGATGACAATACCATTTTGGGAACCAGGGACTCCAGCAGAGAGGCCATAGGACTCTGTTGAGCAAAAAGTGCCTGAAGATAGATGTATCGAGTAAGGTAAAAAGAACAAATTTCACTTTACTCAAGTTATTCCTCCTCTATTATGGGGCACAGTTCAGTGTGAAGAGAGCATAGAATTGATAGTTGCCAGCGGCTGAAGGGTTGGGAATATTGGAAGATGTTAATTAGAAGGTACGGAGTTTCAGCTATAACAAATAAGTTATAGAGATCTAATGTACAGCATGACTGCTGCTGCTGCTGCTAAGTCTCTTCAGTCGTGTCCGACTCCGTGCAACCCCATAGACGGCAGCCCACCAGGCTCCCCCGTCCCTGGGATTCTCCAGGCAAGAACACTGGAGTGGGTTGCCATTTCCTTCTCCAGTGCATGAAAGTGAAAAGTGAAAGTGAAGTCGCTCAGTCGTGTCCGACTCTTAGCGACCCCATGGACAGCAGCCCACCAGGCTCCTCTGTCCATGGGGTTTTCCAGGCAAGAGTACTGGAGTGGGGTGCCATTGCCTTCTCCGGTACAGCATGGCAGCAGGAGTTAATAATAGTTAGTATACTTGAATTTGCAAAGAGAGTAAGACTTTATTGTTCTCCCCCCTCACACAAAATGGTAACTATATCAAGTGACTGACATGTTAATTAGCTTGATTGTTACAATAATTTCACAGTGTATACATATATCAAAATATCATGTTGTATGTCTTAAAAGCATACACATTAAATGTAAATTATACATCAGTAAAGCTGGAGGGGACAAGGAAGGAGGTAAAGACACTTCAAAAACTGTATTTCCTATTTTTTTTAATAAATATTTCCAAAGGACTTATTCTCCTCTTGTAAGTTTTTGTGGAGGTATGTATTTCTTTTCTTTTTAATTCAGCCATTTCTTTATGGATGTATCATGTCTGTGAAGCTGAATCTACTTAACTGACTTGTTAACATACACATTGCAAGCAAAGGATGCCAGTATATTAGAATTAAAAAGCTTGCCTTTGAATTTTCATGACAAAACAAAAGCCACAAGAAAGCAACATCAGCAGAACATACAAAAGTAGCAAGAAAAGAATTGCCAATCATTCCATAACCTTAAGAAAATTTACTCATTGGAAATAAAAGGAAAATTCACCCTTAGTCTTGAAAGGAAAGAACAGTGCTCAAATTTGGTCCCCCGTTGGAATGAATGCTTTCTTGACAGAGTAACAAATGAAAATTGGATCAGGGACACATTTTCAGTGAAAAAGATACACTGCCAGATGGCTTCTTGGCAAAGGAAAGGGAAGAGTTGATTAAACTGTCATGTGATGACTTCAGATTCAGCAAAGTGCCGCTTAACAACTTCTTGTTGAGAAGGATAAAGGAGGACATTCAGGTACGGTGTATGGTTTTGATATTATTAAGGTGTAAGATTACTTTGTTGTTTCATTGGTTTTCTGCCATTGCTTTCAATATGGAAAAACACAAAATGAATCTCAACTGAGAACAAATTGAATAGAACCTGAGTTTCTCCAGAACTAATTCTTTGAAATCTTGGTGCCAAACACTGCTTATAAAGCACATTTTACTTTTCAAGAAAAAAAATATAGTGTGCGTGTTTATTTACAGACACTGCTGTTTCAAGGTGAATTAGGGTTTTGCTCCCCTTATCGTACCAGACAAAAAAAAATGGGGATACCATAAAACTTGTACCATCATGCAAACATGTCCCCTATGGACTTGTTATCCTTGCTTGTCTGTCTTCTCTCTCCTTTCTTTCAAATTTTCATTGGAGTATGGTTGATTTACAATTTTGTGTTAGTTTCAAGTGTACAGCAGAGTGAGTTAGTTATTCCCCTTTCTTTAAATAGACCACTAGTTTGCTGTCATACCTATACTGGCCCCATATGCAGGAGTTGTCAATTAAAAGGTTTCCAACTCACCTAGTTGGGAGGGCCAACAGTGATAAGCTGTATCCTTGGATTCCGCACTTGGTCCAGGGGTGGGCATATAACTCAAGCAGGGGAGTTAACATCAATTTTGGAACTGCTATGGATGCTCGGAGAGAATTTCTTTCCTCCTGATGCTAGTCAATTCCTGCCCACATAGGAGAGCCTGCCTGAGAAAAAAAATTAAAAGGCAAAAAGTACAGACAAAAATGGAAAAAGAGAGACATAGTTCTGAGGGAATTGTATCCATACCAGGTACCTGTCTTGCTTAAAACCACCTCTCATCTTATAATTTTTAATTATAGAAGTCACTAATATTTTTTGATGATTATGGAATTTTTTCATTAAAAAAAATTGTCTTGACTAATACACTAAGGATCTGTGTTTGAGAGGTGAATCACCTGCATATTTGTTCAGAGAAAAAAGGATACATTTTGAATAGTGCCAAATTGGGTCTTTTTATTACCAATTTTTTTTTCCTAAGAGTGTCATTTGGCTTCTCCCCACATCCCCCGAACCCCCACTACCCAGGTACTTTGTTTTCATTTGAAGCTTTTGTGTTTCTAGTCTTGTTTAAGAAAAATCTTTCTCACCCCCTTCATCTATAGTTTTCTGCTCTTATTATTATTATTTTCAAATTACTGACTTTTAACTCTTTGATTCATTGAAATTTAGTATTTTATGATGTAATTCATACTTGCTAGACAAGACAATATTTTGTTTATTCTAGGTAGAGAGCCAACTATACCACCATGATTTATTAAATAAACTACCCTTTTCCCATTCATTTAAAGCAGCACACTGTCACATAGCTTTTTCATATTTCACTTAGATTCTTTTATGAACTTTTATTTATAGAACTGTAAATTATTTCTACTCCAGGTTCATACTGTACTAATTATAGTTTACTTATAGTAAGTTATAAATACACTGGATTACTATTAATCCCCTCTCAATATTCATTAAAAAATATGAATATGAAAGAATACAAAATTGGTAAATTATTTTCACCCCCTAGAAATACTAAAACTGGGCAAAAATCACTCTGAAAACTACTAGCAATAAATGGAAAAGACTATTTATGAAAAGCTTCCAAAAAACTGAATAAAATCTATTTTTTTCCCAAGAACCTGGTCTCATACCCACTCCCAGGTTGGTGCTGACCATGTAGAGTAGGAACTTCACTGCACGGGAAGTGCTGCCATGACCTGTGGCAGAGGTGGAAAGCACGAGATGAAGGGCAACATCAGTAAAGTAGAACATTCAATAAGAAATACTCAAGAAAAGCCTTCGGCTCAGCTGTAAATTTAGTCCCAATTGAGGTTATCAATGGACCTTCCACTTAATTTACAGGGAAATCATAGGAATGCAAGAGCATAATAAGAGTGAAACTTTTATAAACTATTAATTATTAAATTAAAAATTAACAGTTAAAAAAAATTAAACTGAATTCATACCTGGCTTCCAAGCACACTAAGGGCACAGGCAGGGGAGCCCCAAGGGGTCATGGTTCAAAGCAAATGCCAAAAGACTTGAAAGCTACCTGAACTTTACATATGTTCCCTAACTGAACACATCAATCTGCATATGGTAGAAATCGTATGGGGTCACAATATTCAAGCACAAACACTAATCAATCATTGGCTGACCAGTGGGGTATGTGGAGAAAGGAGCAACCCCAGGAAGTCAAGGAGGTTGAAAAAAATAAGAAAATAAAATAACTGAGCAAAGATATCAACTACTGCACAATCTATGGTACATACAAGACCTAACATGCCCAGTTTTCAACAAAAGACCATGAGGCATACAAAGAAACAGAATATGTGACCAACTCAAGAATAAAGCAGTCAGTAAAAACTGTTTCTGATTGGGTGTAGATATTGATATAAACAAGACTTCAAAGAACACATTGTATGTTCAATAATTAATAGAAGACATACTTTAAGGTTTTATATATTCAATGAATCAACACTTAAAGGAATCTCATAAGAAAATAGAAACTTTAAAAGGAACCAAATGGATAACCTAAAATCAAAAAGTACTATCACCAATATGCAAATAGATTAGCCCAACATCATATTTTAAATAGCAGAAGAGATAACCATCAAACTTGAAGATGAATCCATTTAATTTATCCAGTCTGAAGACAGAAAAGAGAATAGAGTTTTAAAAACCTATGGAATGACATGAAACGTATCAACACGTATGTAACGGGAGTCCCAGAAGTAAAGGAGAGAAAACTATACAGAACCAAGAAGCTGAAAATACTTCACATAGGACAGAGAGAGACTTACATCTGAGCACATAATAGACTGCTAAAAGACAAATTTATAAAAAAATTGAAAGCAGCAAGAGAAAAATGACTAATTATATACAAGGAAACAACAACATGATTAATGGCTTGCTTCTCATCAGAAACAATGGAATCCAGAAGGCAACAAGATGTGTTTTCCAAAGTGCTGAGGGAAAAAATGAAAACCTGTCAACCAAGAATGTATATGTAATAAAACTCCCATCAAAAATAAAGGAAAATAAAGACATTCAGAGATAAACAAAGATTAAGTGAATTCATTCCTACCAGAAATGCCTTAAAATATATTAAAGTCTTTCAGTCTTAAGATATGTGACATCAGATGATAACTCAGATCTACAAGAAAAAATAAACAGCGTTGTAGATGGCAAAAACATGGATAAATATAAACTGCAAATGTATTTTTCCATTTCTTCTTAAATAGCTGAAGAAAATATTGTTGGAAAGGCCAATGGCTATAACACTATATTGCTGGATTTATTACATACATAAATGAAATATAAGTGAAAATATTAGTATAAAAGAAGGAAAAGAGTAAAGCCATATTCAAGAAGTGTTGCTATCTATATCCAGAATTAACAAAGTATTAACCTGAAGTTAACTATGATAAATTAAAATGTATATTCTAATCTCTATAGCAACCATTAAGAAAATAACTTTTAAAAAGTGCTAAGAAAAACAGAGAAAATGATACAATAAATATAATTTAATAATCACAAAAAGAGTAGAAAGAAAAAATAGAGGAAACAAAAAGACTCGACACATTAAAAATAATATAGCAAGATGACAAAGGTTAATCCAATCAGCAATAACACTAAGTACAGATAGATTAAAATTCTAGTCCAAACATAGCTAGACTGGATTAAAGAACAATATCCAACTATAGCCTGTCTATAAGACTATAGCTTCATAAAGTTAGGTAGATTAAAAGTAAAAGGATGGAAGAAATTGCATCATGCAATCAGTAACCAAACATTAAAAAGGAGAAATGGATAGATTAATATCAGAACGGAGTATAAGACAAAAGATACTATTAGAGACAAAGAGAAACATTTCATAATAATAAATGGATCAATATATCAGGAAAATTTAATGCTATTAACATACATGAACCTAATAAAGAATATGGAGTAAAATCTAAGAAAATTAAAAGCATAGAGAGGTTTTCCCTGGTGGTCCAGTGGTTAAGAATTCACCTTGCAATGCAAGAGACCTAAGAGACTTGGATTCAATCCCTGGGTTGAGAAGATCCCTTGGAGGAGGGCATGGCAAACCCACTCTGGGATTCTTGCCTGGAGAATGCTACTGACAAAGGAGCCCAGTGGGCTACAGTCCATGGGGTCACAAAGAGTTGGACAAGACTGAAAGGCTTAGCAGGCATGCACGCAAGGGAACTTTAAATAGATTTTCAGTGAGTGAAAACAGCAACAAATGAAAATTTATGGGGACAGATAAATCAGTTCTTGGAGGGAAAATATATGGTTTTAAATGCCTATTTTGAGAAATTATAAAGGTCTTGAAGAAATACTCTAACATTTACCTTAAAAAACTAGGAAAAATAATTAAACAAAAATTAGGCAGAAGATCAAAGTAAAAATCAGAGGTCAATTAAATGGAAACAGGGAAACAACAGAAAAATCAAATAAAACCAAAAACAGATTCTTTGTATGATGAACAAACTTGAAAAATTGTAGCTACACTGACCCCATCCTCTCTCTTCTTGCCCAGACTTTAGGCAGGCTCCTTTGAGCCTGTCTGTCAAAGGTTCCAAATAGCATCCGTCTCTGCCACTGATGCTTCAAGTGCCACTGGATATGCTAGATCTTATGGCCTAAGTGGTAGAACAGCTTGCACCACAGCCTGGACCTGTCGTAAAGCCTTCTGTTCTGGCCCCACTTAAAACTAGTAGCTTTTCTGGTCAAAAGAAAATGAGCCAGAATTGCGCACCCAAATAAGCAAAACATTGCTTTCAGAATCTAAAGACAACACTAGACATTGTTCCTTTTTTTTTTTTTTTAATTTGGTTGTAGGAGGGGCCATATGTAACAATTTATTCTTCACTTTGGAAGGGGTATCTCAATGTACCCCACAGACCCAGAGGTGTTGAGTAAGAAGAATTCACACAAGATGGATAGAGGGCACACAGAAGACAAGAGAGGTCTATCACTTTTGATTAGCAGTCATTAGTTAAGTTCACATATTGAGATATTTTTTAGGTCAGCCAGATGGTGGGAAGAGAAACACCAAAGAGATAAAAGGTAGTACATTAGAATACTTGGTGTTCTAATTACAAAAATGAGTGGGACCATGAGTCAGAGGAATCAAAAAGCTATTGATGTGGGTCAGATCTGCAATGGGATTAAACTGCTCTTGCCTGACATAGAAATGGGAACACCTTCTTATGGCATTAAAGCAGTGAAGAAAGAAATGAAGCACACAAAATACTTTCAGCAGGATGACCTTTTCTTCAAGTAAGTCATTTGCTGATGCTCAATATCTGATGTAGATGAATTTAAAGCTACTCTCACAGACGTAGAATAGAAGCTAAGACACCTCTTCAGCATACCTGCGTCTTCCTACCATGGAGCTACTGAGACAGCTCCATGAAATTCATTTTTCCTTTTCCTTAACTGTACCATTACTTTGTGTCTTCTGATTATGTTAGAACTCTTATTATTTTTTAGGTGCAAACAACAAACATCCATAAAAACTAGTCTTTTATAAAAGCCCTCTTTTAAACTAAAGTTTAAAAGTTTTTGACAATATTAAACAAGTTTAAAATATTTACTGGCTCCTGAATTCAGAAGGAAGATATACATTAATCAGAAAACTATTATAAATTGCTGAATTAGTATTTTCACCTTCTTATAACAATGACAGTTCAAGGAATGATTGCTGTTTTGGCAGACTTCAGTTTTCTTCAGTTGGCGTTATATGCAGAGTACATTATGAGAAACGCTGAGCTGGAAGAAACACAAGCTGGAATCCAGATTGCCAGGAGAAATATCAATAACCTGAGATAAGCAGATGACACCACCCTTATGGCAGAAAGTGAAGAGGAACTAAAGAGCCTCTTGATGAAAGTGAAAGAGGAGAGTGGAAAAGTTCCTTAAAGCTCAACATTCAGAAAACTAAGATCATGGCATCTGGTCCCATCACTTCATGGGAAATAGATGGGGAAACAGTGGAAACAGTGTCAGATTTTATTTTTCTGTGCTCCAAAATTACTGTATATGGTGATTGCAGCCATGAAATTAAAAGATGCTTACTCCTTGGAAGGAAAGTTATGACCAACCTAGATAGCATATTCAAAAGCAGAGACACTGCTTTGCCAACAAAGATCCGTCTAGTCAAGGCTATGGTTTTTCCAGTGATCATGTATGGATGTGAGTTGGACTGTGAAGAAAGCTGAATGCCAAAGAATTGATGCTTTTGAACTGTGGTGTTGGAGAAGATTCTTGAGAGTCCCCTGGACTGCAAGGAGATCCAACCA
Source organism: Bison bison bison (assembly GCF_000754665.1). Classification (NCBI taxonomy): domain Eukaryota; kingdom Metazoa; phylum Chordata; class Mammalia; order Artiodactyla; family Bovidae; genus Bison; species Bison bison. The sequence continues at coordinate 4,855,680 of NW_011495076.1, read as the reverse complement.
GTCCATCCTAAAGAAGATCAGTCCTGGGTGTTCATTGGAAGGACTGATGTTAAAGCTGAAACTCCAATACTTTGGCCACCTCATGTGAAAAGTTGACTCATTGGAAAAGACCCTGATGCTGGGAGGGATTGAGGGCAGGAGGTGAAGGGGGAAACAGAGGATGAGATGGCTGGATGGCATCACCGACTTGATGGACATGAGTTTGGGTAAACTCCAGGAGATGGTGATGGACAGGGAGGCCTGGCGTGCTGCGGTTCATGGGGTCGCTAAGAGTCGGACATGACTGAGTGACTGAACTGAACTGAACTGAAGCACTTTGAACTTGTGTTATAAGACAGCCTTATCATCTTTGAGTTGTAATTCTTTATTTCTCATATTTGTTTTCCTTCTGACTAGGAAATTAATTTTATTTGCATTTTTGTCTCTTCTGCTAGCCTGTGAGTTCTATGAAGGCAGAAAATATACTTATGCATTTCTTGGACCCCCAGAGCCTAGAAAATAACCTGGTATGAAGTAGGTGCTCAATCAGTATTTTTCAATAAAACTGAGACTCACAAAGGACATTTTTTCTTTCTCCATAAAAATAAATCTGGTAATTTTGCAGACATATTTTCAAAATGTCTTATTTTTCACAATTGTGACAGTTGCTGCATATGTCCTAGTATTTTTTTTTTCATTTTACAGAGGAGAAAATAGCTAACAGTTCTTATTACATAAAGGATTTTGCCATAAAACTTGAAAATAGACTGATTTTTTTACATTCTCAGGGCTTGCTCCAGGCATAGGAGCACATATTTTCAAAGAAAATACAATTAGTGATTTTCATAAAGGAAGAAACCATTGACTTCATTTTACCCTCCTGTGTGAGCTGATACTTGGTGACAGTTCCTATTCCCCGTGGAGTTGTCTGACAATTCTGACTAGGCAACTCTATATTGGAACAGGGTAGGAATATAATTGTGCTCTTGTTAAAACATGCTGTAATGTCAGGCGCACTGAATTTTAATTCCCATGGTGTATCCTGATAATCAGGAAATTTTCCAACCACAGGAGGACTTTGAAATAGCATGTGACATTTTTACAGCCAGCCATAATTTCATGCTTTGTCACCTTTGATCAAAGTGTCACCTTAAATGAAAGCAAGGAGACAGAAAATGCTACAGTGAACCACACAATGTAAGCAATTTACTTGAATCTAAAGGTAAAACCCACAAGCAGTAATAATGTGCCCCCTAAAACTCACATGCTTAGGGAACTCAATTAAGTTAGAAAATTTCTATAGCTAACACTATATTCTGAATTATCTTTAATATTATTCTATAATTTGAATCTGTCTCAATTAAAGTATGGAAACTCTAGAGAAGGAATCAAATTAATGGAAAAATACCTATTATTTATATATTTGATTGCTCACCATGAGGCATAAGAAAGTATAGCCTCTGTGATGAATAATGCATAGGTAAGCACTCTCCTAAGTACACCTGTTACTTGACAATCCAGTACCTGAGAATCAAGCTGTATGTATTAACTCCTTCTCCTAAAGGTAGTTCTTACTGGGAAACTATCATGAGTTATTTTATGAGAATGAAATACTTAAGAAAAGCCATGAAATTTTACAATACTATACAACTTAGTGGCAGGGAAGGAAGTTATCTGCTCTCGAACCTCCTAGTTGTGTAAATTTAGTTGTGATATGTTAAAATATTTGTTACCCATCTTAGTCTATTTGGGCTGATATAATAAAACACCATAGACCAAGTAACCTATAAACAATATTATAAACATATTGCTCTCAATTCTAGAGGCAGGAAGGCTGAGATAGGTACCAGCATGGTTGGGTTGGCATGTTAGGTTGCCCTATTCTCAGGGCAGACTTCTCCTTGGATCTTCATGTGGCAGAAGAGGTTAGGGAGTTTTGTGGCCCTCTTTTATAAAAGTAAAGAGGCTTCGAACTCATAACCTATGCACCTCCCAAAGCCCCTATCTCCTAATATCATCACATTGGGCATTAGGATTTCAACATATGGGTCTCAGAGGGACCCAAACAGTATGAACCATAGCACAACCTAGTGACTAGATGGTAAAGTTTAAAACTCTATTTTCTTGCTGCCTCAGCATCCCCCTAAATAGGCGATGAGCACCCCTCCCAGATGACCCAGTACACTAGTGTGATAAGGCTGACCCCTGCCATGATAAGAAGTTCCCCTTCCTGCCCTCTCCTGACTGTGCCTAGTGACATCCAAACACACTGATGAAATCCTCTGGCACTTTTTGCTGAGTACTCTGCCCTGACCCTCGCTAGCCCTCAGGTCCTCACTCTCTCTCAGCTCCCGAACTACCTGGCTGAGCCAGCTCCCATGGCACTCCCCTCATGAGGCCCCTTCATGACCCTGTCACTCGGGGACTTGTGAGTATAAGAAATGTTGTTTTTTTGCATCTGTCCTGTGTCCTCTCTTGTGGCCACACCTGATTGACCATCTCATGAAAGAATATAGGACACTGGCACAGCAGGGACTTAAAAGATTTTTCAAGGAGATTGAAGCAACCTCTGGAGAGGCAGTCTAATGAGTTAATGTTACAGATGGAGAATTTAAAACCCACAAAGATAGTGACTTGATCAAAGTCTCCAGCTAATGAATGGCAGAGTAGATCTTTTATCTCAGATCTTTGATAGGAACCTAGTTCTTTTCTATAAATACAATAAACTGCCTCTATAAATAACCAATTTTCCTGTGTCCTCTCTTGATTTTTATAACAGTTTACTTCTATACAATAAAATAGTAAAGACCAATAATTATTACAAAGACTATTTACACATATTAATCAAACTGTTGGTCTGTTAATATATGCAAACAAAAAAAGTTTGCATACATTAGGATTACTATTTAACAGTTAATATATATAAAACTAATCAGATAGTTGTCTAAGTCATGGTAATTGATAAGAATTTTTTTCCTTCCCTTTTTTTCTTTTGTTATCTATTACAGTGAAACTACCCTATAATTTAGTGATCTAAAACAAGTTAGTATATTTCATGATTTTGTGGATTAGGAATTTGAGCAGGGCTCAGATGAGTGATTTTTCTGCTCTGCATCACATTCCTGGGGGCCATTCTATGGCATTCAGCTGGTGGATGGGTAAATCTAGAGGGTCCAAGATAACTTTACCTAGATTTTTGTTTTATTGGTGTAGATGGCTATAAGATTGGTCTCAACTGGATCACTTTCTTTCTCCATGTAAACCTCAGAGCCTCTCCATGTGAACTCTTTAGCAGGGTCATTGGACTTCTTACATGGCACCCTAGGGCTCCAAGAGATAAGAGGGAACATGTCTGTCCTGCTAAAAGCTAAGCCAGAGCTGTCATGGTGTTACCACTACCATGCTTTATTTGTTAAGGAAGTAGTGAAGTAACCCTTCACTACTCAGTGATAGGAGGAGTGTCAATCATTTATAGTCACCCCTAATCCTGCATGACCCATTATCAGCACAAAGGCTGTATTCAAAGCTTTAATAATTATATTATTTCCCTTATCCTTCTGACTTAGAATATCTAAAGCTTTCTTAATCAATGTTTAATCAGAATTTATAGTAATCTTAAGACATTCTAAGTTACACTGAAATAACTAAAGGGGTCCTTCTATATTTTATATTTGTAAACTGTCAGATAGCACTTTAGTTTTATTTAAACTTTCTACTTAACATGGTTCATACATTTTTGGTTTTACTATTGTTATGTTGTTGCCAACAAAGGTCCCTCAAGGCTATGGTTATTCCAGTAGGCATATATGGATGTGAGAGTTGGACTATAAAGAAAGCTGAGCACCAAAGAATTGATGCTTTTGAACTGTGGTGTTGGAGAAGACTTTTGAGAGTCCCTTGGACTGCAAGGAGATCCACCCAGTCCATCCTAAAGGAGACCAGTCCTGAGTATTCATTGGAAGGATTGATGTTGAAGCTGGAACTCCAATACTTTGGCCACCTAATGCGAAGAGCTGACTCATTTGAAAAGACCCTGATGCTGGGAAAGATTGAAGGTGGGAGAAGGGGATGATAGAGGATGAGATGTTGGATGGCATCACTCACCCAACGGACATGAGTTTGGGTAAACTCTGGGAGTTGGTGATGGACAGGGAGGCCTTGGCATGTTGCAGTCCATGGGGTTGCAAAGAGTCAGACATGACTGAGTGACTGAACTGAACTGAACTGATGGTTATGTTGTAAGGTTTTGATATCACTGAGACTCAAATTCATGTAAATTTGATCTGAAAAACTTGTTTCACTGCTTGGGCTTATTGCATATTGGTAAAGTGTTTTGTGAATAAAGTATGGATAGTATGATCACGTCTTATCAGAATGAAATTGACAGGAAAGGGAAACAAAAGAGAGTACCATGTATCAGTGGCTCTACAATGCTGGGTATATTGAATGACATATAGTAACCACTGGCAGATAACATACTTTATTTAATTGTTGCAATAGGAACAATTATAATATTAATATACCATTATAGTTCATTTGTTAGATTTTTACAGATTAAAAAAATGTAGCTTACTTGGGAAAATGATAGCTAAGCCCATACTTTTATGTTTTATGGAAGTGTGGAATAATCTCGGCTGGGCATTTACGAGTGTTCCCATCTCCAGTTCACCTTAAACAATATTAAGTGGATATGAGCACTTGAAAACATCACGTGACTCCATTACCTATATGTAAAACTAGAGTTAAGACAGAAATCCATTTATGGTTTAAATGGTAAATGAATTGCAAACAATTAAGTTTCAATATGGATTCAATTTTCAAATAGATAATTTCTTAATTTAAGGGATATAGAACAAAAAAAAAATCTATGTAGATATTTTATTATTAAAACTAAAACTCAGAAGTAAACGGAATTATGCTGTGATACTTCTCTGACAGAAGAGAACACTGGAACCAGCTGTAGCCAAAATCATGTTGTCTCACATGAAAGGATGTGAAACCACCACAGATACTAATAGTAGCTGAGAAAGAAGCCAGGTGATTACCAAGGCTAATCAGCATTTCTAAAAACTCAGATAAATTTGAGACTATAATAGGATTACACTCTCTGCTACTCAAGCCATCAATATTTGCATATGAAACTGGTAAGTTTTAGAAACTGTCAAAGTGCTACTAAGCCCAGATTTGTGCCAATAACAGCTAGAACTTTTCTTTCTGCAAAGAAAAAATAGGAGATAAAAGTACTCCTTCTAAGTATTTGCTTTGAAAGCTCATGATTAGATGAGACTCAATCATTAGATGAGACTCTGATATCATGAGAGAGAGAGAGAAAGAGGGAGAGAAAAAAAAAACAAGTGCTAATTATAGGAAATTCAAAATTCAGGGTGAATAGTAGAATACTTTATTTTTATTCAACTTACCTTTTTAAAAAAATGCCAAAATGCCAGTGCTGACTAAAGTCACATGAGTCAGAACTTAGGTAAAAGAAAACATTTCCTTCTATAAAATCGGAAAAAAAGGTGTTTAAAGACATTCCATAAAAATGCATACTATTGATCTAAGGGTGCATACCTTGTAAAAATATCTTAACAAAATAGTGGCAAAATGCAATAGCAATGTTATAAAGGCATTTCCTCATAGCTGACCAATTCAATTTCAGTTGAACAGAATCATTTACTATTTTTGACTAATGAGCATCTAAATGATAAGTCTGATTGCAAGAGAACTGATTCACTGCTGCTGCTGCTGCTAAGTCGCTTCAGTCGTGTCCGACTCTTCTCGACCCCATGGACTGCAGCCTACCAGGCTCCTCTGCCCATGGGATTTTCCAGGCCAGAGTGCTGGAGTGGGTTGCCATTGCCTTCTCTGACTGATTCACTGCTGCTGCTGCTGCTAAGTTGCTTCAGTCATGTCCGACTCTGTGCGACCCCATAGACAGCAGCCCACTAGGCTCCTCCATCCATGGGATTTTCCAGGCAAGAGTACTGGAGTGGGGTGCCATTGCCTTCTCCACACTGATTCACTAGACAGGCCCAAATGGATCAACTTAAAGGATTGTGAGTCACTCTCACCAGTTCTTCAGTAACATACACAAACGGTTATTTGTGCCAAAATGACCATGTCCGTGTATGTTAACTGTCAAGTTTAAAAATCACACCTGCCCCCACCCCTAAGAGAATCAACTCTAAACACATAAAAGAACTTTAGACTTCCTTCTCCATTAAAGGAGCCACTAGCCACATGTGGCTATTTATATTCAAACTTAAACGAATTAAAATTAAGTAAAATTATGTTTGTAGTTCCTCAGCCATATTAGGTCCATTTCAAGTGCTCAGCAGTCACATGTGACTCAGGGCTTCCATACAGAAGACATAGATACAGAACCTTTCCATTAGAGCAGAAAATTCTATTGGGTGACATGGATCTAGGGAATTTCATTGGCTGAAATTAATCTCTTGTGTCTTAGAGACCATCCAGTTATTAAGTCTTGTAGGAGTCTTCAAAGATATAATAATATTGAACATAAGGTTATTGACTACCATAGTTTTAACTTTCTACAAATGGACAATTAAAAGATAAAAAACAGATTTTTTTTTCTTAATTGGCTAAGAATAAAAACAGGCATAATGTTAACCAGTAGACTATCATATGAAAATAAGCACAACATAACTATTAGTCAAATAAAATGAGTGTATTCATGATGACTTAAAATCTGTTAGATAAACCAAACTTTAAAAATCGGCCCTCTTCATTCATGACTTGTGTGAATGTGAATTCAGTATGTGATCAGATGTCTTCTGTAGTTAAAAAGCATATATTTTTGACCCAACTATATGAATCTATCCAATAGAAAGTAAGGCTTTATTATATAAGGAAGCTTATTTAGAATGATTTCTAGTGGCAAAAACTTGGAAACAACATGAATATATATCAATAAAGGAATAGTTGAATAACTTATAGTACATTCAAAATATAACATTATAAATTTTAAATAATGTGTTAGATTTCCACCTTTCATGTATAGACATCTAGAAGTACACAAATATGACATATTTTACGCTAAAAAGTGGATGCAAAAAAGAAATACAAAACCATAAGAACATACAAAAGCAAAGAATAATGAAGGAAGATAAGTATAATTAGCAAATACAAAAAAAAATTAACTACATTAATATACAATTTACATGAACATAACAAAGTTGTGGAATGTTATATACTGTGCTTTTAATATTACCTGTGTCTGAGAGTTAAGAAAGGATTTTACAGGAGAGTTATCAATTGTGTCTTTACATATTCCTTCATTGATTTTCTTCTTCCAAGGAGCATCCATCTTTTGCAATTTAAAAAACTTAATTGAAAACAATTCATTATGAAGCTTCTATAAATAAGTCCACTTTGCAAATTAGGGATATGGCAATAAATATTAATAGATTAGACTTAGATAGAACTTCATAATTTATAAAGTACTTTCATACATATTTGATCCTTACAAGGACCTTGTAAGGGTGATAATTAACCGAAAGAACATCCAGTTAATAAATGGTGGAGCCAGGATTAGCATCCAAGTCTTTTGAATATCTGTTTCATCTTCTTTCCCACTGTATTGGAGCTGTTCCAAAGAACACACCCAAAGAAAAAATGTTATAAAAGGAGAAATTTAGTCCAGAAAAAGCTCATATGTCAAGTCTTTCCAATTCCATTATTTTAGTACTTGTCTTCAGTGCCATCATCTCTTGTCCAACCCAAATCCTTTTTCACCATTTCTAAATAAGGATGAGTTTGTAATTAGGATACAAAGCATATGTGTGAAGAACTATGTTTGTATCAGAGATGTATTTTTATGTATAAAAGAATGTTTAACATTATTTTTAACTGAAATATAATGTTAAAATTCATTTGCATCATAGTAGCACCCTTTTGAAGAAATGGTGCATAGATAAGTTTCTGTGCATTGTTAAAGCTGGAGGATCCATAGACATCAAGTATTAGAGGAAAGAACAGCGTATCTTTTAAGTAATAAAATCAAAAGGGGAAGAGTAAGCACTGATAAAGCCAGGAAGGCAAAAGTACAGAAGGAAGTAAAGTGGCAGACAAGAGTACCATCACTTTTTGCCTTCATTTTTCAGATAAAGAAAACCTGTTTCTGAAAAGTGAATTTAACTTACAAATAATGTGGTTTAAATGTATGAGTTCTAATTTTGTTATAATAATGAGTAAACTGAGGTTGCTGCTATGGTTTAGTTGCTGTCATGTCCGACTCTTTGCAACCCTAAGGACTGTAGCCTACCAGGCTCCTCTGTCCATGGGATTCTCCAGGCAAGAATACTGGAGTGTGTTGCCATTTCCTCCTCCAGGGTATCTCCCCAATCCCGGGATCAAACCTGCATCTCCTGCATTGGCAGATGGATTCTTTGCCACTGAGCCATCTGGGAAGCCCCAAACTGAGGTAGATATACGCAGTATTTATCCAGAAGAAAAAAGTAACATTTTAAAATAGTAGTGAGCAAACAGCAATAGAGGGTTGTATAATCTCTCATTCAGAATGAATCAGTTCAAACATCAGAGAGTTTTTGTTGTGCAGTGTGCTAAGCTGTATGGGTTATCTGAAGTCTATTTTCAGTATTGGTAAATAAGATCATTTTTTAAGTTGACATCTTTGCAAAGAAAGGACATTGAACATGACCTTCTAAACTTCAGTTGGAAATGACTGTGGAATAATGCCACACAATTTCCAAGCTTAAGCCTGCATTTGTCAGGTTTTTTTTCAGTGCAGGTCCATATTTGTTTTTAGTAACTAGGCATAGTAGGCAGCTCAGACACTTATAAACATCATAACAGATGCTCTTACCCCCTGGATTTCTGAAAAACTTCCAATGGGAAAATTGGGCTGGAATCCAAAGTCAAAATCCCTGAGCCTAAGATGATAGAAATAGCAGAAAATAGAAAACAGAACAGGAAAAAAACCAAATAGACAATATTTGATTAGCAACTCTGAGTGATTACAAAATCTAACCCTGTTTCCCCAGGTGACTGGAATCATTTAAGACTCACATCATGAGTTTTGGTATACACTTTTCTTTGAGTTATTTTGTCCACCCATCTGTTTTTAGAGATGAATACAATTTATGATAAGGCATTTTAAAGCAGTACATCTGTTGCAATTGAACTATAATGCCTCTTGAAAAATAAAAAGGAAGGAATGGTAACTTCATGAATAAGAGAGGAGAAATAATTTGTCAGAATAAACATCTGAGTGGGCCTCAAAGAGTGGGAGAAGAACTGAGATTTTCACGTGTTTATAGAGAAACCAGTGTGAGCTCTTCAACTAGAAGAAGGAAACATAAAGATGATTTATCTTCAATTACAAGGAGTCCAATATAATATCCATGGAGTCATAAAACTATTACAGATTCCCAAATTCAGATTGGAACTCGGAAGGTACCAGCAGACAAAGGGAAAAGACCCAGAAACATTCTTATAGATTTTTTTCTCTTTCTTTCCCTATACATTTTTTAGTTATTCACATATATCATTTAAAATGCAGGAGTGAAAGGTAAATTTTAGTATCTCATGTGCTGAATTTACTGTCAAGTTTTTATCTCTATAAGCATGAAAGAGAAGTTTTATAAAATTATATAAGTAGTGTGCTAAAAGTTTGGTATCTACAGAATTGTCAGTTAATACTAAGCATGTGGCAAGGACAGTAGATGCTTACTAACTCTATGGAAAATATTACCAACATATTTGGTTTTAACCATAACAGGTGAAACAAACTACCCTCTAAATATTCAGTGCAATTCTACAATAACTTATTATTGCTTATCAACATAGATGTAAGGGTCTATTTTTCTTATTCCATTGTTCATTGAGTCTATGCACTTAGATTGCATAGAATGGAATTTTTTCTCTCCAGCTTTATTCTGGGCAGATTCTGTGGCTAGCAAGACCTTTCTGGACTATGAGTCTAATACTAAAAATTCTCCAATTAGTGGCCTCGGAAAACACTTGGGAACATAGGAATTTCCTCTCTGCTCCTTATTGTCTTGTTGGTCAATAATCTGTTAAGAGATAAGTATCATCGTCTCCTGTAAGTCATTTCAACTCTTACTTATCCTCGAGGAGAACATGAGAATGTCCACCTCCCCTGCCCAGGGTAGGGAAAACACAAGAATCAGGGTCGGTTAAAGATATTTTTGGTATTGTGAGGCTTTAATGTGTTTATATACCTGGTGATCGCAAGCCATCTTTTGGGGGAAATGAGTAAAACTTGAATTGCTTTCTTGTCTCTTAATGCACTGCTAATTCTAATGAAGATATTAATTAATTCAGTGTCTTTGATTCTATCTTTTAATTATGGAAGCAAGCTATATATAATACATATGAGTAAAATACTTGAACACGCTATAGATTGAAATTGACAGTTATTGATTAAGTATATTAATCTAGCCAATCACTCAAGTTTTCCATAATCATAACTTATAAAAATATATTTTATAATTAGGTCTATTATTTGATTATTTCCTATACCCTTTTTTAAAATTTTATTTTATTTTTAAACTTTACAAATTGTATTAGTTTTGCCAAATATCAAAATGAATCCGCCACAGGTATTTCCTATACCCTTTATTGTTCCAAGATGACAGGGCTTTTGTTTGTCTCTTTACTTGCCTGATAATATTATGTATTCAAGGAATATTTTTTGAAAAAAAGGAAAATATGAGTGTGTTCTAGAATAGCAGGAAAAGTATATTTTAGCTGGAGGGATGTTTGAAGAGTAAAGGTGGGAATGCTCATGGTGTGATCAGAAGACCGTGATGAGATCAACCTGACTTGAAAAGAGCATAAAGAGATAGGGTTGAAGAATGAATATGGAGCCAGATTACCAGGGGGATTGAAAGTCCATTTAAATAATTGATTTTGTTCTGTAGAATTACGAGTCAAAACGACATAGGGACCAACAGACATTTATCTCTAAGTTTTGGTAAAAAATGATTACTAACTATAATAAATACCGCTCATGAAGCAGAAGGGGGAAAATGATCTTTGTACATAATCTTCATCTTATATTAAATACTCTGGCTAACTTGGAACCCCAAAATCCAGATTCAGAAGAGGTTAAAACCTTGAACAAATTTCCAATATCCTGCAGCAGTAAAGGCAAGTGTCTGCAAAAAAAAAGAAAAGAGAAGAAATGCATCATTGATATTTTTGTACTGTATTTCATGGTTCACAAAATCCTTATGGAAATAGAACAAATCTCTGGGTGGAGTTCAGAAAGCTCTACAGGCATTAACAGTGGGTTTATGATGCTTGCACAGACCAGGTTAGGGATGGTTTTGATCTGGAGACAAAGCATTAGGGAAAGTCTCAGCAGCATAGGGGCAAAGGACAAAACCTGACATTTATTAGTGTTAGTCGCTCAGTCATGTCCGACTCTGCATTCCCATGGACTGTAGCCCACCAGACTCCTCTGTCCAAGAAACTCTCCAGGTGAGAATACTGGAGTGGGTTGCCATTTCTCCAGTATTCTTGCCTGGAGTCCTATTGAAGGACTGCTATGTGTAAAATCCTGGACTCTAGATATACAACCTCAGTTAACAGGTATTTGATTAACTCTAGGCAAGAGGAACTATGCTACAAGGGGATCTGGCAGAGTAATGGAGACTCAGAAACTTCTACACTTGGGTTAACGATTAAATCTTTCAATCACTCTCAGCCTCGTGGCAGTTGTGATATGTTTGTCAACTGTACTTGAGTGAATATGGTTGTTACTCATGGAATTTTGACTAGACAATTGCAATCACTTTAATAGTTGAATCAAAATCTTTTGGGGCCAATTTGAAGAAAGAATGTCAGTCATGGTATAATTTGAAAGGTCTTCTGTTGACACCTTCTGATAAAATTATTTTATTTCTAGCACCAAACAGGAAAAATCAGTCACTGGTTGAAAAAGTAAATGTTCTGAGCCAACAGTTGACTATTCTTTTCAGTAACGTTTGTATAATGATGCTGGTAGAAGAAAGGATGGAGATATGAATTGCAAAGAGAAAAATCAATCTCAGAATGTTTAGAAGTTTTAGAAATGCCTCCATAAATTCATTTTGCTTATGTTTTCTTTTAAGTTACACAAATGTATATGATTAGGTATATGTACATATATTTTAAAAGAATTCTTTCAATAAGTATAAAATAAAATGTCTTTTAAATAAAAGTATAAAATAAAAAGTAATTACTGAGTACTGTGGTACAGTGTAATTCCTCTTCTTACAATACATAAATAACCAAGCATCTTTAAATCAATGGCATCTTATATTTGATGAAATACATAGTTGGTTTCAAGAATTGTACTAAAAGATTTATAAGTAGTGCTTTACTGCGTCCTCATATCTAGTCTACACTTTCCTGTACTTCAGATATGTAAAATAAACCATATATATTAAGTTCATTTTTACAATCCTACATATAGTAAATAGCAATTCCATTAGACTCCGCATCTGTCTAATTACAAGACTTGTTCTGAATCAAGGCAGCAGTGGATTTCGACTTCAGTGTGTGCAATCATCACCCAGTGAGCTTGGTAAATATTTAGTTTTCTGCACTATTTCCCAAGATATTCTGCTTCAATAAGTATAGTATAGACTCTGGAATACGCATTGTTAACAAACATCTAAATTGATTTTTTAGCAGAAGGTTTGCATACATCACTTAATGTTCTTCTCTATTAGATAATAGTAGATGTATAAAAGAACATGGTCAGCCTATTTGGTGCACACAATCAATAATACACAGCAGGAAGGTGGATTGAAAATTAGTTCTCCATGTTTCCTTGGCAGTTATACAAGATGGACCCCAGAGTCTGCTGGAAAAATAAAGAACAAGTACAGCTTGAAAAATACTGCAGATGGTGACTGCAGCCATGAAATTAAAAGATGTTTACTCCTTGAAACGAAAGTTATGACCATCCTAGACAGCATATTAAAAAGCAGAGACATTACTTTGCCAACAAAGGTCCGTCTAGTCAAGGCTATGGTTTTTCCAGTAGTCATGTATGGATGTGAGAGCTGGACTAGAAAGCTGAGTGCCAAAGAATTGATGCTTTTGAACTGTGGTATTGGAGAAGGCTCTTGCGAGTCCCTTGGACAGCAAGGAGATCCAGCCAGTCCATCCTAAAGGAAATCAGTCCTGAATATTCACTGGAAGGACTGATGCTGAAGCTGAAACTCCAATGATTTGGCCACCTCTTGTGAAGAACTGACTCATTGGAAAAGACCCTGATTCTGGGAAAGACTGAAGGTGGGAGCAGAAGGGGATGACAGAGGATGAGATAGTTGGATGGCATCACTGACTTGATGGACATGAGTTTGTGTAAGCTCCAGGATTTGATGATGGACAGGGACGCCTGGTGTGCTGCAGTCCATAGGGTCACAAAGAGTTGGACACAACTGAGCAACTGAACTGAACTGAACTGAAAGACTTGAAATGCATCAGTTGTGAAGATTAGACAAATCCAGAAGAAGCTAACCAATCAAATAACTATTCCAGTAGATATAGGTAGAGAGTATCAGGTATTTATGGGGTCGCAAAGAGTCGGACACGACTGAGTGACTGATCTGATCTGATCTGATCAAGTATTTAACCAAGTCACCCTGCATATACTGCTGCTGCTGCTAAGTCGCTTCAGTCGTGTCCAACTCTGTGCGATCCCATGGACTGCAGCCTACCCGGCTCCTCTGTCCATGGATTTTCCAGGCAAGAGTACTGGAGTGGGGTGCCATTGCCTTCTCCACCCTGCATATAAGTTACAAACATATTTAGAATAGTAAGTCTCAGAATGTGTAAAAATGTTATAAATAACTTATCAAATTGTTTTGCTTATATGTTTTAATGTATATAAATAATGCTATATGATCATATACACATATGTTTAAGGGCTTCTCAGGTGGCGCTAGTGGTAAATAACCCACCCCCCAGTGCAGGAGACTTAAGTCAATCCTTGGGTCAGGAAGATCACCTGGAGGAGGGCATTTCAAACCACTCTAATATTCTTGCCTGAACAATCCCATTGACAGAGGAGCCTAGCAGTCTACAGTCCATAGGGTCGCAAAGAGTCAGACACGACTGAAGCAACTTAGCATGCAAGCACATAAATATTTAAAAGAGTTCTTCCGATAAGAATTTTTAAATCTTCATTCATAAATATGGATTTTATGACATCAAATTTCCTTTTAAAAGCAATGTCCTATGTTATGATATGTTAAATCATCAGTTTAGGAGAAAACAATGTTTAAAATAAAATAATATTTTGTATACTCTCAGATAACATCTGAGCACACTTACCTAATTTAATTTCACTGCCTCTACTTTAAAAAAAAAAAAAAAACTCATTAAAATTAGATTTTAACAAATTCAGAAAAATATCATAACAAAATCCACAGAATAGAAATTCTGATTAATTTCTCCCACAAATAGTAGGGACATAACCAGATGGGAGAAAGGAGACACTGTACTTGGCTCCTTGATAATACAAAAAAAAAATACCACATGAAAGTAAATGGGGGAAAACCTGGAAGAGTTTTATGTACTTAGAAACCGTATCATTTAATAAATGTTGGAATCAGAGATAGGTTATTGGGCATGCACAATATAAATATTTCTCTCTATCACTTCTGGGAAGCACACCAGACCAAGCCAGTAACCCTGAATTTGGATTCTATAGCAGTGCTTTAACAAGCTCATTTTGGCGTGGATGGAAACACTAATTCCTTGCTACCACAGAAAATGCAGAATTAATTGACACAGAAGCCAACCTAATAATTGGCTTCCACTCTATTCCCAGCAAGCTTCTGTGTTTCTAAATTAGCAATGTAAAGTTATGAACCAGCTAAGCATTTCTATTTTGTTTTGTTAGGACTGAACTGTTTGATCATATCAAAACAGGAATAGGAGCAATTGGACAGATATCATCTACATTTTTCTACTGAAAAAGAAGAAAACTGTCTTTAAAACATAATTTTAAAAGCTTCACTAAACATAAGAACACAATTTTAATTAAATAGAAATAAACCTTTTTGTAAACTCTCTAAAATTATTTTATGAAATAGAAAAAGAAGGACAAAATGAATTTTAGAAAATTTGTAAATCTGTTTTCAATGATATTTAAGAAGCAACTGCATCTATAAAATTTTCAAAAGTCTCAATTAGGAGCCATTTAAATAAGAAAAAAATTGAATGGAACTTGAAAAAGAAGATAAAACCAAAATGAAAGCCGAAAATACAGATTCAAAATTTTAAAACATGATTCCGTGAAATAGCAGTCAAACAAGACATTTTCCATAATGAAAAGAAAAGAAAAAAATATAAAATGATAAGAGGTAAGATTTAAGGAGTATTTTTATTTTTATTAATATAATATGGCTACTGGTACAGGAGCAAGAAAACAAAATCTTCAAAGCATTGAAAAAATGGCAAGTTACTTAATCTGGTAAAGATTGGAGTTAGAAAGGTAAAGAGAAGAATTAATCAGTTCCCCCCCGCAATGATATTTTTTTAACCTGAATGGACTGGATTTCAGATTTTCTCATCTTTATGGAGCAAGAGGTTTGAAAACAAATCTAGGTAGAGACCTAAGGCAGAGAATCCAAAAGTGTATGCATCCACCTATAAATCCTGATGCCCAAAGATCTACATATGCAGTACAGAAGTATGACTTTAAAAAAATGAAAAAGAAAATTCAATTTTTAAAGATCTTATTGGTTTTACTCAATGATTCGTGAATTACCCAGCATCCTATCTAGCAAATAGAAAGGAATTCTGAGTAGCTCTATAAAAATCAAAGACTTTTATAGGCATAAGGAAACAGGAACAAGGTAGTTAATACTGGACAAAAAAAGTGGGTTGGTTACTGCAAGACTTTCTTTGGGGGATAGTAGGGATCTATCAGGGGCTTCTCAGATGGCTTAGTGGGTAAAGACTCCTTCTGCAATGCAGGAGACACAGGAGATGTGGATTTGATCCCTAGATTAGGAATATCCCCTGGAGAAGGAAATGGCAACCCACTCCAGTATTCTTGCCTGAAAAATACCATGGACAGAAGAGCCTGGTGGGCTACAGTGCCAGGGGTCGCAAATGCACTTGTGCGTGTGTGTGCATGCACACACACACACAGGGGTCTATCAAGCAGATTACCTCACTAGCGCTATCAGATGATTCCTGACTGACTGATTTAAGATTCCATTTCTTGGAGAGTTCAAACTGTAATTAAGTCTCAGTAACATAGGTAACATAGGGTACATGTTACCCTATGGTAACATAGGGATTAGCCTAAGCAGCACCATTTTGAGTCTGTTTTTCTTGTTTTTAAAAGATTCTGGAAGAAGAAAATTCATCCCAGATGTAAGGATAGAGATACAAATAGGATTTGGAGTGAGTACTTGCTTTTTCCAGGAATGATGGGATGATCATATGCAATAATTTTCAAAAATATTTAAACACCATCTCACTGAAACCATCCAAAAGTTACTTAAGCAATATGAATTTTTGATGCATTATTTAGGAGAAACTGGAATTCAAAAGAGGTAAAAATGACATTGGTTGCTGCTTCTCTATAATGTTGATTGGTCATATCAAAAGCTGTGACCAAGAAGTATCTGAAAACTTGAGCAGAAATTTTCATCATCTCATGGAGTTAAGGGAGTCATGGAAATTGGGATGGAAATCAGGACTGGCAAGTGAGGAAAAGCGCTCACTGGGAACCTAAAGGGCTACAAAATATAATTAAAGTTGAACTGAAAATAAACCAGAGAGTAAAGACCAGCTGTGATAATTTCAAGGGCTGATTGTACTAATTAGATTTGTCATCTATCTGCCAGAGAAAAAGTAAATCCTCTTTGGAGAACGATATTATCCAGAAGCTCAAATGATCTCTAGAACATTTCAGATGCAATGTTTAACTTGTAAACAAAAGTCACACAAATACAACAGGACAAACTTTGAGTAAACACAATAGTAACAAACAAAAGGACTACAGGAAAAGCCTAAAGGAAATTATCTTACAAAACACAAGACTGTTTCATATAAAAACACAAGATGTAGAATTTTGGTACAGAAATGGAAATATGTGCATAAAAATCGTATAAATGTACTATAAAGGCATCAATATCACTACCAGTGGGAGAAAAGGGTGCTTACCTAAGTAACTCTGTAAATTTGTTTAGTCTATAAAGAAAAGGCAAAGTAACCTTTTGTAGTACTGTACTCTCATTGATAAATTTGTGTCCAGGGGTATGGGCTAAGAAGGCTAAAATCACTAATATTTATATTAGAATTGAGCAATCAAGTAAATGTACAGTAGATAATGCGAGCCAGGTTTCTCAGCCTTGAAGTGAGCAGTTACAAATAAGCAAATAAATGTTCTGTGTAGTAATGGATAAGATGTGGTGACATCAGTATGAACTCATGAATTACCTTGATATAGATACAGATGGTTACACTTAAAAATAGTTATATGTTTGTATAAACGTGGGTTAATATCCATGCATATATTCCCTTGTTCTGTCAGCTGAGAGGGCCTAGAAGCAAAGAGCACATCTACTGCCCAGCTCATGGTTTCTAATGTCATGAACAACAACAACAAAATAACTAGTGTTCTGGAAAAAAAATGGCTGATTCTAGAGCTGGGACAGGAAATTTACAAGATGTTGTTCAGTCACTAAGTCGTGTCTGACTGTTTGCGAGCCCGTGAACTGCAGCGTGCCTGAAGTTCCCTGTCCTTCACTATCTTCCACAGATTGCTCAAATTCATGTCCATTGAGTCAGTGATACCATCCAACCATCTTATCCTCTGTCACCCCCTTCTCTTGCCTTCAGTCTTTCCCAGAATCAGGGTCTTTTCCGATGAGTTGGTCCTTCACATCAGGCGGCCAAAGCATTGGAGCTTCAGCACCAGTCCTTCTGATGAATATTCAGGATTGATTTCTTTAGGATTGACTGGTTTGATCTCCTTGCTGTCCAAGGGACTCTCAAGAGTGTTCTCCCACACCACAGTTGGAAAGCATCAATTCTTTGGTCTTCAGCCTTCTTTATGGTCCAACTCTCATATCCATACATGACTACTGGAAAACCCATAGCTTTGACTATACAGGTCTTTGTTGGCAAAGTGATGTCTCTGCTTTATAATACACTGTCTAGATTTAATATAGCTTTCTTACCTTATAATGCCAGAAAATATAGATATGCCTCCTCTTTCCCAAAATGGTATATACATAATGATGTGCATGCTAAGTTGCTTCAGTCATGTCCAATTCTTTGTGACCCTATGGACAGTAACCTATCAGTCTTCTCTGTCCATGGGATTCTACAGGGAAGAATACTGGAGTGGTTTGCCATGCCCTCCTTGGGGTTCGTCCTGACCCAGGGATTGAACTAGCATTTCTTATGTTTCCAGCATTGGCAGGTGGGTTCTGTATCACTAATGCCACTTGGGAAGCCCACAAATGATGGGGTTATGTCAAAGGAATATAAAAGCTAATTGAAAGATTTCCCAATAGCCAGAGCTAGAACACACTGAACAACAAAAAATAAAGCATTTTTAATAGTACATTACAATATAAATAAACATCTGTCTCAAACTGATACAAACAAGTGATTGAATTAAATAAATGAGGAGAAATAGACAAATTTCCTGTGCAAAATAACTCTGAATAATTTTTTATTACTCTGCTCTCAAGAAGTTGAAGTTATCACTTCCCATTCGTTATAGGTGAGCTGTACATTAGTGACTCCCTTTCAAGGAGAACTCGATGGGAAATGGGTGGAATGAGGTCACTTTACAATAGAAACACCTGCCAAACAACCTCAAGATTAACATCATCATTTTTAAGCCATGTTGATAAATGTATTCTTGATATGATGTAATGAGAATGGCACTTTTCTTTTCTGGTCTTTCTCCCCAAAATGTACAATCAGAGTCTGATCATGTGACAAGTAACTGATAAATCCCACTTGAGGGACACTACAGAATAACTGACCAGTACTTAAAATACAAAGGTCATCAAAAACAAGAAAATTCAGAGAAATTGTCACAACCAAGAGGAATCTAAATGTAATATGACATCCTGTTACAGAAAAAAATAGGCAAAAATTAAGGAAATTCATATTAAGTATGGATTTAGTTAATTAGAATATATTAGTATTGCTTCATTGATTGTGTCATAGTTACTCTCTAATATAGAATAGTAGCAATGGAGGAGACTGTGTGTAGGGAACATGGGCATTCTCTGTAGTATCTCTACATTTTTTGTACATTTAAAGTTGTTTCAAAAAATTTTAATAGCATACTAAAAATTAGAATTGCCAAAATATCATTTATATTAGTGCACAAACAGAATTAAACACTTAGGTATAAATCTAAAAAATATGATCAAAGTCATAAATAAAAATAAATACAAGTTCTATATATAATAAAATTTTAAAACTGATGAAATAAATCAATGTAACATGCTAATAAAATAAATGATAAAAATAATATGATCATATATGAATGCAAAAAAGTGTCACTAATGATCGAAAATTTCTCAACCATCTAAAACTACAACAGCAATCTGCTAAGTTATTAAAGTGTATATACAGAAAAATAAAGCAGAAAAAACAAGCTTAACAGTTACATGTTTAAAGCCTTCCTCCAATAATTGAAAATGAGAGAGCAATGTCCACTTTCATCATAATTCAGCATTGTAATGTAAGTCATGAAAAATAAAATGAGAGAAAATATATAGAGAATGTTCCTAGATGATGTGGCTGTATAGAGAGTCTAAAATATATATAGGTAACCTATTTAATTATTACTCATTGGAAATGATGTAATTATTACTCATTGGAAATCTTTCCCTAATGCTGGGAAAGATTTAAAGGGGGCAGCAGAGGATGAAATGGATAGCATCACTGACTCAATGGATATCAGTTTGAGCAAACTTTGCGAGACAGTAGAGGACAGAGTAGCTTGGCATGCTGTAGTCCACAGGATCACAGTCAGACACGACTTAACAACTGAACAAGACATCAACAACAATCTATTTAATTATAAGTGTATTCAGAGGTGATGTTGTATTCAAGGCCAACCAGAAAAATACTTTTTTTTTCATGATTACCGTAACCACAAGATTGTGACATAGATTCAAATGGGAATATTGAAAATTGAGAAATAAATTTGGTTTTACTAGGGAGTCAGTAAATTAAGGGAAATGTTACAGGTTTCATTTATTTGGGGACAAAACAGAACAATTATTTGTTGTTTTGTTTTTTAATCTTGAGGGAAAAGTATTGCTTGCTTGCTTGATTGCTTGTTTATCTTTTGACTATAAGATCTATTTACTCATAAAGTCAGAACAGTCTTATGGACTCTGTGGGAGAGGGAGAGGGTGGGAAGATTTGGGAGAATGGCATTGAAACATGTAAAATATCATGTATGAAATGAGTTGCCAGTCCAGGTTCAATGCATGAGACTGGATGCTTGGGGCTAGTGCACTGGGACGACCCAGAGGGATGGTATGGGGAGGGAGGAGGGAGGAGGGTTCAGGATGGGGAACACATGTATACCTGTGGTGGATTCATTTTGATATTTGGCAAAACTAATACAATTTTGTAAAGTTTAAAAATAAAATAAAATTGTAGTTGGAAATAAATAAATAAATAAATTAAATAAAAGTAAAAAAAAAAAGTATCAGTTTTGCTTCTGCAGGGAAAAGTGTTTGTAAAACAAACTATAAGTGATTTCCTCAGATAAAAAAAAAGTAACAAACCATTAGGGTAAATGGGCAGGAGGGAAAAAAAAAATCAACACTCAAAAGAGAAAATACAAAGTGAAAGACAATATGTAATACATTAACAATTTAACATAATGCATTATGTTAACAATTATAATTTAACACCTATGTAATTTAAAAATCAGTAAACTAGAATTAAAATGGAACTACATTAGCTAAGATATGAATATTGGATGCAGAATTAAAAGTTGTAATTATTTTCAAACATGTTAATTATTCACAATGATAAAAACAAAATTAACTTCCATATTAGATATATAAAAGAAATAAGTGGCCAAATTAAAAACACACATAAATAAATTTCTACTTATGTACCATTTTTATCAAATAGAAAATAAACGAAGTATAACAAGAGTGTAGCACGCACACAAGAACCACTTTAGAACTCACAAATAACCAAAAAATGGTCATGTCTAAATGAAATGAAAAAACTATAAAGCTTTCCTGAAAGTCATAAAAGAAGACCTCAATGAACTGAAAGAGAACATATTCCTGTAAGGGAAAACTCACCATTGTAAAAATGTCATTTCTCCTTCAATTACTCTATAAATCCCTACTGGACTTTTATGAAACTTGTCAAACCATCTTAAAATGTACTGTATGTGGAAGTGAAAATGTGCTGTAATAGCCTACTACAGTAACTTCTCCTACCAGATACTAAACAAACATTTAGGATCTAACACAAGGTGATATCTAAGACATAGGTGAACTATATCTTTGTGCACTCAGCACGTCCATACTGTTTTAAATTAGTTTTCACCCTTATGCCCTAAAGACACAGATGCCTTACCAACAAGTCCAAACAGATACTTTGATCAGCCTCAAATTTAAAAACCTTGTCTAATATCACTCATCACGTCATGGGAAATAGATGGGGAAACAGTTAAAACAGTGTCAGACTTTATTTTTTAGGGTTCCAAAATCACTGCAGATGTTGATTGCAGCCATGAAATTAAAAGACACTTACTCCTTGGAAGGAAAGTTATGACCAATCTAGACAGGATATTGAAAAGCAGAGATATTACTTTGCCAACAAAGGTCTGTCTAGTCAAGGCTATGGTTTTTCCAGTGGTCATGTATGGATGTGAGAGTTGGACTGTGAAGAAAGCTGAATGCCAAAGAATTGATGCTTTTGAACTGTGGTGCTAGAGAAGACTAGCACCTTGGACTGCTAACTAACTGCTAACTAACACCCTTGGACTGCAAGATCTGACCAGTCCATTCTAAAGGAGATCAGTCCTGGGTGTTCCTTGGAAGGACTGATGCTTAAGCTGAAACTCCAATACTTTGGCCACCTCATGCGAAGAGTTGACTCATTGGAAAAGACTCTGATGCTGGGAGGGATTGAGGGCAGGAGGAGAAGGGGACGACAGAGGATGAGATGGCTGGATGGCATCACTGACTTGATGGACGTGAGTCTGAGTGAACTCCGGGAGTTGGTGATGGACAGGTAGGCCTGGCGTGCTATGGTTCATGGGGTTGCAAAGAGTAGGACACAACTGAGCGACTGAACTGAACTGAACTGAAGGTCATTTATATATAATAATATATAAATATATAAATATATAATAATAGAGATAATACACTGATATTAATATACTTATATTAGAAGTCTTAAATTAGCACTTCTCAGGACTTTAAAGCAAAGAAATGTGTGCAGTGATGTTCACTGATATATGGATTGCAATAGCAAAACATTAGAAAATACTTCAAACTGTACTAATAAAGGAATTTCTAAATAAACTGTGTACTGCATTACCACAGTTCATTTCAGTCGCTCAATTGTGTCCGACTCTTTGCGACCCCATGAATTGCAGCACGCCAGGCCTCCCTGTCCATCACCAACTCCCAGACTCCACCCAAACCCATGTCCATTGAGTTGGTGATGCCATCCAACCATCTCATCCTCTGTTGTCCCCTTCTCCTCCTGTCCTCAATCTTTCCCAGCATCAGGGTCTTTTCCAATGAGTCAGCTCTTCGCAGGAGGTGGCCAAAATTTTGGAGTTTCAGCTTCAACATCAGCCCTTCCAATGAACACCCAGGACGGGTCTCCTTTAGGATGGACTGGCTGGATCTCATTGCAGTCCAAGGGACTCTCAAGAGTCTTCTCCAGCACCACAGTTCAAAACCATCAATTCTTCGGTGTTCAGCTTTCTTCACAGTCCAACTCTCACATACACACATGACCACTGGAAAAACCATAGCCTCAACTAGATGGACCTTTGTTGGCAAAGTAATGTCTCTGCTTTTTAATATGCTGTCTAGGTTGGTCATAACTTTTCTCCCAAGGAGTAAACATCTTTTAATTTTGTGGCTGCAGTCACCATCTACAGTGATTTTGGAGCCCAGAAAAATAAAGTCAGCCACTTTTTCCACTGTTTCCCCATCTATTTGCCATGAACTGATGGGACTGGATGCCATGATCTTAGTTTTCCGAATGTTGAGTTTTAAGCCAAGTTTTTTACTTTCCTCTTTCACTTTCATCAAGAGGCTTTTTAGTACTTCTTCACTTTCTGCCATAAGGGTGGTGTCATCTGCATATCTGAGATTATTGATATTTCTCCTGGAAATCTTGATTCCAGCTTGTGCTTCTTCCAGTCCAGCATTTCTCATGATGTACTCTGCATATAAGTTAAATAAGCAGGGTGACAATATACAGCCTTGATGTACTCCTTTTCCTATTTGGAACCAGTCTGTTGTTCCATGTCCAGTTCTAACTGTTGCTTCCTGACCTGCATACAGGTTTCTCAAGAGACAGGTCAGGTGGTCTGGTATTCCCATCTTTCAGAATTTTCCACAGTTTATTGTGATCCACACAGTCAAAGGCTTTGGCATAGTCAATAAAGCAGAAATAGATGTTTTTCTGGAACTCTCTTGCTTTTTTGATGATCCAGCGGATGTTGGCAATTTGATCTCTGGTTCCTCTGCCTTTTCTAAAACCAGCTTGAACATCTGGAAGTTCACAGTTCATGTATTGCTGAAGCCTGGCTTGGAGAATTTGAGCATTACTTTACTAGCGTGTGAGATGAGAACAATTGTGCGGTAGTTTGAGCATTCTTTGGCATTGCCTTTCTTTGGGATTGGAATGAAAATGGACCTTTTCCAGTCCTGTGGCTACTGCTGAATTTTCCAGATTTGCTGGCATATTGAATGCAACACTTTCACAGCGTCATCTTTCAGGATTTGAAATAGCTCAACTGGCATCCATCACGTCCACCTCCACTAGCTTTGTTTGTAGTGATGCTTCTTAAGGCCCACTTAACCACATTCCAGGATGTCTGGCTCTAGGTGAGTGATCACACCATAGTGATTATCTGGGTCCTGAAGATCTTTTTTTGTACTACATAATTACAAGTGAAATATACACACAGAAATATGGAGATGCCATAAAGTTATATTCTCAAGTGAGTCCATTAGGAATACACTGAAAGCACATGCATGGAACTTCCATGAAAACAACAGTTATGGTGGCTGATAGAACCAGCTCTGGAGCCAGACTGTCTAGGTTTAAACCCACATATCCTATTTACTTTAAGTATGGCCCTGGTAAGTCACTTTAACTTTCCTGCCCAAAGTTTTAATTTCTATAAACTAAGGGAAAATACTGAGCCCTAAATATTGGCATTCCCTTTATGATTCATTTTAGAATGTAAAATGGGCACTGAGCTGTGAACACGGCACAAAACTTATGGACCAAAAGCCCTGCTGGATAAAAAAAAAAAAAAAAAATCAGTCTTGAAACTTATTACAAACTGTAATAAATTTTATAATTGGCTATCTCTTAAAAGAAGTGTCAGATAAAATAGTATTACGAGTTTTGTTTTCTTTACATAGAGTTTTAATCAAGGAAGAAAACAAATAATAAAAAATAAAATAGCAGGAAGTAAACAAGACGGAATTTACTACTGCAGCAAGTTTTTGTTTTGTTTTGCCATACCACTTTTTTTTTTTTTTGCCCATAGACTATGGTTTGATTATTAAGGGGTGAAGTTTATAATGTATTATATGGCTCCTGTATTCATTCATATGCTTAGTTCATTCTGTTGCACAATGATTTTTATAAGAAGGAACTCAAAGTCCATTTCAAGCTCATATAATCCACAAAATAAATATTGGCTAATTTATTATTTTTGTAGTCTACAAAATTTAACATTTAAATTATTTTTTTCTAAAGAAAGAAGACTCATGACTTTGTACATGTTTGGACTGTCCATTTAAAAAGATTGTTGACTAGTTGCTTATATTTATAAAGGCTCAAACAAACAAACAAAACCGAATTTTTTAAAAAGAAACTGCAAAGGACCAGTGAATAGCTTTTTGTGTGCTCATTTTAAATGATTTTTTTTCACAGATATAGACATTTTATATTTTAAACACTCAAATCTCAGATAAATCCTGACCAATGCATAAATTATCCAATTGCACTATCTAGATGTGTGTACTAAGAACTCATAAAACTACTGGACCAAAAATATAAAACATTTCCTGTTATAGGCTGATCGTTATTACATGTTTAAGCTAAAATTTTAAACTGCCTCATGAAAAATAATCTTTACAATTTTTATCCCCCTTGTAAACAAGTGAATGAAACACAAACCAGAATCAAGATTTCTGGGAGAAATATCAATAACCTCATATACTAAAATGACACCACACTTATGGCAGAAAGCAAAGAAGAACTAAAGAGCCTCTTGATGAAACTGAAAGAGGAGAGTGAAAAAGTCGGCTTAAAACTCAACATTCAGAAAACTAAGATCATGGCATCTGGTCCCATCACTTCATGGCAAATAGATGGAGAAACAATGGAAATAGTGAGGGGCGTTATTTTCTTGGGTGAGGTCAAAACAGTGAGGTCCTTTGCAGTCATTCAAAATCTCTACAGATAGTGACGGCAGCCATGAAATTAAAAGATGCTTGCTCCTTGGAATAAAAGCTATGACCAACCTAGACAGCATGTTAAAAAGTAGAAACATTGCTTTACCAACAAAGAGCCATCAAGTCAAAGCTATTGTTTTTCCAGTAGTCATGTATGGATGTGAGAGTTGGACTAAAAAGAAAGTTGAGCACCGAAGAATTGATGCTTTTGAATTGTGATGTTGTAGAAGATTCTTGAGAGTTCCTTGGACTGCAAGGAGATCCAACCAGTCCATCCTAAAGGAAATCAGTCCTGCATATTCACTGAAAGGACTGATGCTGAAGCTGAAACTCCAATACTCGGCCACCTGATGTGAAGAACCAACTCAATGGAAAAGACCCTGATGCAGTGAAAGATTGAAGGTGGGAGGAAAAGGGGACGACAGAGGATGAGATGGTTTAATGGCATCACCAATGCGACGGACATGAGTTTGGGTAAACTCTGAGAGTTGGTGATGGACAGGGAAGGCTGGTGTGCTGCAGTCCCTGGTGTTGCAAAGAGCTGGACACGACTGAGTGACTGAACTGAACTGAAACATGTGAATGATCACCGTATCGGTTTTTATTAACTTTTATTAACATCTAGTAAGATATAACTACATTTAAATTTGCTTTTAAACAAACTATAAGGTTTTAGCAGAGATTATCATTGTAAACACATAAGTACACATTAATATATTTTACAAAGCCCAACATTAAAGTGTTTTGTTTCATGAAGTATATAGGTACAGGAAAGAGACATAAAATCCTAAGATGTCAGAGGAGATTGATGAAAATATTTGAAATCTGAAAATTGGAAATTAATGGAGTTTAAAAGCTGATGACATAAAAACAGAATATACCAAGACATTATCATCTTCATGAAACAGTTACCTAATTTATGATGGTTAGACATAATTAACTAAATTAAATTAATCAAATTAGAGTATTTTGTTTTCAATTAAAATACATGAATGTGAATGTGTAAAAATGTTGTTAAAATATTTTTCAAGTTAGTACATTGAATACTATGTTCTTTATAGATCCTATATTTCTGTCATGTGATTTATATTTGAGAATACATTATTCTTATTCAGTTTTATCTACCCCTTTAAATCTGTTCACCTGTAATCTTCAGAAAGGCAGTCTTGCCTTGATATTCTTATACACTACAAAAATGATCACCACACTACGTCAACATCTATCTGCCAAAGTTGTTACAATATTATTGATTGTATTCCCTATACTTTAAATCACATCTCTGTGATTATTTTATATCTGTTAATTTATACCTTTTAATTCTCATCAATTATTTTGCCCGTATCCCTCTCTCCCTCCCCTCTGGCAACCACCACTTTGTTCTCTATGTCTATGACTATTTCTGTTTTATTATGTTTGTTTGTTTTTTCTTTAGATTCCACATATATATGAAATCATATGGTATTTGTCTTTATCTGACATGTGTCACTTAAAATAACAGCATCAAGGTGCAAATGGCCAGATTTCACTCTTTTTCATGATTGAGTATTACATTGGTTGATATGCCAATCTCCTTTATCCATTCATCTATCAATGGACAGCTATGTTTCTTTCATAATCTGCCTATTGGAAATGACAATGCTACAGCGAACATCAGGGTGCACACATATTTTTGAATTAGTGTTTTCATTTTCTTTCAGACAAACACAAAAGTGGATTTGCTGAATAGAATGGTGGTGCTATCTTTTAAATTTTTTGAAGAATCTTGAAACTGTTTTTCATATTAGCTGCATCCATTCACATTCTCACTAACAGTGCACCAGGGTTCCCTTTTCTCCACATCCTCACTAATGCTTATTTGTTTTCTTTTGATAATAACCATTCTAACATATATGAATTGATATCTTATTGAGGCTTTGAGTTGCATTTCCCTGGCAATTCATGATGTTGAGCATATTTTCATATTTCTTTTGGCCATTCGTAAATCTTCTTTGGAAATGTGTCTATTCAAGTCCTCTGTTTTTTAAATGAATTGTTTGCTTATTTGATATTGAATTGTATGAATTCTTGACATTTTTTGGAAATTAATCACTTACCAGATATATCATTTGCAGATATATTATGCCATTCAATAAGCTGTCTTTTCATTTTGATGATGGTTTCCTTCACTATAGAGAAGCATTTTATTTGATGTGGTCCCACTTGTTTATTTTCACTTTTGTTTCACTTGCCTTTTGGAGATGGGAAAGACAACCCACTCCAGTATATTTGCTTGGAGAATTCCATGAACAGAGGAGCCTGGTGGACTATACTCCATGAGGTCACAAAGAGTCAGACATGACTGAGTGCTAACACAGCACAGCCCTTGCCTTTGGAGTCAAATTCACAAAAACATTGCTAACACCAATGTCAATGACGTTATTGCCTGTGTTTTCATCTGGATCTTTATGGTTTCAGGCCTTATGTAAGATCGTTAATTCATTTTGAGTTGGCTTTTGCACATGATGTAAGAAAATGGTCTAGTTTCATTGTTTTACATGTAGCTGTCCAATTTTATCAACACCATATACTGAAGAGACTGTCCTTTTCCCATCAGATGTTTTTGGCTCCTCTGACCACATGAGTGTGAGTTTATTTCCGGTATCTCTCCTCTATTCCATTGATCTATGGGTCTATGTGTCTGTTTTTGTGCCTGCACCATATTGTGGAAAATTCTTCAAGAGATGGGAATACCAGACCACCTGACCTGCTCCTGAAATATCTGTATGCAGGTCAAGAAGCAACAGTTATAACTGGACATGGAACAACAGACAGGTTTCAAATCAAGAAAGGAGGATGTCGAGGCTGTATATTGTCACCCTGCTTATTTAACTTACATGCAGAGTACACCATAAAAATGCTAGACTGGATGAAGCACAAGCTGGAATCAAGATCGATGGGAGGAATATCAATAACCTCAGATACTCAGATGATACCACCCTTATGGCAGAGAGTGAAGAAGTACTAAAGAGCCTCTTGATGAAACTGAAAGAGGAGAGTGAAAAAGTTGGCTTAAAACTTAACATTCAGAAAACTAAGATCACGGCATCTGGTCTCATTACTTATGGCAAATTGATGGGGAAACAGGAAAGAGTAACAGACTCGAATTTGGGGGGGCTCCAAAATCACTGCAGATGGTGACGGCAGTCATGAAATTAAAAGACACTTGATTCTTGGAAGAAAAGTTATGATCAATCTAGACAGAATATTAAAAAGCAGAGACATTACTAACAAAGATCCATTGAGTCACAGCTATTGTTTTTCCAGTAGTCATGTATGGATGTGAGAGTTGGACTATAAAGAAAGCAGAGTGCCGGAGAATTGATGTTTTTGAACTGTGGTGTTGGAGAAGACTCTTGAGAGTTCCTTGGACAGCAAAGAGATCCAACAAGTCCATCCTAAAGGAAATGAGTCCTGCATATTCATTGGAAGGACTGATGCTGAAGCTGAAACTCCAATACTTTGGCCACCTGATGTGAAAAACTGACTCAATGGAAAAAACCCTGATGCCGAGAAAGATTGAAGACAGAAGGAGAAGGGGAAGACAGAGGATGAGATGGTAGGATGGCATCACTGACTCAATGGACATGAGTTTGAAAAAACTCCGGAGTTGGTGATGGACAGGGAAGCCTGTCATGCTGCAGTCCATGGGGTCGCAAAAAGTTGGACACAGCTGAACAACTGAACTGAACTGAACCATACTGTTTTGACTACTGTAGCTAATATTAGTATAGTTTGAAATCAGAGACTGTGACACCTCAGGTTTGTTATTTCTTGAGATTGCCCTATACCATGTCTTTTGTGGTGTCATATAAATTTTAGAATTATTTGTTATAGTTCTGTGAAAAATGCTATGGGTATTTTCATAGAAGTTGCTTTGAATCTATAGATGGTTTTGGGTAGTGTGGAAATTTAACACTTTTAATCATTCTAATTTATGAAGATGGGCTATCATCTGATTTATTTATGCAGCTTTCAGTTTCTTTCATCAATGTCTTATAGTATTCTGAGTATAGAAGTTTCACCTCTTGATTAAATTTATACCTAACTTTTTTTTTCTTTTTGATGCAACTGTGAGATTGTTTTCTTAATTTCTCTTTATGATAGTTCATTCTTAATGTAAAGAAATGCAATAGATTTCTGTACATTGATTTTGTATCCTGAAACTTTACTGAACTCATATATTAGTTTTAATAGTTTATTAGTGAAGTCTTTAGAGTTTTCTAGATAAAGTATTATGATCTGCAAATAGTGGCAATTTTACTTTTTCCTTTCCAATTTGGATCTCTTTTATTTCCTTTTTGAGGGTCTGACTGCTGTGACTAGATCTTCCAATACTATGCTGAGTAGTAGTGGGAAGAGTGTGCACTCTCATCTCCTTCCTGATCTTAGAGGAAAATTTTTCGCTTTTCACCACTGATATAATGTTAGCTGTGAGCTTGTCATATATAGCCTTTATTATGTTGAGGTATGTTTGCTGTTGGGATTCCCAGGTGGCCCTAGGGTTAAAGAATCTGCCTGCCAATGTAGGAGACATAGGAGTCTTGGGTTTGATCCCTGGGTTGGGAAGATCCCCTGGAGGAGGGCATAGCAATCCACTCCTGCATTCTTGCTGGAGAACCCCATGGGCAGAGAAGGACAAGTCTGTGTAGCTAGAGTCCATAGGGTCACAAAGAGTCAGATACAACTGAAGTGACTTAGCAAGCATGCACGCATGTTCCCTGCTAGTGGTAATATCCCCTTTGGTAAGAGATTTTTTTTTATATATATATATCGTAAATGGATGTTGAATTTTGTCAAATGCTTTTTCTGCATCTCTTGAAATGACCAAGCAGTTTTATCCTTCATTTTGTTAATGTGGTGCATCACATTGATCGATTTACAGCTATCGAATGACATTTGCATCTCTGGAATAAATCCCATTAAATCATAGTGTATGATCCTCTTCATGTAATTCTCTTAATGTATTTTGAATTTGGTTTGCTAATATTTTGCTGAGGATTTTTGCATCTATGTTTATGAAGGATACTGGCCTTTAATTTTCTTTTCTTTTAGTATCTTTGTCTTATTTAGCCCTGTAAATGAGTTTGAGTTTCCTCCTCTTCTATTAATATTTTTGACAGAGTTTGAGAAGGGTTGGTATTAGTTATTCTTTAAATGTTTGCTAGATTTCACTAGTGAAGGCTTCTGGCCTTGAATTTTCATTGAGACATTTTTGATTACTGATTTAACCTTCTCAGCAGTAATTTATTTGCTAAGATTTTCTATTTTTTTCATGATTCAGTCTTAGTAGGTTGTGTGTTTTCAGGAATGTATCCATTTCTTCTGCGCTGTCCAGTTTTCGAGTATGGTTATTTTTAGTAGTCTCTCATGCTGCTTTGTATTTGTATAGTAACAGTTGTAATGGCTGCCTCTTTCATTTCCAATTTTGTATATTTGATTCCTTTCTTTTTCCCTTGTTGAGTCTGGCTAAAAGTTCGTCTATTTTGTTTATCTTTTAAATAAACCACCTCGTAGTTTCACTGATCTTTTCTGTTGTCCTTGAGTTCATTTTTTACTGCTCTGCTTTTTGTTATTTTCTTCCTTCTGCTAACTTTGGGCTTAATTTATTCTTCTTTTTCTAGTTCTTTGAGATGTAAAGTAAGTTATCTCTGCTAATAGAACTTATGTTAATAGGAATGATGGATAATAAACATGGGGGGAAAAAAACAAGAACAAATAGCAACTGATAAGGACTCTGCAGAAAAGTTCAGCTAGTTAAGGCAAAGGATAATTTAAAGGGAGGCAGACAGGAAATATCACTTTAAATGAATTACAAGAATAATAAATGATATGAAATCATCATAAAAGTAATTCCTAATGGATGAATAATTGGTACAAATACCCTAAGATAAGAATTAACTGTACATCTTTGAGAAATAAAAATAGCAGCTATGTTGTTAAAGCAAGTCAGAGAAGAAATGGAATGCATGGCACCAGGCAGGTAGGCAAAGGTTATTGTCACATAAAATGATCTATCAAAAAATAATAATAATTTACATTTTACTCTTAAGTAAGCGATTGGAAATCCACTGGAAATTAATGGATCACCACTGTTCTTAGCAGAAGGGCAAAATTTGTTTAAAATATTCGACAGTTTATGTCTATTAGAATGTATTGTTCCATCCTTCGGGCTCCTTTTGCAACATACTCTTCCTTGCCTTTGCTTCTACAGTATAACTGGATATTTTTCAGGCCATTCAATTTTCATGATTTGACCATGCTGCTTCTTTCACCTGAGATGAATGAATTTATAAATAAATGAATGTATCATTTTTAGACGTTGTAAGCAACCAACTCATACCAAGACTTGCGAAATAATAAAACAACTAGAAAGGGAGAAAACAAGAGACTTTCTCCAAACCTCAAATCTCACTTCAACATTAAAGACTTAGTGCCTGTGCCACCGTTTCTAGATCAGCCTTCCTCCTCTTTCCACCTCTTGGTGCTTAGTCACTCAGTCGTGTCCGACTCTTTGCGACCCCATGGACTGTTTCCTGCCAACTCCTCTGTCCATGGGATTTTCCAGGCAAGAGTACTGGAGTGGGTTGCCATTTCCTTCTCCATTCCAACTCTTATCTCAATATTTATTATGTATTCATCTATCAAAAAATTCCCTGTAAGGCAACACAGCCTGAGACAGACGGGGATCTGTGATGCTGCATTTTATTCTCAGTTAAGTCATGTACAGTGAAAAGATAAGCATACAGAGCTGTAGACTCCAGAGAGAACTCTATTTACATGCAAAAGAAGGCCTACAGATTGCTTTAAATTATAACTCGAACCAGGAATGAAAAATGTAAAATTCTCACCTCAGGAAGACAGAGCTGCATTATATAAATGTTTAATATAAAGTAGGGTTTACACAGAGTTATCTTGCATAGTTTGGGAAGCAAAGTCAAGATATGTGGAAGTACAGGACACAGACATCCTGTCGGCAGCCTCTCGGTCAGAACAGATCTCTATTGCTTCAAAACTGTACAAACTTGGGAGGTGAGGGCAAATATAAGGCTGGGAGGCTTATAAAATTTTCAGTTCAGTTCAACCACTCATCGTGTCTGACTCTTTGCGACCCCATGGACTGCAGCACCCCAGGCTTCCCTGTCCGTCATCAACTTTCGGAGTTTACCCAAACTCATGTCCATCATGTCAGTGATGTCATTCAACCATCTCATCCTCTGTAGTCCCCTTCTCCTCCTGCCTTCAATCTTTCCGAGCATCAGGGTCTTTTCAAATGAGTCAGTTCTTCAAATTATGGGGCCAAAGTGTTGGAGTTTCAGCTTCAGCATCAGTCCTTCCAATGAATATTCAGGACTGATTTCCTTTAGGATGGACTGGTTGGATCTCCTTGCAGTCCAAGGGACGCTCAAGACTCTTCTCCCACACCACAGTTCAAAAGCATCAATTCTTCGGCACTCTGCTTTCTTTATAGTCCAACTCTCACATCCATACACGACTACTGGAAAAACCATAGTTTTGACTAGATGGACATTTGTTGGTAAAGTAATGTCTCTGCTTTTTAATATGCTGTCTAGGTTGGTCATAGCTTTTATTCCAAGCAGCAAGCACCTTTTAATTTCATGGCTGCAGTTACCATCTGCAGTGATTTTGGAGCCCAAAAAATAGCCTCTCACTCTTTCCATTGTTTTCCCATCTATTTGCCATGAAGTGATGGGACCAGATGCCATGATCTTAGTTTTCTGAATGTTGAGTTTTAAGCCAACTTCTTCACTCTCTTCTCTCAGTTTCATCAAGAGGCTCTTTAGTTCTTCGCTTTCTGCCGTAAGGGTGGTGTCACCTGTGTATCTGAGGTTATTGATATTTCTCCTGGCAATCTTGATTCCAGCTTACGCTTCATCCAGTCCAGCATTTCTCATGATGTACTCTGCATGTAAGTTAAATAAGCAGAGTGATAATATACAGCCTTGATGTATTCCTTTCCTCAATATTAAAGCATAGAGCCATTTTTGTACAATAAGCAGAAGGTGGGCAAACCTTCTTAACAATTTTACTAGAGCAAACAATAGGACATGTAAAACTATTAGCTTTGAGTTTTCAGAAATATTAAAAAACATAATCTTCATGAATTCAAGTATAAAAAATTAAATGAAAAAAGTACTGAGATATATATGAAATAATGCTAAGATATTAAAGATGAAAACAGAAAAAAAACTTTTCATTATTTATAAGTAAATGGAATGAACCAACATCAAGTCAAACATGCAATTTGGGAAACACACTAAAAGTATCTTTAAAATTTGATACCTGTTAACGACATGGTGGATATCAAAAGCTGAGAATATATATGAATAGAAATATATGGAGACTATAGTTTCATATCATAAGTAAAGTATATTTATGGAAAAATAAACTAGAATAAATAAAATACTAAAATAAAGAGAAAACAAAAATATTCAAAAATATTTCTAACGTGTATGTGTTTTTCTTTAAAAAAAAAAAACCAAACCTATTGACTATAAGAATTCACTGTATTCCGGGCTCAAATAATGCAAAAATAACAGAAGTTTAGCATATTCTGGAAAAGTTTTAAATTTTGATAATAGAGAAAATAAAAGTCATAAACATTCATGTATAAAAACATAAATGACCATTTTTAGGGAATATTAAGTAATTCTCGTTTATTATTACATTTTCATAAACTACCACCAACATGCACAGACAACCTAAAGAGATATTTTATATGAAAAATAAGAACACAAAATTAAAAAAATATTATCTCTGTTACCTAACCCCAAAGTGCATTAATGGAAAACACAAACGCTAAAACAGAAGGCTGGATATAAGATGGCATAATCCTGATTCTATCTCATATCATCATCTTTGTGATGGCTATTCTATGTATTTAAAATTAAGCTTAGATCACTCATTCATTCAATATATATATATATATATATATTTGAGCACCAATATGCCAAAGACTATGCTAGGCAGCAAATACTGACAAAAAGTAATGAACAATATGGTAACAAAAATGGAAAAGGAAAAGACCAATATTGATTTTTACAGGATAATTACATAAAATGAATGATACAAGTCTATAAACACATGTCTTATTGCAAACAAAGAAATTATGGAGCAAGAGAGTATTAAGGTAAATTCTTTTAATTAAGGAGTCAGAAGTAATAAAATTGTTCTTGAATATGGAAATTTTGAAAATCATAAATTTAACTGCAGGTATTATTTTAATACTATTGTATAAACTTTAAATCATTTAAGACAAGTTTAAAAGCAAAGATTTACCTATGTAACCAATACTGTAATTAAAATAATTTCCAATATCATGAAAAATAATACATAGAAAGACAAACTAGATATTAACATATTAAAAATACCCATTAAGAGAAAATATGTATTTTATTTGGATAAAAAAGCAATAAATTACAAGAATATACTGTATTTGAGAATAACCAAGGCAAAAGAGTAAAAAAAAGCTAGTTAAAAATGTGAAACAGTTTTGAATATAGAAAATTTTAAGTGTTTTTGTATATTTTGTCTATGTGAATGGATAGAGCTAAATTATATCCCTAAATTTCTATACTTATTGGTACTTGAGGGTGATTTTAGAATTTGTAATTTCTATATTTACAGTTTTCTTTCTTAAAACTATATACTTTAAGATTTTTTAAAATGGAGTCAAAATGTCTATGAAAAAGCAAACAAACAAATATCTCTGGCTTATTTCTTACTTTGTTTGAGCAGAATATTTCTCATTTGTCTTGCTTAATTAACCAGTCAAATCAGTGCTTTGTTTTTTTAGCAAAGATGTATAAATCTGGGATTAATGGCTATGCCCAGGGAATATCCTTAGATATCATGACCTTGATTTTAACATGTCTCTAGAAATGTGGGACATTAAATGAACTGGAACTTGTTTATTTTTCATCATTTGAAGAAATATTTATTCTTACCTGATACACTTGCCCCCAAAGCTCTTGAGATTTTTTTTGTTCTACTTTTCTAGCAAATGACAGCTTTGAAGTGTCTGTTTCATTTGAAAAGTAGTGCATACATTTCAAATGTTTGAATACAACAGAGGAAAAAATAAAACATCATTATGATTCCAATTTGAGGTACAATTTAAATTTTAAAATGGTTATTTTAATCATCTTTCATGAGGCTACCTTAACCAGTCATCAACTCCCTCACTATCCCCTGATTCTTGTGTTCAAATAGCAATATTTTCCATTTTTGCAAAGGGTTCTCTTGCATGCATTCTCAGTCGCATCTCACTCTGTACCCCTGTGGGCTGTAGCCTGCCAGGTTCCTTTGTCCACGGGATTCCCCAGGCAAGACTACTGGAGTGGGTTGCCATTTTTTTTTCCAGGGGATCTTTCCAACGCAGGGATTGAACCCACATCTCCTGCATTGCAAGTGGATTCTTGACCACTGTGCTGCCTGGGTTAAGCATTAGGGCTCTCTCATTGTCATCCTTGTTTTTTTTTCAGTCTGACTTTTTGTCTGACCCCATGGACTACAGCACGCCAGGCTCCTCTGTCCTCCACTGTCTCCCGGAGTTTGCTCAAATCCATGTCCATTGTGTCAGTGATGCTATTTAACCACCTCATCCTCTGTCATCCTCTTCTCCTCCTGCCATCAATCTTTCCCAGCATGAGGGTCTTTTCAAATGAGTCAGTTCTTCGAATCAGGTGGCCAAAGTATTGGAGCTTCCGCTTCAGCATCACTCCTTCCAATGAATATTCAGGGTTGATATCCTTTACAACTGAAGGATTATTTTACCCCATAGCATTTTTGATAATTCATAACCCAGAACTAATTCCTTTAAAATCCCTTATACATTTTCCACTTGCTAAACTCCATCTTAAACTTTGCATTACTAAAGAAATGTTTTTGCTTCTCTTCCCCTCTCTGTAGGAGGTCTTCCTGGCTCCTTTCTCCATTTATTCCTGAGATCTTTTAATGCCTTTTCTCCTTTTAATGCTGAGAGATTAAATTTAGTCCTTGTTTTTCTCCACAGACATTCATATTGCAACTAATGCCAAAACTCAGCAAAGCAAAAGATTTTCTATTGAACAGGACTCTTCTGAATTTTATGACATTCAATTAAGCATTAATTTTGTTTGGAGTCAGATACCTCTCCCAAACACACGTATTTCTTCCTAACATATAACATACTCTCCTGAAAAGAATTTCAGTGGATTAGGATTTATCTATCCTCTTCTGCCACTATCATAGAGCCTAGTAATGCTAAAAATGTAGTTCCTGGCCTAGTGTCAGCACCACCTGTGACCATGATAAAAATGCAGATTCTTGGGTCCTCTTCCCAACCTACTGAATCAGAAATTCTAGGAGCCTCCATTGATTCTGAAACATGCAAAAGTTAACAACCAATGAAAAGAATCTGCAGCAACAGGGAAAAAACTGTAACATGCATGGACTCAAAATATATTTCTATGTGATTGGATCATTAAATAGCATGACCTTGATTTTAATGTGTCTCTAGAAATATGGTACATTAAATGAGCTGGAAATTTTCAATTTTTCATCATTTGAAGAAATATTTATTCTTACCTGATA
>NW_011495076.1:4799324-4818276 GCF_000754665.1 Bison bison bison | reverse complement strand
GAGGGATGGGGGGACGGC
Organism: Bison bison bison; assembly: GCF_000754665.1. Taxonomy (NCBI): domain Eukaryota; kingdom Metazoa; phylum Chordata; class Mammalia; order Artiodactyla; family Bovidae; genus Bison; species Bison bison. Next base: position 4,818,258 of record NW_011495076.1, on the reverse strand, counting down.
AAGTATATTAGGGAAGCATAGGTCTGGGAATGGAGGTGGGTGGTGAGCAGATACCTGTACATTCAAAGTAGAGTTCTGGTCATGTTGCCCTGAACTTGCCTCATCCCCAGCTACAATCTTCAATAGCCCTCTTGAGCCTGTTTGTTCTTCATCTATTCTTCCATCACACAATTCACTTTAATTCATTGCGGGATGCCTATATACCTGGCCTGGAATCAAATCTACCTGAAACTTTTTCTGTGCTTTCCACTGGCAGGGTTCATCCTACTCCCAGGTGAGACTTACTGACTGCTCTAGGTCTCTTTGTATCATTTCCTAGTTTTCCATGTCTGTAGCCATAAGCACCTAGTAATAATTTTTATGGTATCTGACTGAGTGCCTGAGGTCATCAGCCATTTTCTCCACTCTGTCTGGATTGGAACATCAATGTCTTCTGGCATTGAATAATCTGATGTCTCTCTGAGCTATTTCTAGCCCCACAGCAGCCAATATTTATTTATTTTTTCTTGTACAGTGTTGTGTTTGTTTCTGCCATACAACACGAATCAGCCATAATTATACGTATATCCCCAATCTTTGTTAGACTTGCTGAGTTTTGCTGTCTTGCACAAGCCAGCATTGGACCAAATGCCTGAGGTTAAATCCCTCTTAGACCTTGATGCCTTCCTCTGCTCAGCTGTCCTTCCTCATGTGTTCCACTCCACAGTCACCTCAGAAGCTTCCAACTTTGATCTGTACCACCTCTGCTTAGCAAGACTGCTCTCCCCTTCGGCTCTATCTCCATGCTGTACTGTCAGAGTCATCCCAGAGAGAAATCCAACACAATCATGAGACTTAATCTGTATGTTTCACTTCTCTGAGGATTCATCATTCTTTGCTGTCTGTTGTCAAATGCCTGGTATGGGAATATAGTCAAATGCCATTTAACCCGTTAAGGAAGCTGAAAGAGAAGTTCTGAGTCCTGTTTTGAAATGAAATTTTTTTCAAGCTATCATCTTTCATGACTGTCTTTCATTTTGGCTATATTTAGCAATCCATAATTTTCTACTTTGTGGATTTTAAACATTTTGGAACTTTTTTGGTAGGCTCAACTCCCTAAGAAGAGCCTGAGCTAGAAACTTGGTGACCGTGATGTATCGAGGGAGGGCTCTCAGGAGAAGGGTCATGAGGGAAGCTGGATAGACAAGGAAAACAAGTCAAGCAAAGATGGGATTTTGTCCAGAGTACTGGCTTCAGCCTGGCCCACAGGGAGCTCTGGAACATGAACTCAACCAGAGCCATTCTACATTATGAGGCAAGGGGGTCAGGTTTCAGTCAGTTCAGTCGCTCAGTCGTGTCCGACTCTTTGCAACCCCATGAATTGCAGCACGCCAGGCATCCCTGTCCATCACCAACTCCTGGAGTTCACCCAGACTCACGTCCATCGAGTCCGTGATGCCATCCAGCCATCTCATCCTCTGTCATCCCCTTCTCATGCCTCCAATCCCTCCCAGCACCAGAGTCTTTTCCAATGAGTCAACTCTTCACATGAGGTGGCCAAAGTACTGGAGTTTCAGCTTTAGCACCATTCCTTCCAAAGAAATCCCAGGGCTGATCTCCTTCACAGTGGACTGGTTGGATCTCCTTGCAGTCCAAGGGACTCCCAAGAGTCTTCTCCAACACCACAGTTCCAATGCATCTATTCTTTGGTGCTCAGCTTTCTTTACAGTCCAACTCTCATAACCCATACATGACCACTGCAAAAACCATAGCCTTGACTAGACGGACCTTTGTTGGCAAAGTAATGTCTCTGCTTTTGCATATGCTATCTAGGTTGGTCATAACTTTCCTTCCAAGGAGTAAGCATCTTTTAATTTCATGGCTGCTGTACCATCTGCAGTGATTTTGGAGCCCAGAAAAATAAAGTCTGACACTGTTTCCAGTGTTTCCCCATCTATTTGCCATGAAGTGATGGGACCAGATGCCATGATCTTCGTTTTCTGAATGTTGAGCTTTAAGCCAACTTTTTCATTTTCCTCTTTCACTTTCATCAAGAGACTCTTTAGGTCTTCTTCACTTTCTGCCATAAGAGTGGTGTCATCTGCATATCTGAGGTGATTGAGATTTCTCCCGGCCAGTCAGGTTTATGTTCGCTCATTTCAGTCAGTTGTTGACTGATGGCTATCCTGGGGAGTGGAGTGGGCGGTTTGAGGTAGGAATCCATAGCTTCCCAGGGAGGTTTGCTCCTATTTAGCTGAAGGAAATTCTCTCAAAGAGGGGGTAACATTGGGCCATTAGCAGTGAATATTCATCCTGCTAGTGAAGGGAACATGAGCAGACAAAGATAAAAGAAAAAAAAAAAAAGAAGAAGAAGAGAAGAGAAAAAAAGAAAAGAAAGAAAGCATCCACTAAAGTATTGTAAATCAAATAAATAATTTTGGGGAAACAGTATAAATAAAAGCAGCATTAGGGCTTAGTGTTAACTACTTTTTAAAAGAAGCCTTTTCATACTAGGCTTCTTCTATAGAGCTGAGTTTGTTCAAAAAATAGAACACTACCATATATCTTACAAGATATATTTTTACATGCCTGTCTATAAGCCACATGTCTATTTAGTCTGAGAACTTCTAAATTACTCAAGTTAAACCTGAATACTTCATTGGAATGTCCAAAATATCTAATATTTAATGTCAACTTTGCTAAATATTAGAGAAAGCTTTATATTTCTACTTAAATTGAATAAAGTTTTGAATAATTTCCAATTTTGAAGTCAAACTTTTTTTTCAGAAAAAAACCTGATAATATTGATGCCTTAAGATTAACAATTCAGATTTTTATAAGAATAGTAAAATAATCAATGTTCTTCATACGTAAACATGTAAAAAAAAAGACATGATCTCCAGAGAATTCCTTGTCACTGTTTGCCTTCCTACAAGGGATATATAACTTCCTTCCTTTTGCATACGTGCTCAGTCACTCAGTTGTGTCTGACTCTATGCGACCCCCTGGACTGTAGCCTGCCAGGCTCCTCTGTCCATGAGATTTTCCTGGCAAGAATACAGTGGGTTGCCATTTTCTACTTCATTCTTCCTATTAGGTTAGCCATTATGGTTAACATCATTGTTGGCGATGTTTACAATCATCTCCTTACTTTTTCCTCATGTATTTAGAATGCTTATGAGTGAAAGTCTTCTTTTTAAATACAACTTATTAAAGAATATTTTGAAAAATCCCTTTATCAAATTTTCATACTTAACATCACAATTATTGACAATACTTATTCAAAGTGTTTATTCTAGTTGTTGTTTACTATTTATTGAACATTCACCAGGTTGCATGCAATGCCTTTTCTGTACTTTTTTTCACTTCCCTAAAGAGAGGGAGGTCATTTAATTCAACTTTAGCCAGCAAAGAATCTTCACCAAAGATGTATGAATTTATACACATGTACAATCTTCTGAGGATGATCTATAACACCTATTTTCAATTAAAGTGAAGGAAATACCCTGCATAATGCATGTTCTGTCAGAAAAGCAACATGGGAAATGAACACTAATGTTTCATGAGGCCACTACATCACTTCATATTGAAAAAGTAGGTCAATCAATCAATCTTTGAAAAAGTTACTGGTACTCATTTTATGTGAAATACTTCACTACATGTTTAAAGCAAAATATAATAGGGAAATCTACTTTGCAAAGCTTCTGCATTATAATTGGTGGCATCCTCACATGATGGGAGTCAAAAAGAAATGCTTCTCTTGGATACTTGAGTGGAAAAAAGTTGAACTGTCAGACAGTGAAACTTGTGAGAATTTGATTAAAAGAAAGAACGCCTAAAAAGGAAGTGGGGATATCTTTCCTAGAGTCTACTTAGCATATAGGTAGAGGAATGCTTCATAGAAGAAAAAAGTCATCGATCTATTCAATGATGAAAGAATAAAGCTGTAACATGAATTTCACAAAATAAGTAAATCTTCACACACCTACAACCTGGAAAATATAACTTCAGTAGTTTTCAGAGCAGAATCTTGCAAACCTTCCAAGAGGATTCATAACGATAGCCCTGTAGCCTCTGAGACTTATATTGAAAGGCTTCTATGAACGTTAATCCACTTCCCAATGAGTAGTCTTGACAGATTCAAGAATAAAAATCAAGGACTGGTCAATTGTCATTCTCACTCCTTCCCTGGAAATTCATTTGGCATTGTGCAGACCTATCCACAGAGCTTAGCAAGAAAGACACTGGGAAGAGGGCTTGAAATTGAAATGTTTGAAATTTCAAAGGACTTAAGTGAAGCTGAGTTAGCCCGGCATCATTTTCCTGACCAGTAAAGTCTTTTCAGACAGTAAAAATCTACATTAAGGAGTGTATTCTGAATAAATAAAAGAATCTTCCCATAAGACATCTGTTTTAATTAAAGCTGGAAAATGGAGTGCCTCATTGGAAAAACAGAACTCTTTTCTCAGCTTTCTAGTCTGAAGGTACTTTCTTGAATTTAAAATCAGAAAGGTTTAAGTGTTAACTGCAGTACACTGGCAGTCTCCACCAGCCTTTTGAAATAAGGGGGTAATTTACATTTGATATGTTCTCATATCTTTAGTGCTCAATCCACCGTCTAAGAAGCTGGAGTGTTTTTCTAAGAATTCTGCCAGAAATAAAAAATGTCACCATTTGTAATCTGCTTTATATTTTAGGCAGCTGACAACTGAGAACTTTGTCCTCACCTGATGATTTGCAGTCAACTCTTGTCAGGGTCAGGGGGCGGTGACAAGTCGAGAGACTGAACTGGAACAGAGTATCCCATGAAAGGATCTGGGAAAGGAGAAAACAGGGACAATGCTCAGTCACCATCCTTATTAGAGAATATTAGTTAATACTACTAGCTAGAAAAATGAAATCAGCGTACAAAGGATGGGAAATGGCAAGAAAAATGCAGATATAGCCTGAACACAGATCTCTGAAATAGTAGAAAGGTAGTGGGATGTGTGGGGGGCAAGTCTGACCCAGAAAAAGCTACAGCAAGTGTGACCAGAGTGGCCTGCTTAACTTTTCTAAGCTGTTGAGACAGGCATCAAGTTTCAAAGGGTCAGGCTGGCTCAAAGGTGTGAAGTCAAGATGGAAAACTAACAGGCAAGTTGGAAATCTATGAAATTATACAATGCAGTAAATGCTTCAACTATGATACATGTACCCTAATGAGAAAAATTCAAATGTATTATGGTATAGAACTAGATTTCAGAGCATTTTGTCATTGTTAAAATTCTTACTTGTCAAACTCTCTTCAGTATATATTGACCTCATTTTAATTGAGTTGAATTATTAGCTTAAAAATAAACATTGTAGTTTAATATGCCCTATTCTACTTTCCATGAGCTTCCATAATATTTATTATCATAGCAGTCATATCTGCTATGACGTGACTGACCACCTGGATATGGTACCTAGATTGCCATCTACTGGAAACTACTGCAAATTACATATGGAAACACCAGATGGGAGAGTGCTTACTATGAGTTCAGTTCTACATACGGTGACATAGTGGTGCAATTTCTGGGAGACGACATGGTAAATATAAAAGCACTGTGTGATAACTCTGCTTTCAGTTATTAATGAATACAAGCATCCTGTATAAGTTTCTTCCTTCAATGTGTCTGATATGATTTTGTACAATCAACACCTCATCACCTGAATGTTCTAAATATTCTGTTTTTGACACACAGGAATGTTTCTAGGTTTTATTAATAAAGTAAAAAATATATAATTTATTCCATAAAGAAAGTTATGAATACGTCTTAAATTTATCTTTTATCATAAACACTGATATTCTGATATTTTGTCTTCTCATTATTAATAATGTTTATACTCGAAGGGAATAGAAAGGAAATGTTATGCTTCATAAAAAGTAATATACTAGATATTTTAAAACCATCTAAAATGTAATATTATGCCTAAAATGTAAACTCTAAAATTCATTTTGTTGCACTGCTAATAAAGTGGGCCCAGAAAGTTATAGTGATTAAAATCACAACTATCTGATGGTAACATTTAGGATGAGAATATCAAACCTGGGAAAGAATAGGATTTAATTTAATCTTAACCACACAGAGACTTTTTACAATGTTCAATTTTCATAATTTTTTTAAATAAAATCTTGAGGATCTAGAAATTACTTAAACAAATCCAATTAATAAGTATTTTTTTGTACCAACAATGTATGATATACATTTTTTCTACAAAAGAAGCATGATTTCTTAGTATAATAAAAATGTGCTCATTCCACATAAAATGCATCAAAAATTATTCCAGTATTATATTAGACTTTGTTTTATATAATAAAGTGCCACTATTATAAAAGTTAATATATTGGGAATTTTGTATTCTTCTTCATTGGGAATTAACATTGTTAAGAAAGGTAAATAGCTCAATATCTACCATCTATCCATAACAGTAAGTATTATAGAAGTGATTTGTATTCACAACAATGTTACATATGTCTGTGTCTTCTGATCTTTAAGTTATGCTTCTTAAAACATATTGTATCAATCTTGAAGAATTATATGACAGTAAAGATCCTTGAAAGTGTATCTGATTCATATTGTTGGCTTCAGCTGGAAATGCATGAAAGTCATGTAAGACAGGTGAATCTTATTATTCGATAACTACACAGTAGCAAAATTCACAAATCCTCTTCCAAATAAGTACATTCTTGAATTCAATGACCTTTGCTATCAAAACAGTCCTTAATATATGTGACTGGGTTTATGCTGACTGGGTTAAATTTATTTCCTCAGTGAAAATAGAGAACGACATGACATTGTATATTTAGGATACTTATCACTGAGTTCCATGGAATGATACCTAATCACAAGAACCTTCACTAAAAATCTCTTTCATGTCAAAATTAATGTTCACATATTCGATTTATATTATATTCCAGTCTCAACTTTCTCTGTTAAGGAATAAATCTGGTTACTTATCCACATAGTTTTCCATTCTATATTACAAGATTATCATTTTTAAGCTTATGGAAAGAGTTTCAGTATCATGTTTTAGCTTCAACATTCTGAGGAACAAATCATGAGTTCCTCACCTGGATTTCAGTTATTGCTTTTCTTTAGTATTTTGGATTCAATTATTTCTATAGTGAGACAACAAAGACTCATTTTCCCCAGAGATTTACCCTTGGTCCTATGTTGGTTAGTATTACAGAGAAATGCTAAGGAGTGCAATATCTAGCCAAAAAGTTCAACTTGGAGACAAAAAGGCTGTAATGCTTTGCTAAAGACTCCATTTGCCTTTTCTAAAGTTATGAAGAAAAACAATGAAATGACAGCATCTTTTTCAATATTTCCCACTGACTGCCATAGAACACTGATCCTGCGTAGAAGTCTTAGTATACAACTGAAATACCTCTATTTTAGGACAGAACTTCAAGCTTAATGACATAGTTCAACTAAACTGAATCATCATCAGATTGCTGACATCTTCTAGAGATGTCCAATCAAACCTATCACTGTTACTTGTGCCTACATCATTATTTTTGTAGTCTTCATGTCTGACAGTGATTTCCATCTAAGTAAAATAAGTTGCCTTCCAAAACCAAATCAACTCTGCCTGGTATATAGAAACTCATTCCAAATGATGATCACTTTAAAGAGACGAATACCATGCAGTATGTAGCAAGTACTTTTTTGTTGTTTTAGCCTCTCCCTTTGTGTTCCCTTTGGTTTAAGTGTATCTACTCCAAAATCCAAATGTGCTTAGAAAAAGCACATTTGGATTATATAGCAGATCATCCAATTAGAATACTAGCTCAGTCACTAAAACATTTACCCAACTGAAGGATACATCGAATCAGCAGGCTTTTTTATTGCATATACAGTAAATTTTGGTAGGGATTACAAGTTCACAGTTAAACATGTCCCATTAAGAGAAATATACATTGCAGAGAACGGTCTTGCCTGAAACATACACATATACTTGGTCCTTTGAGGTAATGTCTTTTTAAAACACAAAATACCTTATTTTGTTGTCTAGCATATTTTAATCAGCTTTTTGTTTATACAGTTCATCTATGTTGTATGTGTAACTTACGTTTGCTGATTTTCAGTGTGATAGATGATTTCATAGGATAATTATATCACAATAATTTATCCACTCCTTTCTTGATAGACATTTATGTTATTTCCAGGTTTTAGCTATGATAAATAACACTGCTATGGGTATTTTGTGACAAGCCTACTGCATATGTGTACGCACATATGTTGGAAGTAAAGTGGAATTTCAAAGTCATAGAAAACATCTACTTAAAAAGTTAGTTCAGTTCAGTTCAGTCGCTCAGTCGTGTCCACTCTTTGCAACCCCATGAATCGCAGCACGCCAGGCCTCCCTGTCCATCACCAACTCCTGGAGTTCACTCAAACTCACGTCCATCGAGTCGGTGATGCCATCCAGCCATCTCATCCTCTGTCGTCCCCTTCTCCTCCTGCCCTAAATCCCTCCCAGCATCTGGGTCTTTTCCAATGAGTTAACTCTTCACATGAGGTGGCCAAAGTATTGGAGTTTCAGCTTTGGCATCAGTCCTTCCAATGAACACCCAGGACCCATCTCCTTTAGAATGGACTGGTTGGATCTCCTTGCAGTCCAAGGGACTCTCAAGAGTCTTCTCCAACACCACAGTTCAAAAGCATCAATTCTTTGGCGCTCAGCTTTCTTCACAGTCCAACTCTCACATCCATACATGACCACTGGAAAAACCATAGCCTTGACTAGACGCACCTTTGTTGGCAAAGTAACGTCTCTGCTTTTCAATATGCTATCTAGGTTGGTCATAACTTTTCTTCCAAGGAGTAAGCGTCTTTTAATTTCATGGCTGCAGTCACCATCTGCAGTGATTTTGGAGCCCCAAAAAATAAAGTCTGACACTGTTTCCACTGTTTCCCCATCTATTTGCCATGAAGTGATGGGACCAGATGCCATGATCTTCGTTTTCTGAATGTTGAGCTTTAAGCCAACTTTTTTACTCATAGTAGGTTATATTAAATGATTTTCCAAGGTGTTTATACAAAAACTTTCTTCCACCAGTAGTGTATGAGATATTCTGCTGCTTTAAAATCTTATAAAAATTTGGTATTGCCAACTTATATAGCCCTTTCAGAAGGGTGTTAGTGGTATATTGTAGTAATTTTTATTTGCATTCTCCAGTGATTAATGAGATTGCTCACTTCTTTTGTATTTTCACTGGCCAATTTGATATATCCTATTTTGTGAAGTGCCTGTTCAACCCGATTTTCTTTTGGACCCTGTGTTTCTCCAGTGATATGTAGTTTTCCTACATTCTACCCAGAATACAGAATATAGTCTTTTCTAGATTACGTGAATTGCAAATATTTTCATTCATTTTCCTTTCTCTCTTAATGGTAACTTTTCACATGTAATTTTAATGTAGTCTGATTTCTCAGTCTTTTTTTAATTATTATTAATGCTTTTAGGAGTCCTGTTTAAAAATATTTCACTACCTAAGATAATAAAAATGCTCTTTTATGTTTTCTAAAATCTTTTGTTTTGCCCCCCAACACATACAGTGAATCAGCAATTGTTACTTTATATATGGGAGGGGAAAAGGTCAAGTTATTTGTTTTTGCCATAAGGACATCTACTTGGCATTGTCCCATTTGTTGAGAGGAAAATCTTCCCCCACTAACCTATACTGCCACCCTTGTACCATATAAGATCATCTGTACTCATGAGGTGCTCTGGTGTATCTGTTCGATTTCACTGATTTGTATTTGTCTGTCTTAGTCAATACTTTCATACTTATTGTTGCTTTACGGTTAAGCATATATGTCTGATAGGGGCTTCCCAGGTGGTGCAATAGTAAATAATCTGCCTGTCAATGCAGGAAATGCAATAGATGCAGGTTTTATCCCTGGGTCAGAAGATCCCCTGGAGTAGGCAATGGCAGCCAATTCCTGCATTCTTGCCTGGAAAATTCCATGGACAGAGGAGCCTAGCAGGCTACAATCTGTGGGGTTGCAAAGAGTCAGACACGACTGAATGTGCGCGTGCACACACACGCGCGCACACACACACACACACACACACACACACCTGATAATCTGATAAGAGAAATCCTATCACCTTGTATGTTTCCAAGCATGTCTTGGTTTGGAAATAACCTTTGCATTTCGAAACCAATAACAGTTTACAATGATCATGTAAGAACCAGCTGGCATTCTTACTGGGATTACAATGAATATACAAATCAATTTGAGGGAATTTAACTTCTTTAAATTATTAAATCCCTTCATTATTGGACCCAGTATCAGTTCAGTTCAGTTCAGTTCAGTCGCTCAGTTGTGTCCGACTCTTTGTGACCCCATGAACAGCAGCACTCCAGGCCTCCCTGTCCATCACCAACTCCCGGAGTCCACCCAAACCCATGTCCATCGAGTTGGTGATGCCATCCAACCATCTCATCTCTGTTGTCCCCTTCTCCGCCTGCCCTCAATCTTTCCCAGCATCAGGGTCTTTTCAAGTGAGTCAGCTCTTCTCATCAGGTGGCCAAATTATTGGAGTTTCAGCTTCAATATCAGTCCCTCCAATGAACACCCAGGACTGATCTCCTTTAGGATGGACTGGTTGGATCTCCTTGTAGTCCAAGGGACTCTTGAGAGTCTTCTCCAACACCATAGTTCAAAAGCATCAATTCTTCGGCACTCAGCCTTCTTTAGGTCCAACTCTCACATCCATACATGACCACTGGAAAAATCATAGCCTTGACTAGATGGACCTTTGTTGGCAAAATAATGTCTCTGCTTTTTAATATGCTAGGTTGGTCATATGTGTAGGTTGGTCATAACTTTCCTTCCAAGGAGTAAGTGTCTTTTAATTTCATGGCTGCAGTCACCACCTGCAGTGATTTTGGAGCCCAGAAAAATAAAGTCAGCCACTGTGTCCACTGTTGCCCCATCTATTTGCCGTGAAGTGATGGGCCCCGATGCCAAGATCTTAGTTTTCTGAATGTTGAGCTTTAAGCTGACTTTTTCACTCTCTTCTTTAACTTTCATCAAGAGGCTCTTTAGTTCTTCTTCACTTTCTGCCCAATATATGCTTCCATTTATTTAGGTCTTCTGTAATCTATCTTAATGATATTTCTAGTACTATCTGTGACAATTTTTCACAGGATTTATTCCAATGTATTTAAAATACATTGATTCTATTGCAAAGGCTATATATATATATATATATATATATGCATATAATTTTAATGCTACATTTTGATGCAGTATCCAACAATTGTCAAATTTGCACATTATTTATAATAATGTATATGTTTATTCTCCTTTCCTTTTCCATTCTTTCACCTTTTAAAAAAATTACCTTCTTGTACTGGTAGTGTTCCTGTACATAAATATTAACCTTAAAAATGCTAACTGGAGCTATCTTCTAAAACTGTTTTCCAGCTTGCATTTATCAGTAAACTCTTTGTGGGAGAGGAGGAGTTCATAGAGGAGTTCTCTCAATCCACTTATATTTAATGGATTTAAAAGATTCACTGACTCCTGTCTGTTCCTTCTGGAAGATATTCTGACTGATATCCGTAGTATGCTGATTACTTGTGGTTAGTAGGCTGTTCTAAATGTGTTTCTGTATTTCTGCTCATATTTGTCAGACCGTCTTTCCAATTTTTTCTTCATATCATCTGATTAAGAGTGTTTAAATGTATGTATACATGATTCAGAACAGGTGACTCATAATTTTCCTGAAAATTCAAAGCTCACATGATAGTTAAAATGCTTTCTACCTTATCCATTTAACCCTTTAAGTTCTACTCTTGAGAAATCCACTGTGTAATTTTATGTAGTATAAAGTTAACATTTACAGTGAGATTCAGTGAAAATATATTAAAGGTAAGTCAACCTTCAGAATCAGAGGTGCCTCATTTCCATCAAGCATTATGTGGATGATGGTCTCCTTTCTCCCTGTAAAATGTGTGCTACATTTTCATTAACCATAAAAATACATTAAAAACTCATAATTATGGTAGTAATGATGCCTTTTAAATAGTGCTAAAAAGTTTAAAAGTACAAAACCTCTCAAAAGACTTATATAATATGCAAAATAAATTATTATGCCACTTCATTAAGTGAATTTTAACTAAGCTTCTTTAGCTACTTTTGCCATCAGTTTATTTCACTCAGCTGAATAGTCTAATAATATTTTCATTAAATATTTATATGAACAATCAAACACTGCAAATTAAAAGCATATCCCTTGACATTCAAGATGGTTTCCAGGCTGATATCAGCAGTTTGTTATGTTGGTAAGGCCCATTTCAATGGTTTAGAATGATGTTTTCCATTAGCTTTGAGTATCTTACATCTGACCTTAGAATAAAGGCTATTCATCATGTCTTCTAATGTCTAAATTTTATTTTTTCATTGCAAAAGTACTGATAGAAAATTAAGTGCATTTAAAAGTTGGGGTCATGTTATACTAATTCAGCCAAAGAAATTGATTAACACAGATCATTTTTTAAAGCATTAGAAAATATACTCTTTGGTCATATATGTTTAATACCATCCTGTTCCTATCAATTTATATTTCCATTAAGGAGAGGTGAATCTAATATTTGACTTCAGCTTTATATGTGATTTTTTGATTTATGAATGCATAATAGCATGGTGACTGCAATTTAATTGTCACATTTAGTTTTAAATCCTGTAAGGGTAATCACATGATAAATCTGTACATTTCTCCTGAAATATTTGTCTCACTTTCATGGTTCCTATTGGAGATCACTGGAAATTAATATCAAAATGATCCTGTATATTTTCTAGATTATATATCTAAAAATTAGATTGATATCACAAGTTTCAAATAAATACAAAACTTCTTGGATGGCCATTTTGAATACTCAAGAAGTTACAACTAAAACTTAAAAAAGTAGAAATTATTAGCTTCACCGTATAATTCTGTAACATGTGTTATAAATTTGTAGTTACAAACTGGGATGTACAAAAAAGGTTATTTTGAAGCAAATTAAATATGACTTATTTGTATCCCTTGTGATTAATGGGAAATTTAATTCAGACCATTAAAGGGCTGGTCTATACACAGCTCAGGGCCTTGGGCCCAGAGTATCTTTCAAAATTTCAGGTTTTAGTATTCTCTGTTTGCAAAAATGGAACACTGTCCAAAACAGCACAGCTGCTTCAGGCTGATTGTTCTGCTATTTCTATGATATATTGGGCCCAGGGCATATATTTGATGAGAGAAACCCCAATGTGTAGCATCAAACTTCTCAGCCACAGTTAATAGGTAAAATCCTCCAACCTCTCCAAGATATTGCAAGGGCCTGAGCTACTATCCTTACTTGTTCTGAAGACCCCAGACCTTAGACCAAGCCTGCTTATTGCAAAACCTCTTCCTTATCATAGTGTTTCAAATTCCCACCCCACGGTCACTAGTTCATCACATTCCACATATTTCTTGAGACTACAGCATAATGTTCTGAATCAGTTTTGTTTTAGCTTGAGTGACCACATAATTTGTCATCCAAACCAGCGTATTTTTGGGGTTAGGAGGTATTCATAATCATGACAAGGCAACTGATATAGCTGGCTGTTTTAGATTAGGCTCCTCAGAAACAGTTCCTAATTTATATTAAAGTGATTTCTTATGATGTAATCCCACAAAAACCTGATAAAGGACTAGGGAAATAGAGTTCTGATGGAAAAGTGGCCAAGGAAGAAGGCTGCATCAATGATGTCCCATGAGAGTGCACGTTGCCAGATAAAGTATAGGACATCCAGTTACAATGGATTTTAAATTAAATAATAATTAATTATTTTGTAGTTTAAGTATGTTCCAAATATTGCATGGGCCATACTTATATCAAAAAAAAATTTTTTTTTCTTGCTGGCTGTCCTGTTTTTTATTTGCTAAATTTGGCAAATCTACCCAAGAGGTATTTGGAGAGTGAAAGAGTGTAGATCCCACCTAAGAGTGCCAGGACACAGGAAAGCTAGTGTATTTAAACCCCTGTATCCATCCACCACTGGTTGAACACTGCTTGGATGAATAGAAATTCCCAGACAATTCCATCTCTCTGTGTACTCAGATGAAAGGGATTATAGGAGTCTGAGGGTAGCCTTCCCAAAAAGAGACACAAGGGCTAGCTGTTGGCATAGAGCCACACTAGGAGCTTCCATGCACAAAGATGGCAAAGAGATCTGAGTGTGTATGGGCAGAGCATTGACAGCATCTGCTGCCCTCGTGTTATCCCAGGAAAACAGATGTGTGGTAGTCTTGACAAAAGCTAGCAGTCTATGCGTAGGGCTTGAAAGTACTCTTAAAAGTAGAAGAAATGCTTTTTTTGGATTTCAATGATAATGGGATTCTTCCAGAACACTAGAAAAAATAGTATATCCTCCCACACATCCACAGTTTTACATCTCAGTGAATTACTACCGTGCCATCAAAATTAACTGTGACACATACTCTCAATTTTGTAGCTATTGGAAGTGAATTTACTCCTTGAAGATTATTTTAATTTAATAGAAATTAAGAGATCATGAAATGAAGCTTCTTGCTTTATTTTCACACAAATTTAGCCATTTATGATATATTTTCTTCCCATAAGTGGGACAAATATGCATGTTATTTTCATATTACCTGAAGATTAACCAGAGCTTCATGATGCATAAGGCAACGGCTCTCCCAATTAACAGTGAAAAACTCAAGAGTATAAGATATCACTTGGAATAAGCTTCCATTTCCTTTCAGGTTCTTCTGGTAATTCCATGTCCTAAACTTAATGTATAGGCCTCCTAGATAATTAGGATGCTAATTACTATTGGAGTTTTCCTCTTACCCTAAGGTATTGTGCAGTTAAACTTATTCTAAAAGTTAACTACAGCATTTTGACTCCTTGGGGTGTGTCAATAAATAAGATAAAGAAAATTTGCTTCCAGGTTTCAAAGAAGACCTTCTCCTGTAATATATAATGCCTAATTACTCAAGATAGACACATCACTCATTTATATAGATAATTTACAGTTTCTATCCTGTCCAAACGTGGCCATCAATTAGGTTGTTGAATCTGTTAGTGCATGCCCATAAATATACAAGTAACATATAATGGTGTCGTGTCCGACTCTTTGTGGCCCTACGAACTGTAGCCTACCAGGCTCCTCTGTCCATGGGATTTTCCAGGCAAGAATACTGGAGTGGGTTGCCATTTCCTTCTCCAGGGAATCTTCCCAACCCAGGGATTGAACCTGGGTCTCCTGCTTTGCAGGCAGATGCTTTACCCTCTAAGCTACCAGGGAAGTCCTTAGATAATTAGATTGACATCTTAGAGACACCACAGAACAAAACTACATAGCCCAAAAGGATGTATCTTTCTTTTAGAAAATGTGACAAAGTAACTTTCAGTCCAGAGCCCTAATTAGGATGTATACTTTCTGGTGAGCACTATAGATCCTCCTCTTTTCATAGCCCATGGGACCAAACGTATATTTGTCACTGCAGGATACTGAAAGCTCTTACAGAGAAAAATATGGGACACGTTGTTCCTCATGGAGGGAAAAAAAACAACAGAAACAAACAAAAAACCTCCTCACTCTATGACTTATTTGATTATATGCCATGTGTCTTAGCTTATCCTGCAAGATCCATCTTGACCTGGCCTATGCCTTTTCCTGACCTCAACTTCTGGTAGCTCCTTTTTAAACACACACCATTATAGCATACCCAAAATTAACACAACATCTTCCCTTTGCTAAAACTACTCCAACTCATTGGAATGTGGTCACTACATTCCTTTCTCATGTCCCCTGGCTAATAGCTACTTATGCTTTAATACTATATTCAGGGAACACACTCTGGGAAGACTTCTGTGATCTTTCCCAGACTTGGTTAGGCACTTCATCTATTCTCCCTCAGTATACAGTGCATATACTGTCTTCATAACCTGATGTATTGGTGTATTTGACCTACATATGTATCCTTTTACCTAGATTTTTGTTTGTTTTTGAGCAAAAGATGAAAGCTAACTTTCTTTGCATTCTCTAAATTTAGCAGAGTATCCAAGACACATAGAAAAATTTGAATAATAGTTTATTAATGAATGAATTCAATAATAGCAGACTCTGGCTTACTCCTGAAGCTGAGAACAAATGACCATGAATTGAAGATAAGAAAATGTTAAATCTTCAGTTTAAATACAGATCTGTTTCATCTATGTCGATTCTTAAATATGGCTCTAATACAGATACTTGTTAACTGGTAGACTTATGATATAATGCATTAATACCATAGTTAAAACATGAAATACACTGTAGAATTTTTATAGGTCTACCATTAAAGAGAATATTATAATATACACAACTTTTTATATCCTATTTTAATCATTTTTCATTTTAGATATATGTAAGCATATACATGGGAGAAGGCAATGGCACCCCACTCCAGTACTCTTGCCTGGAAAATCCCATGGACAGAGGAGCCCGGTAGGCTGCAGTCCATGGGGTCGCTAGGAGTCAGACATGACTGAGCGACTTCCCTTTCACTTTTCACTTTCATGCATTGGAGAAGGAAATGGCAACCCACTCCAGTGTTCTTGCCTGGAGAATCCCAGGGACGGGGGAGCCTGGTGGGCTGCCGTCTATGGGGTCGCACAGAGTCAGACACGACTGATGCAACTTAGCAGCAGCAGCAGCAGCAGCAAGCATATACATACATATGTAAAAGCAAATGGATGATTATTGTAATTTTACTAGGAGAATGAAATAATAACTGTTCATTTATACATGTCTACATCACCTTATGCTTTAAGAGTTAAAGATGACAGGATTAAAGTAGCTTCTTCAAGCTTTAGAAAAGACAATTGAGTAGCAATGTCAAAATCAGTTAACAATGATATTTAGAATGTCAGAGTAAATTCAAACGCTCTGATCTTATTTTTTTCTAAATCCCATGCAAAGGAAGTTTCACTTAGTCTAATCATAAAAAGTAGAGATTGCCTAAGACCAACAAACTTAGATCTGGATTCTAGTAATCAAGGATGGTGCCTATCATCAAAGTATTAGACCATTATTCTCTCTTACTATCTAATCAGAAGCTGGTAATTGTCATTTTGCACATAAATTAAGTTCTTTGAGGCATATTAGATGATACTATAACATTTAAATAATGCTTTTCATCTTTAACATAATTTATAAATATGAAGTAAGTAATTTTGCAAAGTGGTTATTTGAAAATTTTATCTCCCTTGAAAGTGATTATGTTTAAAATTTCTATTTAGTGGCATTGTATTTAATTTTGCAAACATTACACTTCACAACTAAATTAATCCATCACTTTCTTCCCAAGTACTATTTACTCTGATACTAAATGAGATAAGCATTAGACACTTACATAGTAATTTTACCAGGGACCTCAACCAGTGGACAGTTTTATCCTTCATATCTTGTTCTTGTGCTTCTTGGGTAATTCTCAATGATGTAGTTCTATTTCTTGGAAATAAAGTGGACAACAGTCTTTAACAGCATGCTTCAGTAGGAAAAAAATGTTCAATATTAAATAGATCACATGAATACCATGTTATTAGGGTAATGAAAGTAATACTACAAAAATACTACATTATGTATTGTCTTTCCAACTGCTTTGAATGAACAGAGACACATTTTGGCACAATGCAAATACTGGGGATTTATTGTGAGGGTACACTGAAACTATACAAAAAAGATCTCAATGACCCAGATAACCACGATGATGTGATCACTCTCCTAGAGTCAGACATCCTGGAGTGCAAAGTCAAATAGGCCTTAGAAAGCATCACTACAAGTAAAGCTAGTGGAGGTAATGGAATGCCAGCTGAGCTATTACAAACCCTAAAAAATGATCCTGTAAAAGTACTGCACTCAATATGCCAGAAAACCAGAAAATTCAGCAGTGGCCACAGGACTACAAAAGTTGTTTTCATTCCAATCCCAAAGAAATGCAATACCAGAGAATGTTCAAACTACCACACAATTGCACTCATTTCAGATACTAGCAAAGTAATGCTCACAATTTTCCAAGCTAGGCTTCAACAGTACGAGAACCAAGAACTTGCAGATGTTCAAGCTGGATTTAGAA
Organism: Bison bison bison; assembly: GCF_000754665.1. Lineage (NCBI taxonomy): Eukaryota > Metazoa > Chordata > Mammalia > Artiodactyla > Bovidae > Bison > Bison bison. The sequence continues at coordinate 4,800,129 of NW_011495076.1, read as the reverse complement.
AAGGCAGAGGAACCAGAGATCAAATTGCTAACATCCGTTGGATCATAGAAAAAGCAAGAGAATTCCAGAAAAATATCTACTTCTGCTTCATTGACTACACTACAGCCTTTGACTGTATGGATCACACCAAACTGTGGAAAATTTTTCAAGAGACAGGAATAATAGACCACCTTACCTGCCTTCTGAGAAATAATCAGAAGAAATAATCAGAACCAGACATAGAAAAATGGACTGTTTCCAAATTGGGAAAGGAGTCATTCAAGGCTATATATGGTCACCCTGCTTATTTAACTTATATGCAGAGTACACTATGCAAAATGCTGGTCTGGATAAATCACAAGCCGGAATCAAGATTACTGGGAGAAATATCAATAACCTCAGATATGCAGATGACACCACTCTTAAGGCAGAAAGCAAAGAGGAACTAAAGAGCCTCTTGAAGGTGAAACAAGAGAGTGAAAAAGCTGGCTTAAAACTCAACATTAAGAAAACTAAGATCATAACATCTGGTCCCATGATTTCATGACAAATAGATAAGGAAACAATGGAAGCAGTGATAGACTTTATTTTCTTGTGCTCCAAAATCACTGGAGGTTGTGCCTGCAGCCATGAAATTAAAAGACTCTTGCTACTTGGAAGAAAAGCTATGCCAAACTTAGACACCATATTAGAAACCAGAGACACTATGCCAACAAAGGTCTGTATAGTCAAAGCTATGGTTTTTCGAAGGAGTCACGTATGGATGTGAGAGTTGGATCATGAAGAAAGCTGAGCACTGAAGAACTGATGCTTTTGAACTGCGGTG
>NW_011495076.1:4792844-4799131 GCF_000754665.1 Bison bison bison | reverse complement strand
ATGGGGTTGCAGAGTTGGACACAACTGAGTGACTTAAAAGCAACAAGTACTGGAATATGCATAATAAGAAAAAACATGTTTGTGAGCATCACATTAAAAATTCCCCAAGGAAAGAACAAGATTGTGGAGGAATAGGTGGACATGGAGTACATCTCTCTGCAAGGATACGTCAGGAATTACACCTTCAGACACAGATGTTCATGCAGAACACCAGCTGAAAGGGGACTAGAGTACATGACGAGTGGAAAAGAATATGTAGAACCAGGCAAAGCTTGGTAGAATGAAGGAACTAGGAGGAAAACTGGACCTGCCCTTGGTGGGGAGGAGTACTGAAACAGGGGTCTGATCCCCATTTTGGGACAATTGTCTGAGTCAGAGGAGAAACATTTAAAGCTGTGAGTGAAACAGCTGATCTGTGGCAGCCTAAATAGAATGAGAATCAGACAGTCCTTGTTGCAGCCATACATACCCCGGACAGGAACGCTGGTCTCCTGGAAGGCACAGTGGCTGGGAGCTGGAGTTTAGGGATTGTGGAGCAATCCCTGGGCGAGGGCTGCTGTTGATTGCAGAGAGACGGATGGAGGGGATGTGAGAGAGGAGATTGTAGGGGGAAATTACTGTGGAGGAAAGCCGAGCAGACATGGAAGCAAGGCAATCCTGCTAAGTCATGTGTAGGGGGTGGAACCATCACCATAGCCTCTCTCTCCCACATCAGCAGCTGAACAGTAGAGAGGCTGGCCCATCAAACGCCCAACGCACTGATCTACAGAGTAGGACCCCATCCAAGGTGCTCTTTTAAGTGCCTGACATGCCAATCTACAGAGTAGGACAGCAGCCAGGGGGACCCCTTTATGTGCCTGATGTGCTGGACAACACAAGGACCCCAGACAAGGGAACCCTCTAATTGCCTGAATGGGCAGAGCTACAGAGAAAGACTGGTCAAAGTGGCCTTCTGATCACCAGCTACAAGAGGCTCAAAAAAGACTGACAGGGCCATAACTCCTGCATCGGAGAGTGTCCCTGCACACTTGGCGCCGCTAGGGTCCCCATAAGCCAAGCAGCTGCACCACCTTCACATTCAACTCTCACTGGGGCAGAGCTGCCATAGGCAGAAAAGTCTTGCGTCTATGCACTCAGGGTCACTTTGGTCATGTACATCTCTTTGTGACCCTGTAAACTGTGGCCTACCAGGCTTCTCTGTCAGGGAGGGAGGTTCTCCAGGCAAGAATATTGGAGTGTATTGGCCAATGCTGGTTGCCATACCCTTCTGCTGCTGCTGCTGCTGCTAAGTCACTTCAGTCACGTCCGACTCTGTGTGACCCCATAGACAGCAGCCCACCAGGCTCCCCTGTCCCTGGGATTCTCCAGGCAAGAACACTGGAGTGGGTTGCCATTTCCTTCTCCAATGCATGAAGGTGAAAGTGAAGTTGCTCAGTTGTGTCCAACTCTTCGCGACCCCACAGACTGCAGCTTACCAGGCTCCTCTGTCCATGGGATTTTCCAGGCAAGAGTACTAGAGTGGGGTTCTAGAGCACTATATTTCTTTGTGCCCCAGCCGCCAACTCCCCTGAGTACCTGCTGTTGCCAGAATACCTGCGACCCAAGCAGCTGCACCACTCCATCCATGGCCCTCACAGGGGCAAACCCAAGTCCTTCAGGGCAGCCTCAGGAGCAAACCCCAGTGGATGACCCTCATGCAGAAGTGGAAGTAAAACCACAATTGAAACCCAGGGGCAGTATGACTAAGGAAGAAGACCTAAAACCTTCCCATCTGCTGTACAAGCTGCAGATTAAATCCACATGATCAACTAGGCAGACTGTGTCTGTGGAATATGTAAAAGATCATTGCGAGCTCCCACAAAAGAAAACACACTAGTTCTGGTATCTGTGGACATTGAAGGCAAGAACACACAGGAGTAGAACCAGAATAGAATCTGAGCTGCTCCCACTGCAGGTCCAGAGATCAGCATAGTGTCGGAGGGTATCCTAGGGAAGTAAGGCAGACTGTGACTCCCAGTGAGGGAAAGGACTCTGACAGCAGTGACTTAAGAAAAACATTATTCTTATTTTTTGACTTGTTCTGTAGAAAATTTTGGAGTTTTATTTTTTCCCCTCTGTTGTAGTTGTTGATTTTATTGGCACTACTGCTGCTGCTGCTGCTGCTAAGTCGCTTCAGTCGTGTCCGACTCTGTGCGACCCCATAGACGGCAGCCCACCAGGCTCCCCTGTCCCTGGGATTCTCCAGGCAAGAACACTGGAGTGGGTTGCCATTTCCTTCTCCAATGCATGAAGGTGAAAAGTGAAAGGGAAGTCGTTCAGTCCTGTCCGACTCCTAGCGACCCCATGGACTGCAGCCTACAGGGCTCCTCCGTCCATGGGATTTTCCAGGCAAGAGTACTGGAGTAGGGTGCCATCGCTTTCTCCATTAATCCAATTAAGCTTTTGAGCTTTTTTTTCCCTCAGTCACATTATTTATTGTTGTTATAAACATCTGCCTCTATGTTGAGCTTTTACAGTTCTGTGGAGTTTTCTTATATATTTTTCTTTTCTCTTTTTTTTAATTTTAATTTTTTAACATATTATTATTTTTTATACATTTATTTCTTTGTTTGCTTTTCCTATTGTTCTTTTCCCCTTGCAATAAATATTTAACATATATAAGCCTTCTTTATATTCCTCTGTTTAACTTTGCATATCTATTCTTTCTTTCTTTTCTTTCTCTCCTTTCCTCTCAACATATTTGTTTAGTTTTATTTTAATTGCTTTATTCCCCAATTGGCACCTTACTTTTGTTTTGTTTTCCAGTTTGTGCTTTAGTTAGTTTTGTTCTGGTAGATAAAATTTGTGGTTTCCTTTGTTCACTGGGTCAATCTATTTTACTTTATTTTTGTTGGACTGTTCTTGCTTATAGGTGTATGTGTATATGTGCATATTCAGTCACACTTTTTAGTTGTTATAAACCTTTGCCTCTGTGGGCTTTTGCAGTTCTATGGAGTTTTCCTTTTTCTTTTCTTTTTTCTTTCTTCTTCCATTTTTTTTTCTTTTTTCCTTTTTATAATTTAAATTTTTTAAACCTATTTTATTTTCCCTACATTTATTCCTCTGTTTCCTACTGTTATTTTCCCCTTGCAGTTAATCCTTAATGTATATAAATCTTCTTCATCTACCTCTATTTAACTTTCCATATCTATTCTTTCTTTCTTTCCTTTCCTCTCAACATATATGTTAGTTTTGTTTTCCAGTTTGTGCTTTAGTTACTCTTATTCTTAACTGATAAATATAATTTTTTATTTCCTTTGTTTGCCAGGTCAATCTACTGTACTTTATTTTGTTGGACTGTTTTGACTTTGCTCATGGGTGTATATGTATATGTGCATATTACATTATTTTAGTTATTATTTGCCTGATTTTGTAACTGCCATTTGTCTGGGGTTTATCTTTGTTTTCTCGCTTTTGGATGTTTGTTTTAATCTCACTTAGTGCCATAACAAACCACCTGTGGACCCTCCATTCCTGACCAGAGATAAAGCTCTGAGGCTTTGGATTGGGAGCACTCAGTCCAACTCCCTAATGCCCTGTGGTAATCTATTATCAGAAAACTAACCCTAGGGCCCTGCTGCTGCTGCTGCTGCTAAGTCACTTCAGTCTTGTCCGACTCTGTGTGACCCCATAGACGGCAGCCCACCAGGCTCCCCCGTCCCTGGGATTCTCCAGGCAAGAACACTGGAGTGGTTGCCATTTCCTTCTCCAATGCATGAAAGTGAAAAGTGAAAGTGAAGTCACTCAGTTGTGGCCAACTCTTCGAGACCCCATGGACTGCAGCCTACCAGGCTCCTCCGTATATGGGATTTTCCAGGCAAGAGTACTGGAGTGGGGTGCCATTGCCTTCTCCTACCCTAGGGCCCTAGTGATTATCAAATAGTGAGAACTCACACAAAGAAAAACACTTGAAAATAAGACCCAGCATGACCCAACCACCAGTGGCACCCATTTTAAACAACAAAACAAAAATACAAACCCAATCATCAGCAGACAGGATTACTACCTTACTCAGCCCTGCCCACCAGAGGAAAAATAAACAAACAAAAGCTCAGCACAAATCTCACCCTATATAAAGCTTACAAAAACCACTGGATGAACCTTAGGAGGGCAGAAACCAAAAGGAAGAAAGAATTCAACCTTCTTCAAGGAAAGAATTCAACTTTATTTGAAGCCTGGAAAAAGGAAACGTCAAACACAATAAGTTAAAAAAATATATAAATAATGAAAAGGCAGAGAAATACTACACAAGTGAAGGAACAAACAGAAGTCCAAATAAATGAAGAGAAAATAGGCAAACTACATGAAAAAGAATTCAGAATAATGATAATAAAGATGATCAAAAATCTTGAAAACAGAATGGAGAAAATGCAAGAATCAATTAACAAAGACCTAAAAGAATAAACATACAAACAAGACAATTACTGAAATTAAAAATACTTGAGAAGGAATCAATAGCAGAATATCTGAAGCAGAAGAACAAATCAGTGAGCTGGAAAATAAAATAGTGAAAATAATTTCTGAAGAGCAGAATAAAGTAAAAGAATGAAACAAACTGAGGATAGGCTCAGAGACCTCTTGGACAATTTCAAATGCACCAGCATTTGAATTATAGGATCTGATAAGAAGAAGAGAAAAAGAAAGGCTATGAAAACATTTTTAAGAGATTATAGTTGAAAATTTCCCCAACATGGAAAAGGAAATATTCAATCAAGTCCAAGGGGCACAAAGAGTCCCATACAGGATAAACCCAAGAAGAAACATGCCAAGACACATAGTAATCAAACTAACAAAGACTAAACACAAAGAATATTAAAAGCAGCAAGGGAGAAGCAACAAGTAATATAGCAGGGAAATCTCATACGCTTAACAGCTCATCTTTCAGCAGAAACTCTGCATGCCAGAAGGGAATGGCAGATTACTGTACCCGGCAAGGTTTTCATTCAAAACTGATGGAGAAATAAAAAGCTTTTTAGACACAAGCAAAAGTTAAGAGAATTCAATACCACCAAACCAGCTTTACAACAAATGTTAAAGGGACTTACATAGTCAAGAAATAAAACAGAAGAAAAGAGATCTACAAAATCAATCCCAAACAATTAAGAAAATGGCAATAGGAACATATATATCAGTAATTGTTATAAATGCAAATGGAATAAATGCTCCAACCAAAAGACACAGACTGGCTAAATGAATACAAAAACAAGACCCATATATATGCTGTCTACAAGAAACCCACCTCAGACCTAAAGACACATATAGACTGAAAGTGAGAGGATGGAAAAATATATTCCATGCAAATAGGAAGCAAAAGAAAGTTGGAGTAGCAATCCTCATACCAGACAAATTAGACCTTAAAATAAAGATTTCAAGAGACAAGGAAGGACACTCCATAATGATCAAGAGATCAATCCAAGAGGAAGACATAACAATTGTAAATATCTATGCACCCAACATAGGAGCACCTCAATACATAAGACAAGCACTAACACACATCAAAGGAGAAACTGACAGTGACACAATAATAGTAGGAGACTTTAACACCCCACTCACACCAATGGACAGATCATCAAAACAGAAAATTAGTAAGGAAACACAAGTCTTAAATGATACATTAGATGAGATGGATCTCATTGATATCTTCAGGACATTCCATCCAAATGCAGAATATACCTTCTTCTCACGTACACAAGGAACATTCACTGGGATAGACCACATCTTGGGTCACAAATCAAACCTCAGTAAATTTTAGAAAATTGAAATTGTATCAAACATCTTCTTCAACCACAATGCTATGAGACAAGATTATCAATTACAAGAAAAAAAAAAAAAAAACCAACTAAAAACACAAGCACATGGAGATTAAACAATACATTTCTAAATAACCAACAGGTTACTGAAGAAATCAAAAGGGAAATAAAAAATTTCTAGAAACAAATGACAATGAAAACACACTAACTCAAAACTTATGGGATGTAGCAAAAGCAGATCTTAGAGGGAAGTTTATAGCAATGCAATCCTACCTCAAGGAACAAGAAAAACATCAAATAGAAAACCTAATTTTACACCTAAAACAACTGGAAAAAGAAGAACCAAATAAACCCCAAAATTAATAGAAAGAAAGAAACAAGAAAGATCCAAGCAGAAATAAATGAAAAAGAATTGAAAGAAACAATAGTAAAGATTAATAAAACTAAAAGCTGGTTTTTCAAGAAGATAAACAAAACTGACAAACCTTTAGCCAGACT
>NW_011495076.1:4791588-4792744 GCF_000754665.1 Bison bison bison | reverse complement strand
AGAGAAGAATCAAATTAACAAAATTAGAAATGAAAAAGGAGAGGTTACAACAGACAATGCAGAAATACAAAGGATTATAAGAGACTACTATGAACAACTATATGAAAATAAAACAGATAACCTGGAAGAAATGGACAGATTCTTAGAAAAGTTCAGTCTTCCAAACAGAACCAGGAAGAAATTATGAACAACACAACTATAAGCATTGAAATTGAAGTAGTGATCAAAAATCTCCCCCAAAACAAAAGCCCAGGGCCAGATGTGGTATATATACACAATGGAATATTACTCAGCCATAAAAAAGAACACATTTGAATCAGTAATAATGAGGTAGATGAACTTAGAACCTATTATACAGAGTGAAGTAAGTCAGAAAGAGAAAAATAAATATCATATTTTAATGCATATATACGGAATCTAGGAAAATGGTACTGAAGAATTTATTTATAGGGCAACAGGGGAGAAACAGACATAGAGAATAGACTTCTGGACGTGGGGAGAGGGGAGGAGAGGGTGACATGTATGGAAAGAGTAATATGGAAACTTATATTACCATATGTAAAATAGATAGCCAATAGGAATTTGCTGTATGGCTCAAGGAACTCAAACAGGGGCTCTGCATCAACCTAGAGGGGTGGATGGGCAGGGAGATGGGAGGGAGATTCAAAAGGGAGGGGATATATGTATACCTATGGCTGATCATGTTGAGGTTTGACAGAAAACAACAAAATCTGTAAAGCAATTATCCTTCAATAAAAAATAAATACATTTTAAAAATAAATAAATAAATAAATAAATTCCCCCAAACATGGACTTCCTTGGTGGTCCAGTGGCTAGGACTGTCTTTAAGTGCAGGGGGGTGTTGGTTCAATCCCTGGTTGATATCACATGCCTTGTAGCCAAAAAGCCGAAACATAAAACAGAAACAATACTGTAAAAAATTCAATATATTTTAAAAATAGCCCACATCAAAAAAAAATCTTTAATAAAAAAATTCCCCCAAAGAAAAATATGAATGTCTTTTTTATGCTATTGGTATACACTTACATTAAGTTATAGGCTACCACCCTTATGGCAGAAAGTGAAGAAGAACTAAAGAGCCTCTTGATGAAAGTGAAACAGGAGAGTGAAAAAGTTGGCTTAAAGCTCAACATTC
>NW_011495076.1:4791207-4791337 GCF_000754665.1 Bison bison bison | reverse complement strand
ACTGGAGTTTCAGCTTTAGCATCATTCCCTCCAAAGAAATCCCAGGGCTGATCTCCTTCACAATGGACTTGTTGGATCTCCTTGCAGTCCAAGGGACTCTCAAGAGTCTTCTCCGACACCACAGTTCAAA
>NW_011495076.1:4788600-4791107 GCF_000754665.1 Bison bison bison | reverse complement strand
GTGTTGGAGAGGACTCTTGAGAGTCCCTTAGACTGCAAGGAGATCTAACCAGTCCATCCTAAAGGAGATCAGTCCTGGGTGTTCACTGGAAGGACTGATGTTGAAGCTGAAACCCCAATACTTTGACCACCTGATGCGAAGAGCTGACTCATTGGAAAAGACCCTGATGCTGGGAAAGATTGAGGGCAGGAGGAGGAAGGGACGACAGAGGATGAGATGGTTGGATGGCATCACCGACTCAAATGGACATTGGTTTGGGTGGACTCCGGGAATTAATGATGGACAGGGAGGCCTGGTATGCTGCGGTTCGTGGGGTCACAAAGAGTCAGACACAACTGAGCAACTCAACTGACTGACTGACTAGCTGTTTAATCATCCAACTGTTTATAGACCAATAAATGTTGGCCATAATAGCAGGGTTACATGGTGCAAGGTATGGCAATATAAGGATTTTCTTACCAGAGAGCTGGATAACCTTAATCCTTTGCAAATGTCCAAAGGGGACAAAATAAGTAGCAGGAATCTGAGGGCTACCAGAAGAAACTCAATACAACTCTCAGTGAAGATGAAACTTCAGAGTTTTCCCAATACAAAAATCGTAATATATGGAGCACTAATGATGTGAGATGTGCATTATATATATATTACTTTTTTAACTATTATAACAACATAGGAAGTTATATATTATTGACATTACAGATGAGACCCCCAAATTTAAGGAACTTGATCAAGTTCACACAACTAGTAAGTATTAGAACTAGAATATCAACTGAGACTTGGCTGATATTGAATCTAATTTATTCCTCAACAGTACCACACTGATTTTCATAGAAACTATAAAATGAATTAATTGCTATGAGTTGAATTTCATGTTGATTAGTCATAGGCAACAATCTTTCACTCTTATTAACTTGGAGTATATTAAGGTGGAATATATTTTCCTATTTGGGGGAGGAGAGAACAAAAACTACATATTCAGGAATATGAACTATGGTGCTGGAGAAGACTTGAGAGTCCCTTGGACTGCAAGGAGATCAAACAAGTCAATCCTAAAGGAAAGTTGTCCTGAATATTCATTGGAAGGACTGATGCTGAAGCTAAAGCTCCAATACTTTGGTCACCTGATGTGAAGAGTCAACTCGTCGGAAAAGACCCTGGTGCTGGGAAGGATTGAGAGCAGAAGGAAAGGGGGGCAACAGAGGATGAGATGGTTGAATGGCATCACTGACTCAATGAACATAAGTTTGAGCAAACTCCGAGAGATAGTGAAGAATAGGGAAGCCTGGCATGATACAGTCCATGAGTTCACAAAGAGTTGGACATGACCTAGCGACTGAACAAGAAAAGGTTATGAAAGAAATAATTATCTTATATGACTCAGGACTCTTACGAAGTAAAAGTCAGGTGCTCTCAGCATAAACAAGGTTATTAGGAATAAAATCAGGGAGTACCTTATCCCTTGTCCTCTGTCTCCAAGGCTGGTGCTTCTTGAATGGTGGCATGTTGTCCCTCTGTCTGCTGGCTTTCCTGCTGAACAGCAAGCATTCATTTCATAACTAGGAGAAAAAATATTAATAGTTCAAATCATAAAATATAAATAATAAAATCAAACAATAGATGCAGTTCATTATCTCCCAATAGCATTTTGTGTTCTATGAAACAAATTCAGTTCAATTCAGTTCAGTCGCTGAGTCGTGTCCGACTTTTTGGGACTCCATGAATCGCAGCATGCCAGCCTTCCCTGTTCATCACCAACTCCCGGAGTTCACTCAGACTCACGTCCATCGAGTCAGTGATGCCATCCAGCCATCTCATCCTCTGTTGTCACCTTCTCCTCCTGCCCCCAATCCCTCCCAGCATCAGAGTCTTTTCCATTGAGTCAACTCTTCACATGAGGTGGCCAAAGTACTGGAGTTTCAGCTTTAGCATCATTCCCTCCAAAGAAATCCCAGGGCTGATCTCCTTCACAATGGACTTGTTGGATCTCCTTGCAGTCCAAGGGACTCTCAAGAGTCTTCTCCGACACCACAGTTCAAAAGCATCAATTCTTCGGCGCTCAGCCTTCTTCACAGTCCAACTCTCACATCCATACACGACCACAGGAAAAACCATAGCCTTGACTAGACGAACCTTTGTTGGCAAAGTAATGTCTCTGTTTTTGAATATGCTATCTAGGTTGGTCATAACTTTCCTTCCAAGGAGTAAGCGTTTTTAATTTCATGGCTGCAGTCACCATCTGCAGTGACTTTGGAGCCCCCCCCCCAAAAAATAAAGTCTGACACTGTTTCCACTGTTTCCCCATCTATTTCCCATGAAGTGATGGGACCAGATGCCATGATCTTCGTTTTCTGAATGTTGAGCTTTAAGCCAACTTTTTCACTCTCCTCTTTCACTTTCATCAAGAGGCTCTTTAGTTCCTCTTCACTTTCTGCGATAAGAGTGGTGTCATCTGCATATCTGAGGTTATTGATATTTCTCCCGGCAATCTTGATTCCAGTTTGTGTTTC
>NW_011495076.1:4786472-4788204 GCF_000754665.1 Bison bison bison | reverse complement strand
AACATCAGGAAGTTCACGGTTCACATATTGCTGAAGCCTAGCTTGGAGAATTTTGAGCATTACTTTACCAGCATGTGAGATGAGTGCAATTGTATGGCAGTTTGAGCATTCTTTGGCATTGCCTTTCTTTGGGATTGGAATGAAAACTGACCTTTTCCAGTCCTGTGGCCACTGCTGAGTTGTCCAAATTTGCTGGCATGTTGAGTGCAGCACTTTCACAGCATCATCTTTCAGGATTTGAAATAGCTCAGCTGGAATTCCATCACCTCCACTAGCTTTGTTTGTAGTGATGCTTTCTAAGGCCCACTTGACTTCACATTCCAGGATGTCTGGTTCTAGGTAATATAATCACCATTGTGATTATCTGGGTTGTGAAGATCTTTTTTGTACAGTTCTTCTGTGTATTCTTGCTATCTCTTAATATCTTCTGCTTCTGTTAGGTCCATACCATTTCTGTCCTTTATCGAGCTCATCTTTGCATGAAATATTCCTTTGGTATCTCTGATTTTCTTGAAGAGATCCCTAGTCTTTCCCATTCTGTTATTTTCCTCTATTTCTTTGCATTGATCGCTGAAGAAGGCTTTCTCATCTCTTCTTGCTATTCTTTGGAACTCTGCATTCAGATGCTCATATCTTTCCTTTTCTCCTTTGCTTTTCACTTGTCTTCTTTTCACAGCTATTTGTAAGGCCTCCCCAGACAGCCATTTTTTTCTTTTTTGCATTTCTTTTCCATGGGGATGGTCTTGATCCCTGTCTCCTGTACAATGTCACAAACCTCATTCCATAGTTCATCAGGCACGCTATCTATCAGACCTAGGTCCTTAAATCTATTTCTCACTTCCACTGTATAATCATAAGGGATTTGATTTAGGTCATACCTGAATGGTCTAGTGGTTTTCCCTACTTTCTTCAATTTAAGTCTGAATTTGGCAATAAGGAGTTCATGATCTGAGCCACAGTCAGCTCCTGGTCTTTTTTTTGCTGACTGCATAGAGCTTCTCCATCTTTGGCTGCTAAGAATATAATCAGTCTGGTTTCGGTGTTGACTATCTGGTGATGTCCATGTGTAGAGTCTTCTCTTGTGTTGTTGGAAGAGGGTGTTTGTTATGACCAGTGCATTTTCTTGGCAAAACTCTATTAGTCTTTGCCCTGCTTCATTCCGTATTCCAAGGCCAAATTTGCCTGTTACTCCAGGTGTTTCTTGACTTCCTACTTTTGCATTCCAGTCCCCTATAATGAAAAAGACATCTTTTTGAGGTGTTAGTTCTAAAAGGTCTTGTAGGTCTTCATAGAACTGTTCAACTTCAGCTTCTTCAGCGTTACTGGTTGGGGCTTAGACTTGGATTACTGTGATATTGAATGGTTTGCCTTGGAAACAAACAGAGATCATTCTGTCATTTTTGAGATTGCATCCAAGTACTGCATTTTGGACTCTTTTGTTGACCATGATGGCTACTCCATTTCTTCTGAGGGATGCCTGCCCGCAGTAGTATATATAATGGTCATCTGAGTTAAATTCACCCATTTCAGTCCATTTTAATTCACTGATTCCTAGAATGTCGACATTTACTCTTGCCATCTCTTGTTTGACCACTTCCAATTTGCCTTGATTCATGGACCTGACATTCCAGGTTCCTATGCAATATTGCTCTTTACAGCATCGGACCTTGCTTCTATCACCAGTCACATCCACAGCTGGGTATTCTTTTTGCTTTGGCTCCATCCCTTCATT
>NW_011495076.1:4774816-4786372 GCF_000754665.1 Bison bison bison | reverse complement strand
TTTCTGGAGTTATTTCTCCACTGATCTCCAGTAGCATATTGGGCACCTACGGACCTGGGGAGTTCCTCTTTCAGTATCCTATCATTTTGCCTTTTCATACTGTTAATGGGGTTCTCAAGGCAAGAATATTGAAGTGGTTTGCCATTCCCTTCTCCAGTGGACCACATTCTGTCAGATCTCTCCACCATGACCCGCCTGTCTTGGGTTGCCCCACGGGCATGGCTTAGTTTCATTGAGTTAGACAAGGCTGTGGTTCTAGTGTGATTAGATTGACTAGTTTCCTGTGAGTATGGTTTCAGTGTGTCTGCCCTCTGATGACCTCTTGCAACACCTACCATCTTACTTGGTTTCTCTTACAAGGTTTCTTTTACCCTGGGCATGGGGTATCTCTTCACGGCTGCTCCAGCAAAGAGCAGTTGCTGCTCCTTACCTTGGACGAGGGGTATCTCCTCACCACTGCCCTTCCTGACCTTCAATGTGGGATAGCTCCTCTAGGCCCTCCTGCGCCTGCGCAGCCACGGCTCGCTGGATGTGGGGTTGGTCCTCCGTGTTAATAAATACCTCTTTGGAAACCACATATAGCACCCATTGACTCCAAGAAAAATTTATACCTTTGATCCTAGATCAGAATATTTTTAAAATTACAAAAGCCTTCACACTAGAACTCAGCAAAACAGTACTAAAATTATTACATAAAAGAGAAAACTATGTCTTTACTTTTAAGGAAAAACTTTTGAATTTTCTACATTGCCACTCAAATTTTTATTCCATGGCCAGAGTGGAGATTGTAGTGATAAAATAAATAATAATAGAGCAAATTATATTTCTGAAGCATATCATGTTCTTCTTTTAGTGATATACGTTTTTAAAAGTGTCTCTGGGGAACTGGAACGGTCTGCTGGGCCCCGGGCGCGCGGGCTCTTCGGGGCTGGCAGGTGTGCAGCGAGTGCATCTGAGAAGTGATGGCCCCAGGCGCAGGCGACCCAGGGTAGCGCTGGCGAGACGGCGGGGCCGGCCCGGGCTTAAAAAAATAAATTAATTAATTAATTAATTAAAAAAAATAAAAGTGTCTCTGAACCTATAAATTGAGCTATCTGGGGGGAAAAATACACAAACATACATAATGGCAATAATGTGTTTTTTGAGCATTACGGCTTTCACACAAACCCCCATCCCGAAAGATGGCTTGCTTGGTACATCTCTTATCTAAAAAGGAAGAAGCACTGCTAAATGAGTTGTCTTTTATTTCTATTTTTTAAAATATTTTTATATTTTATTTTTTTAATTGGAGTATAGTTGATTTACAATGTTGTGTTAATTTCTGCTGTTCAGCAAAGTACTTCAGCTCTACATAAAAATATACTTTTAAAACTTTCTCTGAAACCTGAGAGACTATTTATAAAATTCAAAAGACTTCAGGAAGTGCTTGCTCTTACACAGGCAATAAAGATTCTTATTTTTCCCCAGAGGTTACGGCGAATCTAGTCCTTTTTATGAATACTTGCCTTCTCAGCCTGTGGAATTCTCTTCAAAATGTGTTTTGCCTTATGAGTAATGTAATTTCAGCTACTACTTACATCTATATAAGGCAATTTACTCCTATGATACTAAAAAGCAGTATTTGTCACTCTAGACTTTCCAGCTATCACCTCTGTAAGATCCCTCTGGCTAATACCAATGAACATTATCTATACTCTAAATCTCTTTTCCTTTTTCCCCTAGAAAATATAATTTCTATTTAAAAAATCACAAAGTGGTAAAAATAATTTATTCATTTCCAAAAAGGAACTTAAATGCAAATATGGTCTCTTTTGCAAAAGCTAAGGGATCAAGTGAATAAGATATTCTAGCAAAACCTCAACTATTAAAAGTTACAGAGGATAGGGTCTATTTATTCTATAACATGAGATGACTAGATGGCCATCACAGGTGTTTCTTCTGCTTCCACATCATAAAGAAAAAGGAAATTTTGAGATCATAACATATTATTGGTTCCAACAGACAATAGTGGCCGAAGTCTTCTTCTGATCTAATTATCACAGGGTTTCTATCATCTCTCAGAGAAGGCAGTGGCACCCCGCCCCAGTACTCTTGCCTGGAAAATCCCATGGACGGAGGAGCCTGGTGGGCTGCAGTCAATGGGGTCGCTAAGAGTCGGACACGACTGAGCGACTTCATTTTCACTTTTCACTTTGATGCATTGGAGAAGGAAATGGCAACCCACTCCAGTGTTCTTGCCTAGAGAATCCAAGGTACGGGGGAGCCTGGTGGGCTGCTGTCTATGGGGTCGCACAGAGTTGGACACGACTAAAGCAACTTAGCAGCAGCAGTCTATCATCTCTCTCTTGAGAGCTCTAAAACACACTAGATTGAAAAAAAAAAAAAAAACTGAAGTAAAACAGTATATAACATTGCATCTTTATGACAGTTACCTTGAACTCTGTATCAGGTAGATAATTTCCATTTGATAAAGGTATTTTCCTGAGGTTTTTATCTTGTTTTATTTGGAACATATTCCTCTGTCTCCTCATTTTGCCTAACTCTGTTTTTATTTCTGTGTATTAGCAAAACCAGCTACCTTCCTAGTTTTACAGGGTGGCCTTGTCTAAGATATGTCTCACAGAGTCCATAGGCACAATCACTCTGGCCACCAGAGCTAGGTCCTCAAGGGAAATCCAGGTTTGGGCTGTGTGTGCCTGCCTGCTGTGGCAAGGGCATGGGCAGGGCTCTCGAATGGCCTCCTTGCTGAGTTGCACAGCTGTGGCTCTTTGGGATTAGATGGCCTCCCAGTGGGGTGTGCCTATTGGTGCTTGCAGGTTTAAGAATTCCAAAGTAGTGCCTGTCAGTGTCAGGATTAGCAAGGAAGAAAGAGATCTCAAAAGGGTGTCAGCCAGCATCTCCCTTTCTGGGGAGGATCCCAGTAGGCTCCTGCCTCTCTGGAAGATGCTTTAAGATTGGTAAGTGGATCTCCTTCACTTTTTCAAACAGATGCTTTTCAAACTGTTTGTTGTTGTTTTGTTTTGTTTTGTTTTGTTTTGTTTTGTGCTGCAAAGTGAGTCTGCAAATGAACTCTTTAAGACTGGATTCTTCATGTCCTATAGCACTATGGCTTTCCTGGATGTATCCTTGTCTTTCAAAGACAAATATTTTGGAGGCTTACCTCTCCTGCATGGAATCTGAGGGCTGGGATGCCTGATATGAGGCACAAGTGCATGACTCTTGGGAAAGAGTTCTGTAGTTTTGAGCCCCCTCCCAACTGTGGATGGCTCACCAGCAGTAGGGTGTTTCTTTGGTAAGACCATGTCTTTGCCTTCACTACAATCTCAGTGCTGCTCTTTTATCCTTTCTTGTGGAGGCTCTGTTCACCAAGTCTTCAGTTCTTCTCAGAGGAAACTATTCAGTAGTTTCAGAGGAAACTGAAACTATTTGTGGTTGTAGACTTGTTGTGTCCCTGGTAGGAGGTGAATTCACAAACTCCCCATGCTACCATCTTGAACTACTGTCTAAGACATACTAGTTTTTCATCTTTAGACTTCTCTTTCATTCACCTTTTTCTTTCATTCCAGACAGAGAAGATATTTTAACCTTAGGGGCAGAAAAAGCTGACTTTGACTGTTGAAAAAAATCTAATCCCCTTGCCACATGGAATAGTTGAAACTATCAAGAAAAGAATCTTCCATCTGTTTACATCTCAAAGAATTATCCCCACATACTTATTCAGATTGATCTTTTCAGCAGATACCTTTGCCTGCTGGAAACAAAAATGTCAAAGAGATTGGGGAAAACTGGTATCTCCTTGTATAGTAGGTCCTTTTTAAAATCATGGCTCAAATTTTTAAAAGCATTATATAAAGTACATTGTGCAATTCCTGAGACATAGCAAATATTCAATTAATAATGTGTATTCTTGTCTTATTATTGTAAGTCTAGGTTTACAATTATTTTCAGTAGGATTTGCTATCAGGGTACTGTCACCCAACTTCAAATCCCACGTAGGTTGACCTAATTCCTAAGGTACCCAAGCTCCAAAATTACCATCTCCTCATTGTTTCCAACCTCTTAAATTCAATTTTAATTTCTTTACTCATTTATTCATATAAATTCATATATATTCATATATAAATTCATATAAATTCATATAGTCATTCATTCAACAAATATTCAATGAGGTGGCAGACTCTATACAAAAAAATACAAAGATAATGATAATTAACACAACCCTACCTCCATAAGAGTACTGCCCAGTGGCAGATAGAGGTATTAATCTAATAATCACCCAAGTGTGAAACTGCTATTATAATATGAACTGGGAAGGAAAATTATAAGAGATTATATTTTTAGAGAAGTCAAAGAAGGCTGCATTGCTTGATCTTAGACCCTTCAAAATGTCTCACACTCCTTCAGATATCAACTAGATATTAATAACAAGAAAGGAATAATGCTCTAGGCAGTGAGAATGACATGGACAAAGACCCTGGAGTGGGAAAAAAGTGCCAAGAACTTACAGCTTGTAAGACCATAGGACAGACAGGACAAGAAAGCAGCACAGAGCAAGATGAGGTTGGGGAGTTAGATGTGAATGACAGCACCCAGGCTCCCGAGATGGACTTTATCTGGACTTTAGCTGGAGATTCATGGTACAACTGAAGGTTGACAACACAGGAGTGACATGAGAGTAATGGAAAACAAAATGGGGCTAGAACAAGTGTAAGTGATTGACCTAGGAAATGGCACTTCTCACTTGCACTGAAGAGATACAAAGAGCTGAGATGTCAGCCTACAAGAGAACAGAATAGTAGCAAGGAAAAATGGTGGCGTCTAGGAATATTTAGGAAGTGAAGTCAAGATCAATGCTAATAGATTTCATACATGAGAGTGAATGAGAGGGAGGTATTAAGAATGATGAACAGATGTATACGCTGGGATCTGAGCTGCAGAGAGTAGTTTGGGAAGAAGTGCTTTTTAAGGAGAGAATGATGTAGGCAGTGCCTTTCCATTTTTGGCTTGTTTTACTCATTTGTGTAAAATAGCTACTACTCTGATAGTAGGTTGCCCATAATTCTCTACATATTTGTAATTATTTCTCAACTAGAAAAAGTACAAAACTTAGTGTGATTTGGTTGCCTTTCTATACCTCCTATGATTATTTTATTATACAGGAGTAATCAAATTCATTTAACAAAATGTTAGCAACTTAAAGGATCTTATGAGATTCCTCATGACATTTTGAAAGAGAAAAAAGTGAAATAATCACAGAAATACTGGTAACTTATTAATATATATCAGATTTTTTTTTCTTTTGGCTAACATAAAAAGAAAAATGTATCTTGTACCAGTACTTTAGAAGATATAGATGTACTGAAATGTGGTAATAGTAGAAATTCATCATTATCTCTCAGCCTCTATGGTATTTTTATAAACTGGATTTCTATTAGTGCTTTATTCTAATTCAATCTCACAGCCTATAAAGGAGAGCATCTAATTTAAAGTTGTTGCTTATATTCAATGCCATGGCATGCCCAGAATAAAGTTTGATAGTGGCCCTGCATCCAATATCACAAACCCATATAAATATGCATCTTATTTCAAAGTAATAAAGATGTCTCTGACTAGAAAATGGTGAGGGTTATTCCTTCAAAAATATGTTAATAATTAAATAGGGAGTAACTCTGTTTTGAAGATCAATAACTGTGTATTCCATACAAAGTCATAACTTTACAAACGTGTAATCCATGTTAAACCCCATCTCCAAGTTTCACCAAGCATACGTTCTTGCTTTACAAGCATATATATGACAGTTAAATTACATGTTTATCATTTTCGCTGAGGACATTTGACATTTATAGGTTATGGTAAAAACAAATTGGGTAATTTTGCTGCCTTAAAAAAGACAAACCCACTACAAAAACTGTATGTTCTCTGCTTTCAAAAGAGAATAGTTTTGGTTTCCAAATGCGAAGGTTTTTTACTTATTTTCTCTTACATACATAAAATACAAGGAATTGTAGACACTGATCTGCTTTGTCTATCAAATTTTTATAAGTAGGATATATTAGTTCTTGGCTAATAGTACCTTAAGAGACAAGTCCTTCAGTAACTTAAATGAAATAAAATGATTTTTTTGCTGGCATTCTGTGATGTTATTCTCAGGTTGTTCTAATGAAGCAGACTTATTTTGTATTGCAGCTTATGACCAAGCTTAGAGATATATCTCTGAAAGAAGAAATTTACACCTATCATCCCATGTTCTTTTGCACCTTTACAAGGACATTACAATAGTGTTTTGTATGAACATGATTTTGTTCATTTGAGAAAGTTTAGGTCCACATTTTCTCTTTAACTGCTAGACTAAAAAGGAGAGCTTCACTTTCAGGTCTCTACATTCTCTTTAATAAAGGGAGGTGAGAATTAGGTCCCACAGAACCCTCTATCACACGTAAGCTATGGTACTGCAGTATGCTTGCTAGAGAGTCAGGCTCTGAATTGTAAGATAAGTATCCTTGTCGTGTTTGTGCACTCCTGTAAAGAACCAAAGCTTAAAGGGGAGAGAGGATTCCTTATTTACAAATGAAATTAATTTCAAATATGTTAGTACTCATTCTGCAAATTAGAAAAGCCCAATATGATGTCCTCTATTTGATAGATCACTAGGGCAATATATTGTGACAGTATTATTTTCGATTCAGCTATCAAATATTGGATCAACTATTTTGTCCCACTATAATCAAAAGCCATTTAACTGGAGAATTAAGAATAAAAAGGTATTAGTCAGCCAGAGTCTCAGTTTTACCACAATTTTTTAATACAAATTTTTACTACAATTTTTACTACAGTTTTTCTTGTGACCCAGAGCAAGAAAATCTGAAAAAGCAGTGATGCTTCCAGTGTAGTGGGGGTTCCTGGGAACCTTGTCTCCTCATTCCACAATTTGCACTGCTATCTATTGTTCCTTTCATATTATACATCACACCAGAAGTGCAATTGATGCTATTTTTGTTGATAGCACAGGCCCTTGTGTTTCCTTTAACCACAGTCCTTCAGTAAGCATATTAGTTATTTTATATGTACCTGAAAAAATTCAAATATTAAAAGAGGAAGTTTTAGCTTTCATTTTTATTTCTCCATTATATACCTTGCTACTTAAATACAGTAGGATCCTTCTGTGCCACACAAAATGTGAATAAAAATGTCAACTTCTCAGGTTTAGTGCAAAAATTAAATCAGATAACAGAATATATTATAAAGTATCCAAAATGTTATGTCTCAAAAAAGGGAGAAAGTTTGTTCTATATTTAGCTAAACTTTAAAATATGAAAAATATCTCAAATAGTTTTTGGTTGAACTCTCACATAAATTGCCTAGGAATCAGTAATATGAAAATATATTTAATAGCTTATATGACACACCTAAAGCAGTGCTTGGAGAGATATTTAATAGCCTAACCATTTATATTACTAAAATATATATATAGATATAATGAGTATGCAACCTAATCAGTTAAAGAGCAGTAAGACAAAGAGAAAAAGTATATTGGAAAAAGTAATCAATGGCAAACACTGAACTGAAAAATAGAACGTAGTTATCTAAGAGATGACTCTAGAGGAAAATAAAGAATAAAACAGATAAATCATTGTTAACATAAAAAAAGGAAAAAGACAAACACATCAAGCATATAAATCAAGCAAATTTTCACAGATTACATTAAAAAATTATAAATTACTTTGCTTCTCTGTAAAAATTAATTTACAAATGTAGATAAATAATCTAATATAGCCCAATCAAGATAGCATAAAAAATTGAAACCTACAGATTACCATAGAAGAACTAGAGAACTTGTCAAATAACTTCTCACCTCCCATCTCCATTACACAAACACATTCAAGTTAATGCATTAATCATAAATAGATTCTTCAGGAAATTCATGGAATTCCATAAATTATTTAAGTAATATAAGACTATGCAATGCAGGAGATGCAGGTTTGATTCCTGGGTCAGGAAGACACCTTGGAGGAGGAAATGGCAAGTCACTCCAATATTCTTGCCAGGAAAATCCCATGGACAGAGGAGCTTGGCAGGCTACAGTCCACAGGTTTGCAAAGAGTCAGATATGACTGAGTTACAGAACACATACACACATGATATCTCCATTGCTCAAGAGCATATTTAACAAATTCAAACATAAGTAAAAGATTAGCAAAAAAATCAGTTTCCCTTACTGGTCATAAAATCCTAAACCAAATATTAGCGAACAGAATATAAGGGCATAACAAAATAATAATAAACCATTATTAGTCTTACTAGATTCAGATATAATTCAATATTGAAAGAATATAATAATATAATCTGCATAGTAATATACTTTCAAATATAAAATAATTATAATCACTTCTCAAATGTTTAAAGATATTTGATAAAAATTTTGCACATTTGTCTTAAATAGTACATGCTACTGCTAAGTCGCTTCAGTCGTGTCCGACTCTGTGCGACCCCATAGACGGCAGCCCACCAGGCTCCCCTGTCCCTGGGATTCTCCAGGCAAGAACACTGGAGCGGGTCGCTTTTTCCTTCTTCAATGCATGGAAGTGAAAAGTGATAGTGAAGTCGCTCAGTCATGCCCGACTCTTAGCGACCCCATGGACTGCAGACAACCAGGCTCCTCCATCCATGGGATTTTCCAGGCAAGAGTACTAGAGTGGGGTGCCATTGCCTTCTCTGTAAATAGTACATAGTAAGTTTAAAATTATATATATTTATTTGACATTAAAAAAAAATATATATATATATATTTAAACATATTAGATATAAATCTGAGCTTTCCTGGTAGCTCAACTGGCAAAGAATTTGCCTGCAATGCAGGAGACCCCAGTTCTATTCCTGGGTCAGGAAGATCCCCTGGAGAAGGGTTAGGCAACCCATTTCAGTATTCTTGCAATTCCCTGGTGGCTCAGATGGTAAAGAATATGCCTGCAGTGTGGGAGGCCTGGCTTAATCCCTGGGTTGGGAAGATCTGCTGAAGGAGGGCATGGCAACCCACTCCAGTATTCTTGCCTGGAGAATCTCCATGGACTGAAGAAACTGGTGGGCTACAGTCCATGGGGTCGCAAAGAGTCGGACATGACTGAGCAACTAAACACAGATATAAACCTAAAATTTATAGTATTAATGTGGACATAGATTTTAATGTGCAAACAGTGTTTCTATCAAATTTTGAAACTGCATGTATATTCACTATTACCAATCTTGTTTAACATTGTTTAGGACATAACAGCTTATGTAATTAAATGAAAGAGAGAAATGAGTTAAGAAACAGGTGAAAGTATCATTATATATCAAAAACAATATTGTGTGTCTGGAAAACTAAAGTAAATCGACTGAAAAACTTTAAAAATATTCATTTTCACTGGAGGGATTAAGCATAGAGAGATATATTTTTAAAGTGATGTTCAAGATTCACATGGAATAAATTTTAAACTCTCTTGTGGGACATAAAAATAAAATTTGAATCAATTAAAAGGCAATATGCTGTTTCTGGCTAGAAAGGCTCAAGAAGATAAAATGTTGAATTTCCTAAATTAATATTTAAGATATAATCTGTTACCAATAAAAACAGCAAAGTAATTTTTTTTGAACAAGTGAATTCTAAAGTTCCTACACATACACTTTAAATATAGCACAAAAAAGAAAAAGAAGAAAAAGATCAGTAAACTTCAGGAAATCCTATTGGCCTGGTGCAAGATTAGACAGAGAAACTGTAAAAGAGGAGAAAATAGATCTTAAATGAGACATCATACATATATGTAGGACTTCAGCATAAAACACTAGCGATTTTTTATTATGGGAGAAATAATGAATTGTTCAGTGAAAGACATTGGAAAAACCCACACCTCTTGAGAATATAGAAAGCTACTATCTATAACTTAAACTAGATTTAATTCCTGATGGGTTCAATATTTAAATATAAAAAAAAAAAAAACTGCAGCAGTGTGAGAAGAAGGTACAACTTCGGCATGAAGAAGACCTTCTTAAATTTTATATGAAAAAATGGAAGCCATGAAAAAAGGTATGCAAATTACAATGA
Source organism: Bison bison bison (assembly GCF_000754665.1). NCBI lineage: Eukaryota > Metazoa > Chordata > Mammalia > Artiodactyla > Bovidae > Bison > Bison bison. The sequence continues at coordinate 4,776,294 of NW_011495076.1, read as the reverse complement.
AGAAGTCTTCTTGGCAGCATATATCATTACAGAATCAAAAGCAAACATCAAAAAGAAACAAAGCAAAAAACAGCAAAAAAGCAACATCATCTGACAACACCTGGTAACAAAGGGAAGGTCTTCAGACTTCCTTCAAACTCATTAGAAAAAGAGAATAAAATGTCAGAAATTATATTGGCACTAGTGTAAAGACTCTGCCTGCAATGCAGGAGACCTGGGTTCATCCCTGGGTTCAATCCATTCCTGGGTTAGGAAGATTCCTTGGAGAAGGGAATGGCTACCTACTCCAATATTCTGGCCTGGAGAACATCATGGACTAGCGGTAAAGAACCCCCCTCCAGTGCAGGTAGATGCCAAAGAAAAGGGTTCCATCCCTGGGTCAGAAAGATCCCCGAAGGAGGTCATGGCGACACACTCCATTATTCTTGCCTGGAGAATCCCACGGACACAGAAGTCTGGTGGGCTACAATCCATAGGGACGCAGAGAGTCAGACACGACTGAAGTGACTTCACACGCACCTACAAAGAGCAGTTTACATAAAAAAGGAAAATATATAGGAATAATAAAAACGTTAATCTTGCCTTTTATCCCAACATCATAGTGGTCTACTGCTCTCTGAAAACTCATATATACTGAATAACTTACTTAAGTATGTTTTAAGATGCATAGTGGTCTACTGCTCTCTGAAAACTCATATATACTGAATAACTTACTTAAGTATGTTTTAAGATGCATTTTGATATTTGGCAAAACTAATACAATTATGTAAAGTTTAAAAATAAAATAAAATTAGAAAAAAAATATGTAGCAAAAATTGTATGGGTGAAACCAATAAATTTAGGTGTATCTTCTGAAAAAAAAAAAAAAAAGATGCATTTCTAAGTTCATAGTAAATTGAGGAAAATCTCAAACAACCTATTTAGATGAATAGAGATATTAAATTGAACAAATAAGCAAATGCTAAACAAAGTACAAATATCCAAATCAGAGAACTCAGTTCAGTTCAGTTCAGTTCAGTCGCTCAGTCGTGTCTGACTCTTTGTGACACCATGAATCACAGCACGCCAGGCCTCCCTATCCATCACCAACTCCCGGAGTTCACTCAGACTCAGGTCCATCGAGTCAGTGATGCCATCCAGCCATCTCATCCTCTGTCATCCCCTTTTCCTCCTGCCCCCAATCCCTCCCAGCATCAGGGTCTTTTCCAATGGGTCAACTCTTTGCATGAGGTGGCCAAAGTACTGGAGTTTCAGCTTTAGTATCATTCCTTCCAAAGAACACCCAGGACTGATCTCCTTCAGAATGGACTGGTTGGATCTCCTTGCAGTCCAAGGGACTCTCAAGAGTCTTCTGCAACACCACAGTTTGAAAGCATCAATTCTTTGGTGCTCAGCCTTCTTCACAGTCCAACTCTCACATCCATACATGACCACTGGAAAAACCATAGCCTTGACTAGATGGACCTTTGTTGGCAAAG
>NW_011495076.1:4772638-4774699 GCF_000754665.1 Bison bison bison | reverse complement strand
TAGTTTTCTGAATGTTGAGCTTTAAGCCAACTTTTTCACTCTCCTCTTTCACTTTCATCAAGAAGCTTTTTAGTTCCTCTTCACTTTCTGCCATAAGGGTGGTGTCATCTGCATATCTGAGGTTATTGATATTTCTCCCGGCAATCTTGATTCCAGCTTGTGCTTCTTCCAGCCCAGCATTTCTCATGATATACTCTGCATGTAAGTTAAATAAGCAGGGAACTAGAGCATTAAATATTGGGATGCTTAATTCTCAAAGCTCTGTTCTCTACATGTATGGAGAAACAGAAGCTAATGTTGGACAAGGAGATTTTAGAGTGAGCCCAGGCCCTATAGCATGGCTGTCCAACAATACCTTCCACATGGAAGTGTTCTACTATAGAGATGCTCTCCAATACAGTAACCACTAGCCACCTCAGGCTGGACTTGAAATATGTCTCATGCAACCACGGATATAATGTGTAATTTATTTATATCTAATTAATTTACATTTGAAAAGTCACCCACGGCTAGCACCTAAGTTATTGGACAGTATAGCTAAGGACCCTCAACATTAGTAAAAGATGGGGTTACAAAATAGGTTTCTTCCCATGTAAAGTAAAGCTAAAGATGAAACTTGCAACTTGCTTCTTTCTGGAACAACTGTGTGTAGAAAAAAGAGGAAAACAAATAGTGGTTTAAATGTATATTACTGCCTGTATGAATCTTAATTAAATATATTAAATTAGACATATTTTTGAGTTCAAAATAAACATATTACAAATATAAATGGGATGAAATGGAAGGAAAATTTTCAAATCTATTACAGGAGAGAAAAACTAAATGGAAAAGTTGATTATTAATAAAGAAAATTAAAAACAGAAAACAAAGATAGAAAAAGAAAGGGAAGAAAGTAAAAGATTGTAAAAATAAATTTAAATATAGTAAAAATTATCTTAGTAAGATCTAGTAAATTAATTCAGTTGAAAAGTAGATTGTCTGACTGGATTAAAGATCCACTCCAACTCTGTTCATTGTTTTAAAATGTGTATTCCAAGTTTGATACAGAAAGGCTGAAAATAATGGCTTGGAAACATACACAGAAAAATAGCAAGTTAAGGAATCTTAAGGTCGTATTATCAATATAAAACAAAAAATATACTAAGGTGAGAAAAATTATTAGAGATAAAAATGACAATATAAAGATAATGGTTTCAATTGACTTGGAAGATATTAAAATTCTAAATTTAGATGAATCTAATCAAACACCTGACCTCATTAGAGATTAACAGAGACTGATGAATCCATCATCACAATGGGTATTTCAACACACCACTTAAAAATTAGTAAGAATAGAGATATCAGTGATACAGTTAAGAAGCAAAATTTAATGAACATACACAGAACTGTGCTATCAAGAGCTACAGAAAAATTTTTGCAAACAAAATTTATTTTTGAAATTTTGATATTTCAAAAATTGATATTTTATAAATACCTCTAACCATAATACAATTAACTTAAGGATCAATTACTAAAAGATAAATAACCCATATCATATATTAAAATCTATTTCAAATTCATTAAAGTTACAGATGTGAAGAATGCAAACTTAAAGTTATATTCTTGGAAATATATCAGACACATCTTACTTGTTTAGAAATAGATAAATATTTCTTAAATAGTCCCAAAATGTGCAAATCATTTTGAAATGTTGAAAAATCTGATTCTATTAACAACTTCTGTTAATCAAAACACAATGAAGTAAAAGTAAAGAATAAAATATTGAGAAAATAAAAATAATGAAAATCTTTTCAATTTTACCTAAATTACATAAATAACTGTCATAAATGACTTTTAAATATGCAATCAATAAATGTGTGTGTGTATATATTTACACACACACATATATTTTAATAGGTGTTTCCTAGAAGAGAAAACTAAGAGAATAGTACATGAAAAAAGTTTAATAATGCTAATTTTTGTTAAGGATTGGAGTAAAGATCACTCTCATGAACTGTTGATGATACAGTATCTTTACATAGACACACACACACACACACATGACATTGCAAAATAACATAT
>NW_011495076.1:4771478-4772538 GCF_000754665.1 Bison bison bison | reverse complement strand
CATGCAAATAGACTGAAAAGAATTGCCTCCTTATAAAAAAGTTATAAATTCATTAGAATTGTCTTGAATAAGCATTTTGTTCTCATATTCACAATTAAATTCTGTAAGGCTGTAAGTAGATTAAACATAAACCAAGAGCAAAAGTCACTAATGAAAATGATACTAACGAAAAAGAAACAAAATTGTATGTATGACTTGATTAAGAGTTCACACATAACATTTGAGTTCTACTGTCCATAAAAACTGAACCATACTACCAACTACCTAAACCATATTTTATCAAATTATTAAAAGACATGGTCTCATTTGTTCAAAGACTAAATTAAACATGAAATTGAATTTTTGTGTATATCCTTTCCATAGTGAAAAAAAATGAGTGCTAACATCTACTATAGAAATTTGGTCCATTGAAGTTTTCTTACAAAGAAAGTACTTTTTCATCAGTAATTCAATCTGATAAAGATATTTGCAAATTTATGCAGAGACAGCAGGCTCATTAACAAAAGGTTATGGAAGTTCTCAAACTTACTCCCAAACATAGTTTCTTTGAACACTGAACAACAACAACAACAAAAAAGAAAATAACTTTATGGAAAAACCTATGCTACTGAAATGCTGAGTCCATAATTCTTCCCAAATGATCAAGAACCTGTCCAAATAAAGTCATTTCTGTACAGTTTCAGCATCCTTTACAAATTTCTATTGCTGTTGGAAACATTAGGTTTACATCAATTCCCTAATACTTATAAATCTGAAGAAATTAAATGCTTAGGCATAAAAATATGACTATGAATCCACTCACATACATACACACAGTTCTCAAAGAGCTTAGCATTTAATCCATTTTAGAAATTTTTTTTTTCATTTTTGAAATATTTTAAATAATTTTTTTGTTGTTGTAAATTTGCCTTTGTAGAATTTTTAAAACATGATGTTTCCAGCAGCAGTTAATTTTCTTTTTAAATATACAATGCCTATGTACCAAACAGGTGCCCAACTTCCTGACTGTTCATCAATGGTGTATGTGTGCTAAATCGCTTCAGTCATGTCCAACTCCTGT
>NW_011495076.1:4768900-4770471 GCF_000754665.1 Bison bison bison | reverse complement strand
AACTCCAGGAGTTGGTGATGGATAGGGAGGCCTGGCATGCTGTGATTCATGGGGTCGCAAAGAGTCGGACACGACTGAGCGACTGAACTGAACTGACAGTATTCTTGCCTGGAGAATCCCATGGACAGAGGAGCCTGGCTGGAGCCCATAGCGTCACAGAGTTGGACATGACTGAAGCAACTTAGCACGCATACAAATGTATTATTGTAGGTAGAGTTTTGGTATCTAGAGCAGGCACATGAACCCATTAACTTTCATTAAGTGTACCTTAATAAGAAATATTTCAATGTATCTTTGTTTACTTGCCATCTTAGAAAGAGTCTATAATTTATAGTCAATGCTTCTAGAAACAACTTCCCCTCATGATTCACTGACTATTTTCTCCTTTTGTGATATTGGCATTTCTGGCCCATCATTTCTTAATTTTCTATTTGATGTACTCCTTCTCACCTGACCTCTGAATTTTGCAGAGTTTCAGTGCTTAGTTTTAAGTCCTTTCTCTTTTTTAATCTGAAACACTCTTCCTATAAATTAATAAATTTATTTACAAATATTGATTAGAGACCTCCTGTAAGCTACATATGATCTCATTGAGTTTTGCTATGCATAGACTACGTTTAATTTTATATTTTAATTTAGTATTTCCTTTTGAATTTAATTCCTATAGAGTGAGTGAGGTCGCTCAGTTGTGTCCAACTCTTTGCAACCCCATGGACTGTAGCCCACCAGGCTTCTCTGTCCATAGGATTTTCCAGGCAAGAATACTGGAGTGGATTGCCATTTCCTTTTCCATTTCCTGTCATGTCTGACTCTTAGTGACCCCATGGCCTGTAGCCCACCAGGCTCCTCTGTCCATGAAATTCTCTAGGCAAGAATACTGGAGTGGGTAGCCATTCCCTTCTCTAGGAGATCCTTCCAATCCAGGAACTGAACCCAGGTCTGTATTATACACAGATTCTTTACCATCAGAGCCACAAGGAAAGCCCAACCTAATTCCTATATGCCGGGGTCCAGCCCCGGTGGATCCAGGGAATTCGAAGCGGGGATGGCGTCGACGAGGATCAGGAAACAATTGCTTAATTAAACGTTATTAAGGATATAAAGAGTAATAGAATGAGGATAGCTCAGTGAGGAAATTCAGTGGAGAAAAGAGGCTGAAATAAGGATAGCTCAGTGAGGAAATTCAGTGGAGAAAAGAGGCTGAATAATTCAGCCAGAAGGTAAGAGAAAGAACGACATGGTGAGACCAAGTTTCGGTGAACAAGGCCCGCACTTTATTTTCCAAAGTAGTTTTTATACCTTAAGTTATGCATAGAGGATAATGGGGGAAGGGGTAGAGTCATGCAGTAAGCCAGGCTTTCTTCCTGCAAACTTATCATATGCAAAAGCTTAGGTGATTTGCATCATCTTCTGGCCCGGAGGCCTGTTAACATTTTAAGACCCTTTCTTCAGAAAACTTATTTTTATCTAAAGGTGATAAGTCAAGCGCCACCCTCCAAAAGCATTAGATAAAGTTGCATTCCTACAGAGCAAAGGTGTGGTGGGCTATAACAAGGAAAAGAATTAACTCA
>NW_011495076.1:4767658-4768800 GCF_000754665.1 Bison bison bison | reverse complement strand
GACAGCCCCCTGTAAAGTCAGAGGTGTAGGTGAAAGCACAAAGCAGAAAGTAGGCAGACTGGTTTTGGGGGTAGATTGCTCGAGAATTTCCAGGGAGACTCCTGAGGCTTGATCCCGCCTTTGCGTATGCCAAGCCTCCTTCCTCATGACCTTTGCTAGAGGCAGAGCTCGCTCCCCGCACCTATAGAACTCTGTCTAAATATTCCCACTTTAATAATTAATAGATATCTTATTCTCAATTTATCAAAATGGAATTCAAATGAAAATATAAAACAACCAAAAAAAGAGAATTTATAAGATGGTGACTGCAGCCATGAAGTTAAAAGATGCTTCCTCCTTGGAATAAAAGCTATGACAAACCTAGACAACATATTAAAAAGCAGAGACATTACTTTGCCAACAAAGGTTCGTCTAGTCAAAGCTATGGTTTTTCCAGTAGTCATGTACAGATGTGAAAGTTGGACTATAAAGAAAGCTGAGAGCCAAAGAATTGATGCTTTTGATCTGTGGTGTTGGAGAAGACTCTTGAGAGTCCCTTGGACTGCAAGGAGATCCAACCAGTCAATCCTAAAGGAAATCAGTCCTGAATATTCATGGAAAGACTGAGGCTGAAGCTGAAACTCCAATACTTTGGCCACCTAATGTGAAGAGCTGACTCAGTCGAAAAGACCCTTATGCTGGGAAAGATTGAAGGCAGGAGGAGAAGGGGACGACAAAGGATGAGATGGTTGGATGACATCATGGACTCGATGAACATGAGTTTGAGCAAGCTCCGGGAGTTGGTGATGGACAGGGAGGCCTGGGGGGCTGCAGTCCATGGGCATGCAAAGAGTCAGATATGACTGAACAACTGAACTAAACTGATAGGAATATGTTCAAACTCACTCTTAGAGGATTCAAATGAAAACAACAGCGAAATACCCTTTTTAAACCAATAGACTGATAATAATTTAAAAACATGACGATCCTTTCTCTCCATGAGGCCAAGGAGAAACAAGCATATCCATTCATTGTAATGAAAATCAATATGACCTTCTGAGAAAGATTTTGGCAATACACAACAAAAGTTCACACATGCTTTCTTTTTGATCCAGTAATTACAATTCTTGGCTTCCCTGGTGACTCAGCAGTAAAGAATCTGG
>NW_011495076.1:4767260-4767461 GCF_000754665.1 Bison bison bison | reverse complement strand
CTAAACAGCAAAATAACAATTACAATTCTCACAATATAAAAATATTTAAGTATAAGGTTATTCATTGTAGAATGTTTATATGGGGAAAATATAAAAAACCCTAACCTATAGTAAAGTGAAAGAGGACAGTGAAAAAGTTGGTTTAAAGCTCAACATTCAGAAAATGAAGATCATGGCATCTGGTCCCATCACTTCATGGCA
>NW_011495076.1:4764518-4766714 GCF_000754665.1 Bison bison bison | reverse complement strand
CCACACAGGCTGCATCACATGGGGGGAGACCCAACCAATGATCAGTAGACTCCTTGATTTGAGGATATAAAGGTGAGAGTCTGGAAAGACCAGAGTATTAATAGGGAGGATTGACAGATGCTAGTGAAAAAGGTTTGACCATAGAGAGAAATTGAATGGTCCATAGGTAGGCCCCCATAATGCTTATCAACAGGTGTGTGACAGGAGAATACCCAAAGCCAGAAAAAGAATCACCCAGTAGACTAGAAGTAAGCTGTGTTAGCACTCACATGGGGCTGAAAATAGTGGCCTAACTGGAAAACCTCATGATTCATGGAGCACTAGGTAGAGTATGCAGCAATCTTGCCTCAGCTGTGGGGAATAATTGGTAATAAATTGAGCTTTCCTCTCTTTTCACCTAACAAGTCTTAAAAGGAAGACCCCAAAGGATTTGTCTATTCCCGAGTAATTTAACAGCATACCAGAACAAAGCTCAAGGATATTCATGGGAGTTGTAGGAAAAGAAAAATGTCTTCCTCTACTCACTTAGGTTCTTCAGCTGGAGCCTTATAAATTAGACTGCCCAAGACAGATTAAGAAAAGAAAAATAAACATATTTATTAACATGCACAGGGTGCATGTATAGGAACACACAAGATGAGTAACTCAAAGATTTGGTTAGAACTTGGGCTTATATAGCATCTTAGCAGTAGAAAGATGCAATTTTTAGAGAAGTAACATAAAGGAAAAAGACCTTCTGTCTCTAGTGTTGGCAAATTGTGGGAAGGCAAATATCTAGGAAACTAATGTCAGGTTAAGCCTACTTAGTAAAATTTGTTATGCAAGTTCTTCTGTTGCTGTCACTAAGCTGATAAAGGTGTGGCATTGTATCTAGTGATTAACTTTTGTCCTTCCTGACAGAGAGAAGAGGGTATCTTTATAAATGTACATGCTGCTATCATGCAAATAGGGGAAGACAGAGAGATTTCTTATATCTATTTCTTCTCAATTGCCTTCAGCTTAAAATAATACTTGTGCCAAAATAGAAATATTTGGAGTGGCATATTCCATCCCCCTACATAACACAAAAATATTCTGCACTGAATAATGTGGGATGTTTCACCTCAGAGGAGAGCAGCTCTGCCAAAATTGGGGCTGGCCAACAATTGAGACAAATCTAGTTTCAAGATTTCTTCTTAAGCCATTTGCCTTATTTCATGGATTTAATTGTGTCCCTTAATAACACATATTGAATTCCAGACTCCTAAATCTGTGAATGTGATCTTCTTTTGAAATAGGGTCCTAAAGATATAATCAAGTTAAAATGAGGGGGGTCATATTGGATTAGGGTGGGCATAAATCCAGTGACTGACATTGGGAAAAGGCCATGCTGAAGAGAAGGGCAAAGATTGGAATGATAAGTCTATAAGCCAAGAAACACCAAGGATTGCTGGCAACCACACGAAGCTGGGAGAGAGGCTTAGAATAGATTCTCACTCAAAAGTTCTGTGAGGAATCAACACTGCTCACGTCTGAATTTTGGACTCTTAGAATCCAGGCCTGTGAAATAATGAATCTCTGTTGTTTTAAGCCCCATGGCTTATTGTTAAGATGGCCCCAAGGAAGTAAAAATTAGCAGGTGTAGAATTCTGGAAATGTTCATTAGCCCTCTGTTTAATGGTTCACTCTAGTAAATTTTGCCTAAACAGGGAAGATATGCAGTTAATTTGTAGGTACTGAATTGTTCTCCCTTATAGACAGTGGGGAGATTTCAGTTTTAAGAAGACACAATCAAAAGAAACAGAAATAAGAAAACTTAGAAAGCTGACGTGCTTCAGAGAGAGAGAAATTGTGAAGTTATCCAGTGATTAGATATGGTTGCTGAGTAACTTAGAAGTTCTATGCTGTTCTGTGCTCTGCTATAATTGCTACCCACATTCCTGACCCTTGGGGTTTTGGTCACAAATTGTATCTTGTAATGCACTCATTCTCACCTGGGTGATTCTAAGGGAAGGTAAAGGACATTAATAAGGGACTGGTAGGGATAAAAAAATAATAGGAATCTGTTCAGCGGGAGACAAGATGGAGACTGATTAGAAGTAAGAGCTAAGTTACACATGAATATAGGGCTTCCCCAATGGCTCAGCAGATACAGAACCTGCAGGAGACATAAGAGCCATGAGTTCAATCCCTGGGTCAGGAAGATGCCCTGGAGAA
>NW_011495076.1:4764151-4764418 GCF_000754665.1 Bison bison bison | reverse complement strand
ATTCTTGCCTGAAAAATCCCATGGACAGGGGAGTCTAGCAGGCCACAGTCCAATGGGTTCTCAAAGAGTAAGACACGACTGAGCAACTAAGCACACATGCTCAGACAAATATACGAAATTGCCTTTTCCCTAAAAAACAAAACAAAACAAAAAACCCTGGAGGTTTGAGGGAAAAAACTGACTTTCCATAGTGTATTAAATGATGGTAGGATGAAATTAAATCAAATACTAATTGGATTTCTTAAGTGTCTTTTGCTATCAATGCCC
>NW_011495076.1:4763090-4764041 GCF_000754665.1 Bison bison bison | reverse complement strand
TTTTAACTATGTTTTGTTTTTTCAATTTCACTGTATTATTTAGTCCCTATCATGTCTAATAGGGGTAATTCTGTCTTTTTGATTATTTTGCTTAGTTATGCTATGTTGATTTTATATTTAGCCTTCAAAGTGACATATCATCTAATTTGCTCAATTTCTAAATAAACGACCTTCCTTTAGCTTACCTTTTTTCTCATCCATCTGCTCTACCCACACCTATCTCTAGCAACAACCAATCTATTTTATGTTTCTATGAGTTTGGTGTTTTTGTTTTGTTTTCAGATTCCACATATAAGTGAGGTCAAGTATTGTTCTTTCTCTATCTGATTTATTTCACATAGCATAATGCCCTTGACATCCATCTGTGCTCAGTTGCTAAGTCGTGTCCTACTCTTTAGGACCCCATGGACTCTAGCTCCCAGACTCTTCCGTCCGTGGGATTTTCTGGGCAAGAATTCTAGAGTCAGATGCCATTTTCTCCTCTAGGGGATCTTCCTGTCCTGGGAATTGAACCCATGTCTCCTGCAGCTCCTGCATTGGCAGGCGTATTCTTTACCACTGAGCTACCTGGGAAACCCCGAAGTCCATCTATGGTGTTGCAAATGGCAAGACTGCCTTCTTTTTATGGTTGAATAATATTCCATTGTGTACACACACACACACCTCCCACACTTTCTTTATCCAGTCATCCATGGGTAGACACCTGGGTTGTCTCCATATCTTGTCTAGTATAAATAATGCTACAATGAATCTGGGGAGTGCAAATATCTCCTCAAGACAGTGATTTCACTTCCTTCAGATACATGGCTGAGAGTGAAATAGCTGATTCATATGGTAGTTCTATTGTTAATATTTTGAGGAACCTCCATCCTGTTTTCCATAGTGGCTGCACCAATTTACATTCCCAAGGCCTTCTTTATCTTTTGTTCTATATATTAGCATAGATGTTAT
>NW_011495076.1:4760052-4762990 GCF_000754665.1 Bison bison bison | reverse complement strand
CATTTTATGGTTCATTAAGATGGACTCTGTGGGAGAGGGAGAGGGTGGGAAGATTTGGGAGAATGGCAATGAAACATGTAAAATATCATGTAGGAAACGATTTGCCAGTCCAGGTTCGATGCACGATGCTGGATGCTTGGGGCTGGTGCACTGGGACGGCCCAGAGGGATGGTATGGGGAGGGAGGAGGGAGGAGGGTTCAGGATGGGGAACACATGTATACCTGTGGCGGATTCATTTTGATATTTGGCAAAACTAATACAATTATGTAAAGTTTAAAAATAAAATAAAATTAGAAAAAAAAAGATGTCCATGTACACACATTTACTTATTCCTAAAAGGGAAAAAAAATGAGAGTTTTCAGTGAAGTTTTTGTCTTCCCCTTATAGAATAAAAAAAAAAAAAAAAAGGCAGGGTGGGGAGATTCAGAGAATGATTTGCTATTTCCTCAGTGCTGGAATGTGGCAAAATTAGAAATCAAACTCATGTTTATTGGCTCCAATGTTCATGGTCTTTCAGTGTAATATATACAACTTTTTGAAAAATTTACTCGAGTTTCACTTACTAGGATATAGTTAATATTATTCAATTGGCTAGCCAATGATGTTTTTGAACTCCAAAATTCTTTTGCTCTGTGGATGAAAAGAAAAGCAAATAGGAAAACATATATTTTTCTAATTTGAAATAAGGCAATCACTAACATATAAAAGAGAACTTCAGAGGAATTACTAGTTATACTACTCAAAATATTACAGCTTTCCACATAGATGATTTCAAATTTCCATTCAAAAAAAATAGTAAAAGTCTGAATCTCAAGGATAAGGCATCCTTGAATTTACAATCCTTATACTTCTGTGTTGTTATACATTTTGACAGACATTTCGTTAATATTGAAAACATACATCAATAGTACAAATTTAACTTTAAAGAGTAAATAGAATAAATGTTTTTGTGCTGGAAAGTTACATTTACTTGTAAGGAAATAAGGAAGTAAATGCAACATTTCTCTAATCCTTGATTCATTGCTTATTAGAACAGTCACTTACATATCTGAATGTCTGATTTCACAGACATTACAATTATTTTGAATTATACAAGCCTACACAGTGTCTTGATTAAATCAAGATATTTTTCAGCATAGGACAATGTGCCACTGATTTTTGACCTTCTAATGTTCTGAAGTGTCAGAAATTTAAAAAATGACCTTTATGCTGTAATTCATTTGCCATTTTGTGGCAATTTCATATTTTCTCAGTTTATGAGGGTTATAAACCCAATGTAAATTTCTGAGATTAAGTGAGTCATTTAAAAAATCATATTATTTTCCAGGCTGAATGAAGGCAGCTACTAATATTGAACTGTATACTGAAATGTCAATTGAGTTTTTTTAAAAAATATTGGAGTATTCAAAATATATGGAAATTTTAAAAAATATTTAACAATATAGGGAAGCATTTCAAATCTTTTGTGTCCATCGTATACATAAACATACAGTACTAAATTGTTTTTCCCCAGCAAAATAATACTCTCGTTAGTTTAAACAAAGCTACACACATTTTCTTGGAGAAAACCAGATTAGTAAAAGTGAGGTTGTATTTTACATATTTTGATTGTTCTGTGGCAAATAGAATTGTTTTAACTACCATTCTCTTCCATACATAGCTCAAAACACAGAACATACGACTTAAAAATTCAGGCATTTTACTTTCTTGGCAATAAATCTAATTGAAATACAATAGCAATTTACTTTTACTTTATAAAATAATGTGGAAAATAATAATGTGTATTTGAATAAGAGATTCCACACTGCCTTAACAATGTAATCAAAGTGGCTAAAACTGGCCTTCTGAACAATTAAGATGTGAAACATTTTTTATTAATTCTTCTATAAATAGGGAAACATAAGCTTTGTAAAATTAGATGCTTAAAATAACCTCAAAAATGAGCCCATTTAAGAGATAATAAAAACAAGAGAGAATGAATAGTCAGGTATGTAAGCTGTGAAACATTTTTTTCCCCCAAATTGTGATTGCATTCAAAATCAAGATGAAAGAATGAAACAATATTACAAATTCAAACACATGGCTTAATCCTAGGCATCATTCTCCCATTTCAGTTATTTGCTTCCTTTCAAAATCCATGTGTTCCAAATCTGTCTGACAGATCAAAGAAGCAAACAAAAATTAAGAGGGGAAAAGAAATAAGAAAGGAAGGGAAGAAAAAAGAATGGAATTGGAGAAGGGAGAGATAAAAAGAAGCAGAAAGAAAAGAGAACAAAAGGGTGAAAATGTACATTTTTAACTACTAGACAAACACAAATGTCTGTGGCATCTGAGACCTTTTGTATATGCTTAACAGACTTAGAGAAGGGACCTAATAAAGAAATTTAATAGATTTTAGCTATAGACAGTTAATGAGTCTTAAAATTAAACCAGAGTCTGTTCTCAAACATAAAGAGTACTGAAAGGGCTTCTCTCTGTTCATTTGTTCTCGCCTCGACTTTTCATGGCTCCTTTTATCACATATGGGGAGTTTGATCAGGCAATGGGCTTTGGGACCCATGTCTGCTGGTGGGCCTTTTTCCTATGTGCAAATGCAGAAGACACATGAGATTTCAAAAATCATAGGTACTAACAACTACCAGCTAAAAAATTGTTGCTTTGCTCCATTTCATCTCAACCTTAACCTTAACCTCCCAAACTCTTCATTTTCATTGAATTTGAATACAGACAGAATTATATAACACTTGACAGCCTCGAATGTTTTTCTCAACTGGAACTTGGTATCTCTTATTGCTCTATGGTAATATGTTATTGCTTCTAAAAACGTTTTTAAAGGGCTTCTATCTCTTGACAAGCCTTTGCTATCTCATCTGCACTCTTCTAGTTTTATGTGCTCTCTGGTTTCATCACTCTTCTCAGGTCCAGTGTTGTTCAAAT
>NW_011495076.1:4758819-4759952 GCF_000754665.1 Bison bison bison | reverse complement strand
CTTTGAAAACAGAATACTCCATAAATTCACAGCTTAAGTTCAAGCAGCAGGAACAGGATACGTTAAGTGGAATTGTGAGAGTGCTGGCTTGTCACTTCTATTGATCCTCTGTTGCCCCCAGTTTTCATTTGCTATCTGGCCTCAGAGGGAAGGATTTTCTAGATATATTCTTTGTCCTTCATCTTTATGAAAGCTCATCTTCACTTGGTTAGTTATTATTTTAAAAGGTAACTGACAAATAATTAATCCTCAAAAGTCTGGCTTTGCTTAATTAAAATTCTTCCTACCATCACCAACAATGTTAGCTAAATTATAGCAGTTGATCATCCTGCTACGTGAACATTAACTATTGAAAATTTAATCATCAACTCAGGATAATGACTATTTAGAAGATCAGGATCTTCTTAGAAACATATAGGTCACATCATGGAACCACATTCTCTAATTATCCTGAGGGTTAGACTTTCTAATTTTGCTTTAACAGACTATACCAATTTTCCAGACTTTTCCCAGTGTGGAGAAAGGCACACAGATGTACGAAACTCTCAGACACTAAATACCTTATTGGGAATTGGCTGGAAGTCAGAGTTACTCTCAGACACAAATACTAAGGTTCAGTCTTATTTTGGATTTCTTAAAATCAGGAGGAGAATGATCATACGTCTTCTTCAACTTTGAATTCCCTATCCCTTTGAAATAGAAAATGCTTAGTATCTTGAGAATGATAAAAGATATCCAGAGTACTTCTATAAGCTGTCTTAGATCAGGAGCCGTAACAACATAGTGGAGCCCCAAACATACCTCAAGCACATGTATATGGTAGACACCAACTGTGTTTTTGGTGAGTTAATTGTCAAATGTAATATCAAATAATGATAACAAGGTAGTTGAAAGTGGATTATTGATTTAGAATAATGAGGCTTAAAAAAAAAAAAAAAGCGACTACAGAAAATACAGGACACTCCCTAAGAAGAAACACAGATACGAGGGTGACAAGAACTTACCTTGTAAAATTTTAATAAAATTGCCGTGATAATTTAGTACAGTAATAACACAAGGTCAAACAAATTCAATAATGGAACTGACTAGAAATCTCAGTAACAATCTACACATTTGGAAACTGTATGAATGTC
>NW_011495076.1:4757669-4758283 GCF_000754665.1 Bison bison bison | reverse complement strand
ATCTCTTTCATCTGGCTATTCCTGAGTACCATCTCTTTTTGTTTTTAACAAACTGATAATCTAGTATGTAAACTGTTTTCCTGAGTTTTGTGAGCTGCACTAGCAAAATCAGTTGAACCAAGGAGGGAGCTGTACTATAATCAGTAGTAGGGACCTCTGATTTATATCCGGTGGATCAGAAGCACAGGTAACAGGTACTTGCAGTTAGGAGCTGAAGCTGGGAGTGTGATGTTGTAGGGCTAAGACTTTAAGTTATGGGATCTGATGCTATCTCCAGGTAGACAATATCAGAATTGAGTAAAATTGTAGGACACCCAGCTGGTATGGCAGATAATTGATTAGTATAGGAAAAAAAAAACAACACAGACATTTGGTGATGTATCAGAGGAGAAGTGTTCTGTGTGAGTAGTAAAGGAGAAAGGAAGAGTATAGATTTTCTTAACAGATTTGTTCCTTAAAATTTTTAAAAATTGATTTATAATATATTAAGCAAATAATGTGATGAACAGTATATGTATTCAATGCTATAAATTTCCCTGTAAGCACTGTTTTTGCTGCATCCCATATATTTTGATAACTTGAAATTGATAACTGATAATTTGATGCTTTAATAT
>NW_011495076.1:4749187-4757569 GCF_000754665.1 Bison bison bison | reverse complement strand
AGACAGGTCCAACTCTTTGTGACCCCATGAATCGCAGCACGCCAGGCCTCCCTATCCATCACCAACTCCTGGAGTTCACCCAGACTCAGGTCCATCGAGTCAGTGATGCCATCCAGCCATCTCATCCTCTGTCGTCCCCTTCTCTTCCTGCCCCCAATCCCTCCCAGCATCAGAGTCTTTTCCAAATGGATCACATGGGATCACATGGGATCACAATGTCCGACTCTGTGATCCCATGGACTGTGCCTGCCTGCCTGCCAGGAATCTCTGTCCATGGAATTCTCCAGGCAAGAATACTGGAGTGGGTCGCCATTCCTTTCTCCAGGGAATCTTCCTGACCCAGGAATAAAACCCAGATCTCCCCGCATTGCGGGCAGATTCTTTACTGTCTGAGCAACTGGAGAATCACTGATGAAATCATTGAGAGATGTCAATTACATCCAGTTAATTGATGGTGTTGAGTTCATCTATATCCGTATTGATTTTCTGCCTGCTGAATCTGTTCATTCCCAATAGAGTATTGAAGTCTCAACTATAACAATGGATTCATCTGTTTATCCAAGTAGTTCTAATAGTTTTTGCTTCATGAATTTCGATGTTCTATTATTATATACATATTTATTCTGTCCGTCTGGTCAAGGCTATGGTTTTTCCAGTAGTCACGTATGGATGTGAGAGTTGGACTGTGAAGAAAGCTGAGCACCAAAGAATTGATGCTTTTGAACTGTGGTGTTGGAGAAGACTCTTGAGAGTTCTTTGGACTGCAAGGAGATCCAACCAGTCTATCCTAAAGGAGATCAGTCCTGGGTGTTCTTTGGAAGGACTGATGCTGAGGCTGAAATTCCAGTACTTTGGCCACCTCATGCAAAGAGTTGACCCATTGGAAAAGACTCTGATGCCGGGAGGGATTGGGAGCAGGAGGAGAAGGGGACGACAGAGGATGAGATGGCTGGATGGCATCACCAACTGGATGGACGTGAGTTTGAGTGAACTCTGGGAGTTGGTGATGGACAGGGAGGCCTGGCGTGCGGCAATTCATGGGGTCGCAAAGAGTCGGGTACGACTGAGTGACTGAACTGAACTGACTGAGTAAGGATTATTATTGTCTTCTTGTATTGACATCTTTGTCATTATGTGAAAGTGAAAGTTAAGTCGCTCAGTCCTGTCCGACTCTTTGTGACTCCATGGACTGTAGCCTACCACTCTCCTCCGTCCACGGGATTTTCCAGGCAAGAGTATGAAGTGGGTTGCCATTTCCTTCTCCAGAGGATCTTCCCGACCCAGGGATCGAACCCAGGTCCCCTGCATTTTAGGCAGACGCCTTGTAGTCTGAGCCACCTATGTAACCCCCTCTTTATCCCTGATAACTTACCGTGCTCTGAAGTCTACTTTGTTTGATTTAATACAACTGATTGGGCTTCCCAGGTGGCGCTAGTGGTAATGAATCCACATGTCAATGCAGGAGACGTGAGACTCCGGTTCCATCCCTGGATTGGGAAGACCCCCTAGAGGAGGGCATGGCAACCCACTCCAGTCTTGAGAGTCCAGTAGACAGAGAAGCCTGGCGGACTATGGTGCATAAAGTCCCAAAGAGTCAGACACAACTGAAAAGACTTAGCAGGCGCACGTTCAATAAAACTGATCACTCTAGATTAGAGTAGCTGCTGCTGCTGCTAAGTTGCTTCAGTCATGTCCGACTCTGTGTGACCCCATAGAGGGAAGCCCACCAGGTTCCCCCGTCCCTGGGATTCTCCAGGCAAGAACACTGGAGTGGGTTAGCTTGGCCTGTTTTCAGCATCTCTTTACTTTTAATCTAAGGTGTCTTAATATTTAAAGTCAGATTCTTGTAGACAATATATTAGTGTGGGCTTGTTCTTTGATTGGCTTTATCTGTCTTTTGATTAGTATATTTAGACCACTGACATTTCAGTGATCATGGATATAGTTGGACACATATTTTCCATATTTGTTACTGTCTTCTACTTCTTGTCTTTGTTTCTACTTTTGTCTTCCACACTTTTTCTGCCTTTTGTGGTTTTAATTGAAGATTTTATATGATCCCATTTTCTCTCCTTTTGTAGAATACCAATTGTACTAAAAAAAAAAAAAAAAACAAACCCAAACTTTTCTTATAGACATGTGACATGCTTCTTTATTCTGATACTCATCGCTTGTGCCTTGTTTCCTTCTGTGTTTTGTGAGCTCTCATTATGAGCCTTTCTTTTCTTGATCTTACTCTGTGAAAATCCTAAGGGACTAAAAGTGAGATGCTTTACACTAAAGAAGACTCATGTTTGCTTCTGCTCTGATTCAAGAGGTTTTGGTGACTACGTGATACTACGTGAACTCTACTGCCTAGACTCCTGCACACTGAAATACACTCTCATATAGCAGCATTTAATCCCAAGTTTGGGGTGGGTGTTCATACCTTAGATAAAGTCAATTTACAGGTTAATTTACTCTTCACTGCTTTCTACTCAGGTTTCAGCTTATAGCTTTGTTGATTACTTATTTTAACTCTTGCATAGGTTCCTTATTCCTTGAAACCCAACAGTGTATTTATATGCAAGATTTAATTGCTTTGTACGGAGGAGAGGTCTTCTGAATGTCTAATCTATCACCTGGCTGGTAACAGACATGTATCGTTTTTTTAAATTCTATGAAATTTCAAACATTAATTTGTTAAGTCAAAAGGATTACATGCCTCTCACTCAAATTTCTTTAAACTTTATGGGAGTATATTACCATCAGCATTTTAAATTTGCAACTCTTAAATTAGTTCAAATCCCTGTGACTGAGAATGTATTATTTAAAATGTGTCATACTGGTAACTTAGGTCATTCTTTAATCACAAAAAAATAAGATAAGAAATAGTAAAATAAGTACAACCTTCCTCATAATGACTTTCAACACATAGTCAATCTATAAGGAAACAAATCAATTACCTTTCCTGACACCATGAATATTATACAATCTATTTTGCTACAATAATAGTATATTCTTCAAAAAACAAGACTTTATAAACTTACATGATTTAATATTTGCTTAGCTATATTTCTGTGCCTTTTTATTACACATTTCCTGGATATTAACAGAATTTGCAAACACCAGAGTCTGAGTATCACTATCAATTTGCATTAACATAAAACTCTTCTTCATACTGTCTATAATTGTTTCATGCCTCATAAATCCAACTTGGTCCCTGTGTATTAATTTATCCATAACTCTTTCAAGTCTTGTTGCCAAAATCTTGGCATATATCTTTATAGCACATTTAGTTATTTAAATGGACCTATAATTTTCCAGACTGTTATCCCTCCGTTTTCTAAATTAGTAATAGGTACTTTGCTCATAGCTGGGGAAAACTCACCTTGTCCTGTTTGCTCCACAAAAACTGGCCATACAAGGTGGTCAGTTTCATCCTGAAATTATAAAATGACTCACTGGATAACCACATTCTCCTGTTCTTTGCCCTCAGTGAGTTTTCAAATGTCATTTAGAGAAAATTAATTTGTCTCCACCGGATGTTCTAATCAGTGACATTGAGGCTATATTTTCAAGCATTTCTTAGCTTTTAAAGTTAGCAGGAAATAAATCCACTGGAGTTATGACACCATTTTTTCCCTTTATATAAGACTGATGGAAATGAGGAAATACGCTCTGCCATGGCAGCATTCTGAGCCTATGTTCCCGGGGGCAAAGCATACTTAGATATAGGACAGACACTAGGGTGAAACACTATGTCTGAGTGCTAAGGAAATTGTTCCTTAGAGGCCTGAAGAGTTAATGTGTCTCATTAAATTATGACCATGGAACAGTACCAGGTTACACAGAAATTTGAAACTAGAATAGGCTGGAGAAATCATCTAACAGTACAAAATCATTTCATAAGTAAGAAACTGAGGCCCAGGCAAGTTATGTGACTTGGTGCAAGTTGCACAACTAACTAGTAAGGAATTCAAGATTAGAATTTAGTTTTCTAAATCTTTGATAGAAATATTATTCTATGTAACACTCAGAGAATAGTAGCCTAATTGTACTTTGATTAAGCTTGATAATGTATCTTTTAATTAAAAAATAACTTACATAATTAACATTTTTAACATATTTTAGATGCGGGATACATTTTTAGGAATTGGAGCTCAAGAGATATTTCATAGACCCCATCATCAAGGGACTCATGGTTCAAAGGAAGAAATAAATATGTAGTTAATTACAGTATGCTACGCAGTGAGATAATGAAAATAGGTGGGCAGGAACGAAATCTGAAAGGTTCCTTATTCTATGTTAACTAATTCTGACTTTATCTTAAAAGTCAAAACAATACTGATGGATGCCAAGAAGATAAGAACTAAAATAAATTCATTGTTTCAGAAAGCTCAACCTAAGTCAGCATTTTATACAGTGGTTAGGGTAAGAAACAAGAGACTTGAGGGCAATTACATTATTAACAAATAAATACAAAGAATAATACAGACACACACAGACACAAAGAATCATGAATGTCTCAAAGTTATTATAATGAATATAAAGAGAAAAGAATAGTTTAAGAATTTTTTAAGGACACAAAATTGATAGAATTTAAAGATTCGGGCAATTAAGTACCATATACAATGATAAGGGACAACTCAGGAGGAAAATATTTGGGTCTGAGGGAATAAAAAGGTCTATTTTACATTTTGATATTATTTACATGTTGATTTTAAGATATCTGTTGGATATTTAGGTAAATATTTTCTGTGTATGTGGTAAAGCAGAATCTAAAAAAGATTTGGTTTAGTGATAGCAATTTATGAACATAAGAATAAGTGTAAATTGAACATATGGATATGGATGAAATGTTATAACTTTAGAACTAAAGTAAAGGTTTAATATGAATATGTGAGATCCAATATTAAAGATGACAGAAAAAAATAATAGAGTGACCAGAGACGCAAAAAATAAATTAAAAAAAAAAAAAAGAAGGTATTATCTTGAAAGACCATGATGGAGAGAACTTCAAAATAGAGACAATGCCCCAAAAGGGCATATCCTGCAGAGAGCTTAAGTGCGATAAGCATTCAGATGGTTATCTTGGGGTACTAACACAAAGTGTTTGGTGAAGTAAAAAATAATATTAGTTAAACACTAAGAGAAGAGACACATTAGAGAATTGAGGTATTAGTGAAAGTTTTAGATGTGGAAAAATGCATTAAATCTATTTCTTCATAAGTTTCTCTATGAAAGAAAGAAAAGAGAAAATTAGAAAACTAGAGCTGGAAAACATACAAAGAAACAAAAACATTGGGAAAGAAGTTGAGAAATTCTATTACAATGTTAAAGTTACACACTGTGCTAATGTTCAAGTTGGAAGAAAGTTTAGAGGCTTATTCCCGCCTGTTCACACATATAAATAATGTCCAATGAGGAAAAGTTAAGTAAATAACCACTGCTTAACAGTGACCTATGGAGGACCAAGTTGAGGTATCCACAACAAATAAGGTATTGATGTGTGTTCCATTCACACAGTCAGTAAAGTGTTTTGTGTGTGTGTTTTGTTCTGTCTTGTTTTGTTCGCTGTTGTTATTTTTGTTGTTAGGAAACTGTTCTGACTGAGGTAATACATGGATATTTCTGATCAAATATGGAAGAATTTTAATAGATATGTTCATTAGCATTGATGAACACAGATATGAAAAATGATTATTTCTGACAATTTAGAAAACAAGTACATATAATATATGTGAAATGATTCTGAGGAGAATAAGGAAGTAGACATTTTAAATATCTTTTTCAACATATTATAAGGACTTAACTGTAATAATGTTATAGTTTTTGCTTTCCAGTTTCTACCCTTACATTCAGTTATTATTTCCTTGAATCACGACATTTTGTTATTTAAGGATTGTTGTTCAGTCATTGAGTCACATCCGACTCTTTGCCATCCCATGGGCTGCAGCATGCCAGGCTTCCCTGTCCTTCACCATCTCTCAGTTTTCTCAAACTCATGTCCATTGAGTCGGTGATCCTATCCAAACATCTTGTTCTCTGTCATCCCCTTCTCCTCCTGCCTTCAATCTTTCCCAGCATCAGGGAAAGTTTGTTGTTATTCAGTTGCTAAATTGTGTTTGACTCTTTACAACCCCATGGACTGCAGCATGCAGGCTCCTCTGTCCTTCATTATCTCCCAGTTTGCTCAAATTCATGCCCATTGAGTCAGTGGTGCTATTGAACCATTTCATCCTCTGCTGCCCCCTTCTTTTGCCTTCAGTC
Organism: Bison bison bison; assembly: GCF_000754665.1. Taxonomy (NCBI): domain Eukaryota; kingdom Metazoa; phylum Chordata; class Mammalia; order Artiodactyla; family Bovidae; genus Bison; species Bison bison. The sequence continues at coordinate 4,751,317 of NW_011495076.1, read as the reverse complement.
TTTCCCGGCATGAGGGTCTTTTCCAATGAGTCAGCTCTTCGCATCAGGTGGCCAAAATACTGGAGCTTCAGCTTCAGCATCAGTCCTTCCAATGAATATTCAGGGTTGATTTCCTTTAGGATTGCCTGGCTTCATCTCCCTTCAGTCCAAGGGACTCTCAAGAGTCTCCTCCAGCACAAAATCAGTTATTTGGAACTCAACCTTCTTTATGGTCCAACTCTCACATCCATACATGACTACTGGAAAAACCATAGCTTCAACTTTACAGACCTTTGTTGGCAAAGTGATATCTCTGTTTTTTCATATGCTGTCTAGATTTGTCATGCCTTTCCTTCCAAGGAGCAAGTATCTCTTAATTTCATGGCTGCAGTCACTCTGTGCACTGATTTTGGAGCTCAAGAAAATGGAGTATTACTCAGCCATTAAAAAGAATACATTTGAATCAGTTCTAATGAGGTGGATGAAACTGGAGCCTATTATACAGAGTGAAGTAAGCCAGAAAGAAAAACAACATTATAGTATACTAACACATATATATGGAATTTAGAAAGATGGTAACAATAACCCTGTATACGAGACAGCAAAAGAGACACTGATGTATTGAACAGTCTTTTGGACTCTGTGGGAGAGGGAGAGGGTGGGATGATTTGGGAGAATGGCATTGAAACATGTATAATATCATATATGGAATGAGTCACCAGTCCAGGTTTGATGCACGATACTGGATGCTTGGGGCTGGTGCACTGGGATGACCAGTGGGATGATATGGGGAGGGAGGAGGGAGGAGGGTTCAGGATGGGGAACACATGTATACCTTAGCGGATTCATTTTGATATATGGCAAAACCAATACAATATTGTAAAGTTAAAAAATAAAAAAAAAATTAAAAAAAACATCTAGTTACTTGTAATTTAGGAATAAATGGATGAGTAATTATGATTTAATTATCTCATTTATCAAATAAACCAGGACAGAAATCTCTAATAACTAGATGAAAAGTCTCTTCAAAATAAAGAATTATCAGCAATCATAAATAAAATAAAATAAAATAACATCTGTCACTGCTTCCATTTTTCCCCTTCTATTTGTCATGAAGTGATGGGACAGAATACCATGATCTTAGTTTTTTGAATGTTGAGTTTTAAGCCAGCTTTTTCACTCTCCTCTTTCACCCTCATCAAGAGACTCTTTAGTTCTTCTTTACTTTCTGTCATTAGTGGTGTTATCTGATTATCTGAGGCTGTTCATATTTCTTCTAGCAATCTTGATTCCAGCCTGTGATTCATCCAGTCCAGCATTTTGCATAATGTACTCTGCATATAAGTTAAATAAACTGGGTGACAATGACAGCCTTGCCATCCTCCTTTCTCAGGTTTGAACCATTCAGTTATTCCAGGTAAGGTTCTGTTGCTTTTTGACCTGTATACAGGTTTTTTAGGAGACAGCTCAGGTAGTCTTGTACTCAATCTCTTTAAGAATTTCCCACAGTTTGTTCTTAAGGATAGTTCCACATATTAATGACCTTATTCATCTATTACTTTTTTTTTCTTTAAAGATGTTCTTAGAGTTTATTAGTTTTTCTCTGAAGATGAGTTCTAAAGGCATGAAGCATTGGACAGTGTAGACATATCTTTAAATTCTGTTTTTTTGTAAAATCAGTTTTACTATACATTTCTACTTAAATAGGACAGATTCAGTTCAGTTCAGTTCAGTTCAGTTGCTCAGTCATGTCCGACTCTTTGTGGCCCCATGAATTGCAGCACACCAGGCCTCCCTGTACATCACCAACTCCTGGAGTTCATTCAAACTCACTTCCATCGAGTCGGTGATGCCATCCAGCCATCTCATCCTCTGTCGTCCCCTTCTCCTCCTTCCCCCAATCCCTTACAGCATCAGAGTCTTTTCCAATGAGTCAACTCTTCTCATGAGGTAGCCCAAGTACTGGAGTTTCAGCTTTAGCATCAGTCCTTCCAAAGAACACACAGTCCACCTTTAGGATGGACTCCTTGGATCTCCTTGTAGTCCAAGGGACTCTCAAGAGTCTTCTCCAACACCACGGTTCAAAAGCATCAATTCTTCGGCGCTCAGCCTTCTTCACAGTCCAACTCTCACATCCATACATGACTTCTG
>NW_011495076.1:4716026-4748609 GCF_000754665.1 Bison bison bison | reverse complement strand
AGGTCAGGTGGTCTGATATTCCCATCTCTTTCAGAATTTTCCACAGTTTATTGTGATCCACATAGTCAAAGGCTTTGGCATAGTCAATAAAGCAGAAATAGATGGTTTTCTGCAACTCTTGCTTTTTTCGATGATCCAGCGGATGTTGGCAATTTGATCTCTGGTTCCTCTGCCTTTTCTAAAACCAGCTTGAACATCTGGAAGTTCATGGTTCACATATTGCTGAAGCCTGGCTTGGAGAATTTTGAGCATTACTTCACTAGCGTGTGAGATGAGTGCAGTTATGCAATTCTTTGGCATTGCCTTTCTTTAGGATTGGAATGAAAACTCACCTTTTCCAGTCCTGTGGCCATTGCTGAGTTTTTCAAATTTGCTGGCATATTAAGTGCAGCACTTTCACAGCATCATCTTTCAGGATTTAAAATAGCTCAACTGGAATTCCATCACCTCCACTAGCTTTGTTCGTAGTGATGCTTTCTAAGGCCCACTTGACTTCACATTCCAGGATGTCTGGCTCTAGGAAAATTAGAGATACCAAGGGAACATTTCATGCAAAGATGGGCTCAATAAAGGACAGAAATGGTATGGACCTAACAGAAGCAGAAGATATTAAGAAGAAGTGGCAAGAATACACAGAAGAACTGTACCAAAAAAAAAAAAAAAAGGACAGCTTAGTTATAGTTTATGTGTGCTACACCCTAAGACATTTGAAATACCATTAAATGTTAATATCGATATTAAACAGGATAGCTTGAGATGGATGCCCTGAGAGCAAACATGGGGTCTGTATCCTTCAGTGCTGATCCCCAGTGTCTAGCTCCCATCCTGAAACTCAATAAATGTAATTGAGTGAAATAAATGAGAAAGTGTTCCTCCAAAGGTGCAAATATATGCATCAGAATATGGGACATTTTAGCTAGGGCATCTTTGCAATAAATTTACAGAATCTGTATGTGGTTGTGGTGAATTATTTATCACTATTATAAATATTTGCCTCCATTTGCCCAGGACGATCTCAGTTTTTTACACCAATTGTCCTTGTGTCTGGCCTGGTTAGCAACTCCTATCATTTTCAAGGATGCACACATTTTAAAATACCTTTTATACTAATAATATCCACTGGCTGTACTCTCCAGCTTACTCAGTAACTAAATTCTTCCTTTATTTTCTTCTATCTTGGATAATGTTATGTTAATAAAAAATAACTTGCAGGAAATAGAATTGGACAAATTCAGGCTAATAGGTATATGAAAAGTGTAGGTATACAATCCGAATAGCTCAGAAAAAAACATGTTTTACGTTTTAAGCAGGAGACTGTCTGCATTACAGAAGACCTGAGTTTGATCCCTGGGTTGGGAAGATCACCTGAAGAAGGAAATGGCAATCCACTCCAGGATTCTTGCCTGGTAAATCTCATGCACAGAGGAGCCTGGCAGACTACACTCCATGGAGTCACAAGAATAGAACATGACATAAGCAAATAAGCCATCACCATACTTTCTAAATCTTATAGAGTCATTAGAAAAAATGTAAACTAAAAAATGCCAATAGGAGTAAATACGTAGAATTTGGAATTTGGAATGTCCTTCTGAGTGCTTAGTTGCTCAGTCATGTCTGACTCTTTGTGACGCCCATGGACTGCAGCCTGTCAGGCTCCTCTGTCCATGGGATTCTCCAGGCAAGAATACTGGAGTGGGTTGTCATGCCCTCCTCCAGGGGATCTTCCCAACCCAGGGATCGGACCCAGGTCTCCTGCATTGCAGGTAGGGAAGCCCCCAGTGTCCTTCTATGGGCATTTGAAATTCTGAATATGATACTAGAGTGCAGAAGAAATTTGGGTTTCATACGCCAAACAAAATTAAGCTTCCACAAAAGTGCACAGCAGTTACTATATTTGAGAAAGTTAGTTTCATATTGTAACAATCTTCTCCTTGATGACAACATGATACTCAAGAGGGATTATATTTTACTAATTCAAGGTCTAAGTTAGAAATGAGTAAACTTCTGTGGTTTTACAGTAAGACAGTAACTGAATTATACAATGTTTCAATCCCATTCAAAACTGTACTGAGGCTCGAATGAACTGGTGCTGGATATCAAAACAGATACGGACCCCTGTTGACACCTACTGAAAAGAATCCATAGTTAGGTGAGTTTGAAGATCCTAGCTATTCTATTGAACTAGATACCACTGGGACTTTAAGGAAGGTTAAAAAAAAATACTCCTATAGAATCAAAGGAGTAAACTGTAGTTATTCTCATTTTGGGTCATGTAAACTCCTTTCCCATTTTTATCTGGCCTTTAAAGATGAGTATCAATGATTACAATCAGTATCAGATTATACCTACAGTGTTCTAGGTGCAGATTAAATATTTTATTCCACATGACACCAGGAAATAATTAAATTACAATTTTCCTATTACTGATGAGGAAACTCAATCAATATTAAGGATATTAGAATCAGAAACATTTTATCTTTTTGGTCTTTTTTTATTTTAATTAGAGGCTAATTACTTTACAATATTGTATTGGTTTTGCCATACATCAACATGAATCCGAAATAGCATCTGATTTGGTGATTCCAATTATTCCTGGTATAAATATGCTCTGATGAATATTTTGTATACAATACTGACAACTCTTAGACAACTGCAACTGCAACTAACCCAAATAATTATTTCAATTTTCACTATTTAGCAGAATTTCTGAGTGCCTGGGTATTCTCATTTTCAGTGTTACTAGACAGGGAAGGATATCTCTTCGAAAGGACTACCACTTTTGAAACTTGCCCTGCTGTGTAAGAATACATTTTCCTCTCATACTCTTTAAAGCCTCTACATCTTCATTAACACATCTTATCATCTGACTGTTCTAGGAGAAATTCATTGTTGCTATGTTATGTCATGCTCAGATTCAAAGTGAGGTTGAGCATATTTTCACTTGTTTATTGGCCACTTGGATACTCATTTTTGTGAATGTTCTATTAACATCATTCGTGCAAATTTTATTTAGATTTTTTTGCTGTTATTGTTGCTTATCCTTATTGATTGGTAATTATTTATATAATCAAATACTGTTACATCATATGGTTTGCAGTTACCTCACCTGTACTTGCAATTAGCAATGTAGTGTCAAAGTTGTTCTGTTTTTCTCATTTAGTGCTTTTTTTATAGGTATAACTTACACACTATAACATTAACACTTCCAACAATCAAGGTGTAGAGCAGCTGAAAAAATGCCCTCATGACCTTTTGAAGTCAAACCCTTCTTCCAGTCCAGTTTCTTGGGCTCACTGACTAATCAGTTTTTGGTTTCTATTTTTTTGCCATTCCAAGGCTGTCATATTAACATAAATGGAATCATATTTTACACAGCCTCTAAGAACTTAACTTCTTAAGTTAACTTCTTCCACTTAGAATATTGCGTCTGAGATTCATTCATGTTATGTGTATCAATAGTTCTTTTTCAAATTCCTTGAAGCATTTTGTTGTATGGATGTACCAACACTTATCTATTGATCTGTTGAAGGACATTTGGGTTGCTTAAAACACAAATGGAATTGGAATATCTCTGGCAATTGTATGGAGTACCAGATGTCCATGGGCCACAGAGTTATGCTCAACAACAGAATATGGAGTTTATGAACTTCTTGCATAATAGGCAGCTACATAAAATAAATATATGCCAGTTGTCTTTATTGTGCCTTATGTTCTAACTAGACATGAAACTGAACATATATTAGGCAATAAAGGGAATGATTCTATGTCTGGTAACAGAATTTCATGTAAATGAATTGCTTTTTCTAAAATGCATGGCTAAAGTTTTTCCAAGAAAAAGTCATAATTAACATTTACTAAAATCTCAGAGTATTTCTCATAAAATGGTTAAAGCTATAATCACATTATTCAGAACAAGTTAGGAATCATTTTCAGAGGAGGGGACATATATTTTGGGGACAGAAAATAAATTATTTCCCTATGAATATACTTCTAAAATGATTATGCCTCAATAAACTGAGGCAACTTTTTAAATGTTAATTGATTAATTTTATAGTTATATATTTCTTTGATTAGGGAAAAGTGAAGTGTTTTTTTTTTTTTTTAAGTAACTCACTCATTGTTCTTGCCAGAGAATCCCAGGGACAGGGGAGCCTGGTGGGCTGCCGTCTATGGGGTCGCACAGAGTTGGACACGACTGAAGCGACTTAGCAGCAGCAGCAGCAGCAACTCATATTGCTAATGTAAAACTAACTTGGATTTTAGTTCTGTAGTTAAAGGAATCTTTAATAACAGTTCATTTACAATATTTTTTAGGATTCTTATATTTTGAATATGTTTTCTTCTAAATATGTAGGTCATTGGGTTCAGAGAAAAACAGGTCATGATTATCTGCCTTTTAAGCTTTTAGAACTATGGTAAATATAAATTGACAAGAAAATTTAGTTTCTATTCAATTTGATAAGCTAGGAATGAAATAAGAAGCAGCAGCAATTATTTTTAATAAAACAACTGTATGACCCTATGCTTTTGATTATAAAATCAAATTTTAACTTAAGAACCTGCACTTTACTTTGAAATATCATCTGTTGGGGATAGACAACAAACTTTAATAAATACCAGACAATCCTTTAAGGCCTTTGTGAAAAACAAGTAAAATTATTACTTAGCTTATTTCAAAAATTAAATTCAACTATATATATATATGTGTGTGTGTGTGTACATATATATATACATATGCGTGTGTGTGTGTGTGATTTTCACTTGATTTCCCAAATGCCAAGATATTATAATATGTAACATAAAAGCATTACATGGATGTAAATTGCTGCTGTCAAGTGGCTTACATTCCACTGAGAAAATGTTAAATGATAGTGGGAGTTGGGGGAGACAATAAATACGGAGAATAGACCAGATATGGGACGATGATAATACAAAATTTTTTGCAGTGACTGAATGTGCCAATAATTTGAACAGGTCTATCAACAGGTCACAGAAAATTGTAGAGGAGAGGAAAACATTAGTTGATAAAGAACAAGAAAAATCAGATAAGTATATAGGATAAGAAAATTAGCTGATATTTTAAATGGGCAGTTTTAACTTTTTGACTACTTGGTTAATATAAAATACTAGTAACTCATGCAACGAAAATAAAAAACTTTTGAATAAAGGAGGAAAGATGGTCAAAAAGAAAGCCAAAGTAAAGTAAAAATATATAAAATAAATATATAAAAATAAAAGTAAAAATTATAATTGAGTAACAGATGGTTGGTTAGTAAAATACGTGGTATGAAACTTGCTCAGGCTGTTATCGGGTTAATGTTACTCTTAAAACAAATTATCTCTATGATGATAGATTTTCCAGTGTTGCTTTTCACTCTTCTAGTGTGCCTACTATAGCACAGCAGCTATTTCCTCCCCAAAATCCAATAACCAAGATAAGAAAACTCTTTAGAGTGGGAATGAAACCACCTTGGCATTTTACTAACTAGAAAGACCCAGACTACATCAAAGCTGTACTGCCTCCAAATCCCCAGAGGTGGGACTCAGGACTTAGCATCACTAAATCCAGGATTAGACTCCTCAGGTGATATAAGCCATATTATAAACTTTTGTTCCTTGCAATATAAAGAAACAAGTCATAATGATTAAATAACTAGGTTTTACAGGCCAAATCATTGAGCCTTGTTTCAAAGAAACAGAAATAATGAATTTTTAATCTTTGTACCTGAATTTCCTTTTTTTCTCATTCTTTTTCCTGATCCAGGTCTTTCAAAATTCTTCTTTTTAACCATGTAGGAATTAAATTTGCCTTAAGGATGAGGACTATGACATCATCAAGTCTAGAAAGGAAGTCTATTTTAATCCCCAACTGGAGTATGAGGATACACCTCTGTATTTATTAATGTTTTATCTTTCTCATACAGTAATCCTGGTGTCTGACATGAAAGAATCAGGATCTTTCTGCCCCTGATTACTTACTGGACTTCTCAACACTGTGCTCGGCTACCTGCAGCCCCACACACATTTTATCCTTTGTCCTTACCTTACTTTCTGCGGCACAGCCTCTAGGTGCACACCAGGTATCCATTCACCTCTTCTTTGATAAACGAATACTTGTGTTCAGGAGAGTAAGTTCTTCAAATTTCTATCAAATGTTTCATTTTCTAAAATGGTCTTTCACAGACTATTTTATAGTTGGTAAATGAAGTCACAGCTTATCCACAGATTCCCCATATCATATAGCCAATAATTTACCCAATAACTTACCCAATCACTATATATGTATATTGTATATGTACCTATGTACACATGTGTAAACATATATATGGGCTTCCAGGTGGCTCAGTGGTAAAGAATCTGCTGCCAACGCAGGAGACAGGAGACATGGTTTCAGTCCTCTGGTCAGGAAGATTCCCTGGAGAAGGAAATGACAACTCACTGCAGTATTCTTGCCTGGAGAATCCTGTGAACAGAGGAGCCTGGTGGGCTATAGTCCATGGAGTCGCAAAGAATCGGACACAACTGAGCACACAGACACGCATCACATCCTACATATATATACACACTGATAGTGAATAGTTGCAAGTTTTATTCCCTTATGGTAGAAATTAGCAGTGCCATGCAACAGAAACCAGGGGATATGTATACCTATGGCTGATTCATGTTGATGTGTGACAGAAAACTACAAAATTCTGTAAAGCCATTATACTTCAATTAAAATTTTTAAAAAACATAATTCACTTTGAAAAGTGAGCAGTATTTGTTCTATCCAATTTTTCTTCAGATCTCACTGTATTTTAATCAAGAATTAATTTCCCTGTATATACAGACTCTTTCCTTAATTTAAATAAAAACTATATAAAAGTAAATGCTACAACTATACTGCCCTTGTTAATGATTTATGGCAAACGCTGTATTAAATTATACTCAGAAAGAATCTTTTGAAGGGCTCATTCAGTCACATGTTGCTCACTAAAAGGAGCCAAATGCATCCGAGTGTGACTTTTGGCAATGTCGTTAACAAAAAGGCAGTTCAATATGAGTTAATTATAGTTATGATGTCTTTTATAAACAATAATGATAACTTTAGCACTCCATCATCATTAAGATGTAAGCAGTTATTGTAGATTGGTTTGAATTACAATTATATAAAGCCAATGAATTCAATTTTTAGCTGATAACACACTCGTCTTAGATGTTAAGGAAGCAGAGTTTCTTTCTGCCTTCCTTTCAGTTCTGTGCCTTTCTTCCTTTCAGTTCTACTCTCACCTTCAGGAGATCACACAGGGATGGTCACAGTAACCCACCATTCCCCCCGGTTCCCCACACAAACAAAAAAATGACATTAAATTCACAGCATTATTTTCCCTATGAACTATCATAAAAAAGAAAGGAAGAAAAATATGCTAGCATTCATAGTTGGTGACTCAGCCTACCAGACACATAGACCTCAGACTGAGACACAGGGATCACAACAGCATGCTGAGTCAAGTCACTGAGACAGCTTTCCGCCACAACCTAAAGGCTTATGTATGGAGTAACAAACAATAAATGCTTGCTGAAAGAATGCATGATTGAAACAATATAAAGCCAGTAACAACATTTAAGGAACCAGACTATACTTTAAGCTAGATTCAAAAGAGGAATGTTAAGAGAAGCCTCAAAGAATTAAATCCAATATTCATGATATTGAACTGAATTAATAAAATGTCTTAAGAATACCAGATTTAATTTTTCAGTCTCTCATAGAAACTTCTTTTTCACCTTTTGAAAGGTATCTTTTCCATCACTCTATAATTCTTTGCCCACTCTGACAGTTTTTCTCTCTACTGTCGTTCAACTTTGCCCTGAAGACCTCAAATATTCATAACTAAGGGCAATTCTGATGTCTATTACTTAAAAATCAGGGATAACATGTGATAAAAGTTGTGACTTTTCATGTACCTTGAGGATTGAGCCAAAGAAGGCAGAGTATTGCATATACATCTTTCAAAACTTAGTTGAACATTTACACTGTATATTGTGGAAAATTAAAGCTTTTAGATAGAAAGTGAGCATGTGTTGGGCTGTACTAAGTCCCTTCAGTCGTGCCTGACCCTTTGCAACCCTATGGACCAAAGCCCTCCAGGCTCCTCTGATGTGGGATTCTCCAAATAAGAATACTGGAAGGTGTTGCCATGGCTTCCTCCAGGACATCTTTCTGACCCAAGGATTAAACCTGAGTCTCATACATCTCCTTCATTGGTAGGCAGGTTCTTTACCACTAGCACCATGTGGGAAGCCTCAGAAAATGAGCTTATCTGACCTAAATAGCACAAACTTATACACCAAAATTGGAGAAGGAAATGGCAATCCACTCTAGTATTTTTTCCTGGAGAATCCCATGGACAGAGGAGCCTGTGGGCTACAGTCCATGAGTCGAAGAGTCAGACACGACTGAGCGATTTAGCATCAGCATACACCAAATAATGAGAAAATGTTTCTAGGCACTAATAAATGTAAATGCTTGATATTTGTGTTGTAGGACATGAAGAATTCTGCTGACTGGGCCTTATTTGCTTGCTCTGATCTTATTCAAAATCCGTTTGACACCAGATACATTTATAAGGAACAGAAGTTTCTAAGCATCATATCTATTGGTACAGATAAGTGAGACACAGAAGGATAGAGATTAAAAAAAAAGAAATGAGAGTATAAATGTGAGTACAAATGCTTTGGTGTCTTCGTAGTAGCCCAGTCTTCAGGACAAACTTCCTCATAGTCAAGCAGGATCAAGAACAATAAACAATTTCTGCCATCAACTGAATCCCAGGTTATAAGGAACCAATGCACTGATGATTAATAAATTGACACTTTCAACAGATTCAGTCTTGCTTCTTTGTAATGCCAATGCTTATCTCTGCTCCCCCACACAGTACCACTAATGACTTCATAATAGCAATGACCTTTTTTTTAATGATACGAGGTTGTTAACTCAGTGAGCAATCAAACAAGAATTATCAAGCCTACTATTCTTTTAGTTCAGTTCAGTTCAGTTGCTCAGTCATGTCTGACTCTTTGTGACCTCATGGACTGCAGCACACCAGGCTTCCCCAGCTCTCAGAACTTGCTCAAACTCATGTCCATCCAGTCGGTGATGCCATCCAAACATCTCATTCTCTGTCATCCCCTTCTCCTCCTGCCTTCAATCTTTCCCAGCATCAGTATTTTTTCAATGAGTCAGTTCTTTGCATCAGGTAACCAAAGTATTGGAGCTTCTACTTCAGCATCAGTTCTTTCAATGAATATTCAGGACTGATTTCCTTCAGGATGGACTGGTTGGATCTCCTTGCTCTCCACAGGACTCTCAAGAGTCTTCTCCAACACCACAGTTCAAAAGCATCAATTCTTTAGCGTTCAGCTTTCCTTTTGGTTCAACTCTCACATCCATACATAACTACTGGAAAAACCATACCTTTGACTAGATGGACTTTTGTTTGCAAAGTAATGTCTCTGCTTTTTAATTTGTTGTCTACGTTGGTCATAGCTTTTCTTCCAAGGAGCAACCACCTTTTAATTTCATGGCTTTAGTTACCATCTGCAGTGATTTTGGAGCCCTAGAAAATAAAGTCTCTCACTGTTTCCATTGTTTCCCCATCTATTCACCATAAAGTGATGGGACCAGATTCCATGATCTTCAGTTTTTAAATGTTGAGCTTTAAACCAGCTTTTTTCACTCTTCTTTCACTTTCCTCAAGAGGTTTTTTAATTCCTCTTCACTTTCTGCCCTTAGGGTGGTGTCATCTGCCTATCTGAGGCTATTGGTATTTCTCCTGGCAATCTTGATTCCAGGTTGTGTTTCATCCAGTCCAGCATTTCACATGATGTACTCTGCATAGAAGTTAAATAAGCAAGGTGACAGTATACAACCTTGATGTACTCTTTTCCCAACTTGGAACTAGTCGGTTGTTCCATGTCCAGTTCTAACTGTTGCTTCTTGACCTGCATACAGATTTCTCAAGAGGCAGGTAAGATGGTTTGGTGTTCCCATCTCTTGAATAATTTTCCACAGTTTGTTGAGATCCACACAGTCAAAGAATTTAGCGTAGTCAATGAAGCAGAAGTAGATGATTTTTCTGGAATTCTCTTGCTTTATCTATGATCCAGTAGATTTGGCAATTTGATCTCTGGTTCCTCTGCCTTCTCTTCTGGGGCTTCTCTGGTGGCTCAGAGGTTAAAGCATCTACCTGCAAGGTGGGAGATCCGGATTCAATTTCTGGGTTGGGAAGATTCCCCTGGGGAAGGAAATGGCAACCCACTCCAGTATTCTTGCCTGGAGAATCCCATGGATGGAGAAGCCTGGTAGGTTACAGTACATGGCGTCACAAAGAGTAGGACATGACTGAGTGACTTCATTTTCACTTTCACTTTCCTCTGCTTTTTCTAAATCTAGCTTGAATTCTTTTAGAGAGGCAACCTTTTACCTATTACCTATTTAAGGCATGTCTTCCCTTTCTTTCTTTCTTCCTTCTCTCCTTTCTCTTATTCTTAATAAGGACAACTGAGCATCTTCTATGTGCCACATGATATATTATATAATTATGATATATCATGATACATTTTCTAATGATACATTCAATTCAGTTCAGTCACTCAGTCATGTCCAACTTTTTGCGACCCCATGAACCGCAGAATGCCAGGCCTCCCTGTCCATCACCAACTCCTGGAGTTCACCCAGACTCATGCCAATCGAATCAGTGGTGCCATCCAGCCATCTCAACCTCTGTCGTCCCCTTCTCCTCCTGCCCCCAATCCCTCCCAGCATCAGAGTCTTTTCCAATGAGTCAACTCTTCACGTGAGGTGGCCAAAGTACTGGAGTTTCAGCTTTAGCATCAGTCCTTCCAAAGAACATCCAGGACTGATCTCCTTTAGGATGGACTGGTTGGATCTCCTTGCAGTCCAAGGGACTCTCAGGAGTCTTCTCCAACACCACAGTTCAAAAGCATCAATTCTTTGGCGCTCAGCCTTCTTCACAGTCCAACTCTCACATCCATACATGACCACTGGAAAAACCATAGCCTTGACTAGGTGGACCTTTGTTGGCAAAGTAATGTCTCCGTTTTTCAATATGCTGTCTAGGGTGGTCATAACTTTCCTTCCAAGGAGTAAGCGTCTTTTAATTTCATGGCTGCAGTCACCATCTGCAGTGATTTTGGAGCCCCCAAAATAAAGTCTGACACTGTTTCCACTGTTTCCCCATCTATTTGCCATGGAGTGGTGGGACCAGATGCCATGATCTTCATTTTCTGTATGTTGAGCTTTAAGCCAACTTTTTCACTCTCCTCTTTCACCTTCATCAAGAGGCTTTTTAGTTCCTCTTTACTTTCTGCCATAAGGATGGTGTCATCTGCATATCTGAAGTTATTGATATTTCTCCCGGCAATCTTGATTCCAGCTTGTGCTTCTTCCAGCCCAGCATTTCTCATGATGTACTCTGCATATAAGTTAAATAAGCGAGGTGATAATATACAGCCTTGATGTACTCCTTTTCCTAGTTGGAACCAGTCTGTTGTTCCATGTCCAGTTCTAACTGTTGCTTCCTGACCTGCATATAGGTTTTTAAAGAGGTAGGTCAGGTGGTCTGGTATCCCCAATCTCTTGAAGAATTTTCCACAGTTTATTGTGATCCACACAGTGAAAGGCTTTGGTATAGTCAATAAAGCAGGAATAGATGTTTTTCTGCAACTCTCTTGCTTTTTTGATGATCCAGCGGATGTTGGCAATTTGATCTCTGGTTCCTCTGCCTTTTCTAAAACCAGCTTGAACATCTGAAAGTTCACAGTTCACGTATTATATCACGTAATGTATATAATGATCTATTATATATATTATATAATGATATATAATGTATATTATATAATGTATAATGTATTATATAATGTATATATACATTGTATAATGATATATTATATCATTAAGCTAAGTGCTTAAACAGGTCCCTGTCTGCACACAGCTTAATTCTAGTGATAGAAGACTGATAATAATCTAATGAATTCTTCATGTTTTTGATGATGGTGGGCACTGTGGTGAAATTTAAAGAAAGGTGAAGGGATCACACAGTGTTCTTGGCTGGGGAAACATATGCTATTGTATATACAGCAGTGAGGACAGCCTTTCTGACAAGATGACACTTGAACCATTGACCTGACAAAAAAGAAGTGATAACATGTGTGGCTCTCTGTAGAAAGAATATTCAAAGCAGAGAAAACAACAGATACATAGTCAAGAGAATGCTTAAGTTTATTCAACTCTAAAGTGTTACAAAGGTTTACAAGAGTAACACTGAGAGGGGAGAATTCAGAGAGATGACAGAATTTCTTTGCTACTTCCCTGTGGCAGCTGGGGTGGAATTTTTCTAGGCAACATTTCATAAAAGATCCCTTGATGGCTCCAGGGTTTCTCATGGCAATTCAAATCCTGCTTGTTGTACTTCTCGAATCAGTGGTCAGGATTATTATCCATGTGGTTGTATGGAGGCCTATATTCTTTGTTTAAAGTTCATATCTCATTCCAATTTCCCTATAGGCATCTTGGCTTGACATCTAATAAGTGTCTTTTCTTGACTTTTCTGCTCCATTTCAAACACTTGTGGATTTTTCCATTCTTCATTTCAAGCTTGGCTATGCATTTAATTTATTCAGCTATATTCTATGTGTTTGGGACATGGAAATGGACTCCTATGATGATACATTCCACCATATTTACCTAAAAATAAGGATTTCCTTCATGTCAGCTGACCAGTGGGTCTAATTGTTTCACTGAGCTTACTATCTTCATAAAAATACATTTTTAAAGAATCAAATTCTCATATCTAGGTTTTATTCAAGGAGTTTACAGAAAACACAGACACATGGTAAATACATAGTTTAAATTACATAAGCTGCCTTTTGAGCACTGGTTCTTTTTTCTTGCCAAATTCCATAAAATGTGAAAATTTATATAATAGACCAATATAGTATAAGCAAGATGGGAGACTGTTTGACAGCCAGATGTCCCAATTTTTTAGCCTAAGATATAAGATATAGTTGTTCATGTCAATAAATATGTAAAATAGGCTACCATGTATAAGCAGTTTTCAATATGACTTATAAGAATTATGTAAAAATAACCCAGATTTGTGCTACCATTCCAGTCTTGAAAATTCAATGTTTTATTTCCTATTGGAAATAAAATAGTTATAACTACATTTTCAAAGTCCACACTAAAGGGAAAAAGGTGAATAAATCAATGAAGCACAGCCTGTGTCCTCATAATTCACTAAATTAAATGCTGTAATT
This sequence comes from Bison bison bison, assembly GCF_000754665.1. NCBI lineage: Eukaryota > Metazoa > Chordata > Mammalia > Artiodactyla > Bovidae > Bison > Bison bison. The sequence continues at coordinate 4,735,292 of NW_011495076.1, read as the reverse complement.
TCGTCCACCAGACTCCACAGAAAATGAAACCTAATTTCATCAGAAACATTTACAGATCCACCTAGCTAATTCATTTAATAGTGAACACTGAATTATACCTCTTGGTATTGGAGAAATGTAAATTTGGAGATTACTAAAGAAACAAAAACACTCAGAAGTAACAAGTATTGACTTGCTGTCGGGTAGCAATCACAGAAATGGCTGGTAAACAATACACTAAGTGGTTGTAGAAACATTGTGCTATTTATTGCCTTTTCATGGTGACATGAGAAAGTGGTAACAAGCTAAAATTATGCTTTTATTTGGCGACACAAAAGCTCATTTATCCAACATCCATCCATGCAAATTTCTAATTATTCAAGATGTAGTCTTCTTAATGACAAAATCTTGACCTGCCATTTAGCTACTGACCCTGAGAAAATTATTTAATGTGTCTCTCAGTTTCCTCAACTATCAAATACAGATAAGGATAGTGCCTCCTCATAAGTTATTTATAGGAAACAAAGAAGTAAATATATATAAGGTGCTGAGACCAGTGCCTAATACATAGTATGAATTATAAAACTGCTACCTATTAAAATACTTATTGCTTTATATCGTATGGACTAGACTGGGAGAGGGCAATATAATTATCCATATAAGCATTGTATGAGAAAGATGATGGGCAACTTCTCAGGCCAGCCCAGGTATTCTTATCTGAAAATTGTATATAAAGAAAGACTTGAGAAGATCACAGACCAGAGACAGAGGCTGGCTGAAAAACTGAGAGTTAATAAGAGGATATTACAAAGTGATAAAGGGGTCAATTCTTCAATAAAGCACAATAATCCTAAAAGGGTATGTACCTAACAATAGAGCATCAAATATGTGATAGAACTAAAACAAGTAATAGGTAAATGTGCTATTATATTTGTAAATTAAAATATTCCCCTTGTCAATAACTGATGGGTGAAGTAAGTAGAAAATCAATAAAGAGAGAGTGGACCTGAAGGTCACTATCAATCCTCTTGGTCTAATTGATAATTTTAGAATACACTCTTCAATAACAGCTGAATGCTCATTATGCTCAAGTTCACATGGAACATTCACCACAAAAGACCACATTCTAGACCATAAAGCATACCTCATCAAATAGGAGGAATAGAAGTCATACAAAGTATGCACTCAAACCACAATGGAATTACAAAATCAATAGCAAAAACTTAGCTGGAAAATCACCAAACATTTGGAAATTAAATGATACATTACTAAATAGCAAATAAAATATGAGTCAAATAGGATGACTCAAGAGGAATTAAAACAAATTTTGAACTAGATGAAAATTAAAATAAAACCTATCAAAATCATTGTCATGGTATAAAAATAGTTCAATGCCTAAAGGAAAATGTATAACATTCAGTGCATGTAATATAAAAGAAAGATCTAAAATCAATAACCCAAGCTTCCAATGTAAAAGACTAGGAAACAAGGATCAATTTAACTCTAAAGCAAGCAGAGGAAAAAAATAATTAAAATTAGAGCACTAAGCATGAAATTGAAAACAAGAAAACAATAGAGAAAAATCAACAAAACTAAAAAATAGTTCTTTGAAAAGAAACACAAACTTTACAGACCTCTAGCCAGGCTAACTGGAGAAGGCAATGGCACCCCACTCCAGTACTCTCGCCTGGAAAATCCCATGGATGGAGGAGCGGGTGGGCTGCAGTCCATGGGGTTGCTAAGAGTCAGACACGACTGAGCGACTTCACTTTCACTTTTCACTTTCATGCATTGGAGAAGGAAATGGCAACCCACTCCAGTGTTTTTGCCTGGAGAATCCCAGGGACAGGGGAGCCTGGTGGGCTGTCTATGGGGTCGCACAGAGTCGGGCACGACTGAGGCGACTTAGCACAGCAGCAGCAGCCAGGCTAATGAATGTGAAAAGAGAGATGACATGAAACATTGGTATCATAACTGAAAGAGGATAATTTCTGCTAAGTCCCTGGATTTAGATGACAATAAAAAATATATGAACAGCTTCATGTCTACAAATTTGATAATTCAGATAAAACAGACCAATTATTTGAAAAACACGAAGTACCAAAACACACAAAAAAGTAAATTACTTTAGTAATTCTATATCTAGTAAAGAAGTTAAATGATAAACTAGCCATCCAAACCAATAAATCACCAGGCACAAATGGTTTTACTGGTAAATTCTAGCAAACATTTAAAGAAAAACTGGCACTAATTCTCTAAAATCTTGTCCAGGAAAAGATACAGTGAAAAAACTTGCCTCTTTCTCTGAGAATAGCATTGCCCCAAACAACAAAGCAGATTAAGGTATTATAAGAAATGAAAACTATAGACTAGTTCTTTCATGAACATTGACAAAAATATCCTCAAAAATATGAACAAATTGAACTCAAAAGGTGTAAAGAGTGTCATACTCCATGATTAAGTGAAATCTATTCCAGATATTCTGCTGCTGCTGCTGCTGCTGCTGCTGCTAAGTCGCTTCAGTCATGTCCGACTGTGCGACCCCAAAGACGGCAGCCCACCAGGCTCACCCCGTCCCTGGGATTCTCCAGACAAGAACACTGGAGTGGGTTGCCATTTCCTTCTCCAATGCATGAAAGTGAAAATTGAAAGTGAAGTCGCTCAGTCGTGTATGACTCTTGGCGACCCCGTGGACTGCAGCCCACCAGGCTCCTCCGTCCATGGGATTTTCCAGGCAAGAGTACTGGAGTGGGGTACCATTGCCTTTTCTGCCAGATATGTTAAGCAGGCTAAATATTTGAGAATTAATCAATGTAATCAATAGAAATAGAAAATCATATTATCATATCAGTTGACTCATAAAAGCATTTAGCAAAATCCAAAGTCCATTCATGATAAAAACACAGATCAAACTAGGGACCAAGGGGAAATTCTTCAGTTTGATAAAGAATATTTGCATAAAACCTACAGCTAACATCATATTAAATCATGAAAATCTGAACACGCAATATTTTTAACATACGGTTCTAAAATTTATCTAAATGCGTTTAACACAATTTAGGGACAGGGAAGGAGAGAAGGACAAATTTTTGGTATGGAATTAACAAACACAAGCTACTATACTTAAAATAGATCAATAATAAGGATTTACTGTATAGCACAGGGAATTACACCCAGTATCTTATAGTAATTTGTAATGGAATATTATCTTCACAAAAAACTGAATCATTATATTATGTACCTGAAGCTAATACAATAGTATAAATCAACTATACTTCAATTAGAAAATATTTTTTAAAAATAAAAAATTATGTTGAAAGGAGAAGAGTCATTGTGATTCACTCTTGAAAGTATGTATCACTTTTTACTATATTTCTTGGCCAGCCCTTAGTCATGGAGCCCCAGTTAACTGCAAGGGAGTCTGGGTAATCTGTCTCAGTTCCTAGGAAGAAGAGAATATGAAAATAGTGAACTCTAGGGATCTCTTCCACATCTGTGACCCATTGAGAAAGCAGAAACTTTAGAAATCCCTCCAAGAAATCACAGTTCAATCAGATTTAAGGACAAAGACATTGTGTCTGAAAGGATTCTCTTACTACATAGAAATGTTTGCTGGAAGTAATACTGGACCCTTGGAATTCACAGAGAACTAAACTGAAATGAAGGTGACAAGAGGAAATATAAATTTTATTTAAAGGAAGGGAATGGCATCAAGGTAATTCCGGGGATCAGGATGACATTTAGCAGGCCAGGTTCCAATAAATAGAACACTGGTGGTTGTTGTTTAGTTGCTAAGTAGTGTCCGACTCTTTTGTAGCCCATTGGATTGTAACATTCCAGGCTCCTCTGTCCATGGGATTTCCCAGGCAAGAAAACTGGAGTGGGTTGCAATTTCTTTCTTCGGGGGATCTTCCCAACCCAGGGATCGAACCCACATCCCCTGCATTGGTAGACAGGTTCTTTACCACTGAGCCACCATGGAACACTGGAATGGAGTGCAAAAAGAAGACTGGCTAAGAAGGCAGTTCTCATAGGAGACAAACATCACTCATCACTCCCAAACTTTCTAGAGGCTAGTTGTAAACAAACATTTATTAGTGTAGAGGCTCCAAAGAGATAAGTGTCTTTTTCTTTGTTCACTATCCTTTCTGTGTTCTGTTCTATTCTCACAACTCAAAAATGTTCTGAATTCTTTTCCAGTGTCCTCCAAGCATTAAAATTCCGATAACAAGACATAAATTCATCTTCAAAAAATCTGAGGAAGTGATTTTGTAGATATAAACAAATGAATTCTAAAGCTTATATGGAAAGACAACATCTGTTAGCACCTGCCTTTTTTGTTTTCTTCTTCATCCTTATCTATAACTTTACCAATGCTTTTTTTTTTTTTTCTATCACTGAGGAAAGTGTATCACTTTAGGAGTTATACTTGCACCTGATCCAGTTACCAGACTTCTCTGTAGTGGCCACTGGCGTTTTCTTTGCTCTCCCCTCACTCCTTCACCTATGGGCACGGCAGGAGTCTGTGAACGGTGAATTACACGTAGTCCTTGCCATCAAAGGAAAATAGGATTAAACCCTTGTTTCAACTCCAGCTAAATATCAAATGCCAGGCAGGTGTTTTGCCTGTGTGGATCAATATTAATTTTTCTATCTTCCCCTTAGCCTACAAACACATTCAAGTACATTCTAACATGACCTTCCTTTCTCTCTTTGCCCTTCCTGAAGCTACCAGTGAGAACAATTTTCAAAGAGATGGTAAACTGCCTGCATATATTTCCTCTCCACTTCTTCATCCTCAAATACCTATAGATGGCATTCATTCCTACTGGTTCCTCACATTATTAAAAAAAAATGATTAGTGACTTTCTATTTTCAAATACAAAAGTCTTTTCCTAGCTTGAGCTGCATTTACTCTGAGATATTCTTACGGTTTTCGTTTTAATAAACAAACAGCTTCATTCCCTAAATCCCTGAGTGGAAGAATATCATTAGTTCTCCTTGAATAAAACATACACTAAAACAGATTCAATCCATCCATGTGAACTCAATTGATTAAAGTATCTTGACACAAACTATGATTCTTTAAGAAAAATACAAACATCTTGATATAAAAGAATTTCTGAAATATATTCAATTAGTTATTCTAGTGGAACACTGATTCATAAAAGTAAATTCTTCTGCTCAGTAAAAAGATGCCTAAAGGCTTAAGATTCCTTCTCTTCTTACTGACTCAGCATGTTGTTTCATTTTTAGATATAAACACATTAATGCAAAACACACTACAACTGCTCTACTGGAGGACTAAGCTGGTACTAAAATTAGTTGACTATTTCCTTTGAAGAAAAGTAAACAAGCCATCTTAAAATAATTTGAATGGTAATGTCACATTTATTGAACAAATCTTTTACAATGAGCTACAAAAAGAAACAAATGGCAAGCAAAAGTCAGTAAGGAGCGGGGTAATTTTTAATTTTCAAAGATGAGGATAAAACAGTACCCCAAGTGAGATTTTAGCATTGACCATGTTCAAGGGATTTTTTTGGTCAACAAGTAATGAAATAAGAAAAAAAACCTCATTAAAATATCCAGTTTTAACTGTGGTAAGGAATTTACCAATAACCATGCTAAAATTTATTCTCTTTGCTTTATTTTCCTGGTATTCAAATACTAAGCCTTTTAAAATTTATTGTAGCATATGCATTATACAATTCAAGGTCAAATGTAGAAGTGACGAATCTCTTTGGACAAATTTTTGAACTTGTTTTATGTGCCCAACCAAAAATTTTTGAAGTCATCATCATAATTATTACAGTGACAGTTATGATTGCTGTCACAAGCAGAACCCTACTGCAAAGGAAACTAGCTCTTGCTGCAAGATAACTCTGAGGCATTCACAGCAGAAACTTCATATGTTATCCATGGAATCCTCTCAACATCCCTGTGTGGTAGCTGTTAACTCTACTGAGTGAGGAGAAAATTGCCAGACTAGCTCCAAGTCAAATATCCAGTATTGGCAGCTTTGAATTCAAATGAGGCCAGTGCATAAGTTTGTTTTCCACATCTGTGAAGGAGTGGGGGATAAACTGGGAGATTGGGATTGACATATATGCACTACAATATATAAAATAGATAACTAATAAAAACCGACTATATAGCACAGGGAACTCTATTCAGGTCTTTGTAATGACCGATACAGGAAAAAAATCTAAATAAGAGTGCATGCGTATGTGCTAAGTCACTTCAGTCATGTCTGAATCTGTGTGACCCTATGGACTGTAGCCTGTCAGGCTCCGCTGTCCATGGGATTCTCCAGGCAAGAATACTGTAGTGGGTTTCCATACCCTCCTCCAGGGTATCTTCCTGAACCAGGGATCAAAATTGTGTCTTTTATGTCTCCTGCATTGGCAGGTGGATTCCTTACCACCAGTGTCACCTGGGAAGCCCGTGAATATGTTTATATGTATAGCTGATTCACTTTCTTGTACAGCAGAAAGTAACACAACATTGTAAATTAACTATACTCCAATAAAAATTAATTTTAAAAAGACAAAGACAAAACAAATGCGGTGGTGCAACTTCAGAGTCTATAGGTATACAATGTATTCATTTGCAGAAGAAATGAGAAATGTGGGGGTTAGCTTATGTGACCAAAAAAAACAAAGAAAATTCACACTTTTCCTCTTTGTCTGCTAAGAAGAATTCCAGATTCCCTGCTTAGTTCTTTCTCTGCATTGTTTAGAATCAGAGAGATGACTGTCTAGGAAAATTGAGAGGCACAAAATCAACTTTCGTTTGTTTATATGGAAAGTCACTGACGGGTCTGGTGCCCAAAGGGGACTGAGAAGAGGAGTGAAGAAAAGATTTCACTCAGGCTGAGAAGATTAAAAATTTTCTGGGACCTTAGCAAGAGATGAGAAGGTTCAGAGAACTCTGTAAGACTCCGAGAGAAAGTTAGGGAAATTGAATCTTTAAGAAATCCTTCTTTAACATTAGAGAAACAATTCCCCCTTTGTTGTCTTTGCTACTGCTGCTGCTGCTAAGTCCCTTCAGTCGTGTCCGACTCTGTGCGACCCCATAGAGGGCAGCCCACCAGGCTCCCCCGTCCCTGGGATTCTCCAGGCAAGAACACTGGAGTGGGTTGCCATTTCCTTCTCCAATGCATGAAAGTGAAAAGTGAAAGTGAAGTCTCTCAGTCGTGTCCGACTCTTCTCGACCCTATGGACTGCAACCTACCAGGCTCCTCTGTCCATGGGATTTTCCAGGCAAGAGGGCTGGAGTGGGGTGCCATTGTTGTCTCTAGACTGCATTTAACATCTAAATGTTTTAAGATTACTTTTAGACACAGGCGTGATATTTCTTTGAATACAACACAGGGTGAGGAAGTGGTCATGTGGAGACATGGCTTTGTTTTGAATACGGTAGACATCGAACTAGCATTGAGATGGAACATTACATTTTAAAAATCTTTCCCTCCATTTGTATTACAGCCAACACCTCTGGCAACTGGTATAGGCAATGAGACTAAAATGACCTTCTCCCCAGTGGCTGCCTCCAACACACCTTCTCCTGAAAGCTGGAGACCAATTGTTTCAGCGGTGGAGGGGTAGGGAGAGAATTTCTAGCCATCAACTTCTCCAAGTCTTAGAAATTTTAAGAGGTCAGATGTCTGGCAACAGATGACAGATGAAAGAAAAACATTAGTTTCATGTCAAACAAGCTGGAGACGGAGAAGCAGCCCTTTTATCAGACAGAAAAACTGGGAGGCAGATACTGTAACCTAAAGTCTTGAAGTATAATGGGGCTCTACCATTGGAAATTGTTTTTATTGACAAGTTTGCATTGATGTAACCCAGTTAAAAACCAACTGAGGTGACCAAAGTAAGCAGTGAATCCAAGTGAGATTGTTGATAAGACTTGGTACATGAACATGGAGACAATTTATCTAGGCTGGTCTGTACTACCTACATCACCACTGTAGCCTGTTCAGAGCAACACACAGGATCCTTAAGGACTCTACATATGTGATATATAAGCACTCGCTTTATGTGTATTAAGCAACCTGAAGAACTACTGTACCTTCTTCTGAGCCCTGCACCATCTGACATCAACTAACCTCTTATCCAGACTCCACTGTAGCAAGATCACTGAAGGGCACCATTCACTCTGCACTACAGAATCATATTTAAGGAGGCCAACTATTTTGATACACTAACAAGGCAATGTTAGATACCCTCCAAAAATGATGTACTTCATCTTCATCCTCTGTGCTGGTCCTCTTTCCATACAAGCAACTGCCAGCCTTAAGTCTATAACCTATGCCATCTCCGTGCCCCACTTCTGCCTCTAATCATCTGCAGGTTTGGGAGTACGTTCTTTTAGATTTGTTGATTCCACTTATCCAGTGACCCTAAAACAAAGTATATTCACTAGGTTTAGGAAGAATACTTTCAACTGCTTTCTTCCTTTTTTCCCTTATCCCCTCTTTCTTCTTTCTCTCTTTTACTGTCAGATGTTTGAACAAGTTATCTGATCACTGTCACTGCATTTCGCCTCATGCTTGTTCATCTTTCATCACAGATGCTTTGCTAAGTTAGCTCTTCCTAATTTCACACATGAGTTTCAAGTTTCCAAATTAAATATCATTTTTATATTTTCAATTCCTCTTTCTTATATTGACTTCTGAAGACAATGTTTATTCTTGTGTTCACTCAGTTTATTCTACTAATGTTTTTAAACACCTATCTTCAACGAAACAGTATTGTAAGCAAGGAGAATAAAGAAATGATCAATAAATACATGGTTGATGTTCTTGTGACACATATACTTTCATACAGGAGACAGATATTAGACAAATAATCATAAAACTAAGTTTAATTAAAATCTGAGTTAAGTCCTTTAAGGGAATTAAATTCCATTTTATTACAAGAACCTGGCCTATATTGAGACTTGAAGTCAACCTCCCAAAGAAGTTAATCTTGAGCTGAGATCTGAAAAATGAGTAGAACTTTATCTAAAGATACAGGGACATGGACACACTGAGCAAACAGTTAGTGGCAAAGGCATATTTTCCTGTACACTTATCCTTAGGGACGAGGGTAGGAGGTGGGATGTAAATGAAATGCTTAAGAGAGAAAATGAGAAACATAATTATAATTTATGTTGTTATAGGTTTTATTTTTGTACCCAGCACCTTTTGGACATTATTGCATTTGATCTTCAAAGTCCCCTGATGGGTAAGTATTCTTATCCTGTCTCTTACAAATAAGGAAAGTGAAAGTGGAAGTCATGCAGTTGTGTCCAACTCTTTGCGACCCCATGGGCCATAGCCTGCCAGCCTCCTCTGTCCATGGAATTCTCCAGGCAAGAATATTGGAGTGGGTTGCCATCCCCTTCTCCAGGGGATCTTCCCAACCCAGGGACTGAACTTGGGTCACCTGTGTTACAGGCAGATTCTTTACTGTCTGAACCACCAGGGAAGCCCTAATGAGGAAACTGGGATGCAAAGTATCCCTAAAATGAATGCGCAGAGGGTTCATAGGAGCAGGGCCCTGATTAGAAGCCTCATTTCTGAGGCTCCATAAGAGGCTTAAAGACAAAATTTTGCAAATAAAATTAGTGGAGAGACAGAATCTTTTTAAAGAATTAGTAACTGCATCCCTCGTTAGCTGGAAAGTTATTTATCCATGGTAGAGTATCCAACGACAGATCTAAATTACCCACTGGGAAGCCTGAAGAAATCCATCCCCAGGCTTTTGGAATTAGGGTTTTTTGAGAGAGGTGTGAGATTCAAGTTAGCTCACTGCCTTTAAGAATTTAGATTTTGCCAAAGGCAGAAAGCGTAAAAACCTATAAAGAGAATTTCTAACCAAATTCCTTTGGCAGAATTCCGCCCAACTATCCATTTATTTCTTTGAGAGCGTCTGTGTTTTTCCTCTGTTTTTGTTGTTGTTGCTCTGCTTGGCATTCAAATTTGGTTTCTCAACAAGATACTATCTCCTTTTGTTGTTGTTGTTGTTCAGTTGCTAAGTCATGTTAGACTTTTTGTGACCCCATGGACTGTAGTATGCCAGGCTTTCCTGTCCTTCATTATCTACCAGAGTTTGCTTAAATTCATGTCCATCAGTTGCCGATGCCATTCAACCACCTCATCCTCTCTCGTCCCCTTCTCCTTCTGCCTTCAATCTTTTCCAGCATCAGGGTCTTTTCCAATGAGTTGGCTCTTCACATCAGGTGGGCAAAGTGTTGGAGCTTCAGCTTCAGACCTTCCAAAGAATATTCAGGGTTGATTTCCTTTAGGATTGACTGATTTGAGCTATCTCCTTTATCCTTCCTTTGTTATCATGTACCCAGCACATGATCAGAGTTCTTCCTGAGTGGCTTAGATGGTAAAGCGTCTGCTTACAACACGGGAGACCCTGGTTCAATCCCTGGGTTGGGAAGACCCTCTGGAGAAGGAAATGGCAACCCACTCCAGTACTCTTGCCTGGAAAATCCCATGGATGGAATAGCCTGATAGGCTACAGTCCGTGGCATTGCAAAGAGTCAGACACGACTGAGTGACGTCACTTTCACCCAGCACCTAGGTAAACCACCTCTCAGCTGCTCTCACCTCATTTTAGGCCCCTGAAACATCACATCTTTGTAAGTATAGGTGAGACAATGTTAATTTATCTGCCACCTCTTTTCATAAAGATAATGAACTAGAATCATCCATGATATGATTCTTTTAATAGCACTTGGTAAAATCATAACATAGGTTTAAGTATCAGAATATGAGGCAAGGGGAAAAAACATTAAAATCCTGAAAGGACTGTTGGATGGCCAGGGTTAATTGCTTGTCCAGTTAGCAGTGATCGAACTGTTCTAGTTCTCACAGATGTGAGAGAACATGAACTGAAAATTCGTGAACCAGACTATGACGAGATGAAAGAGCAATTAGAGGACACCTATTACTTGATGAAATAGTTTGTCTGAAGAATCCATGGCACAGCAGGGAGTTGTCTTGGGAATGGAGCACTGATTTGGAATGTGGCAAGTTTCACAAGAAGTGTTCAGATTGATACTGAAGGAATCATAATAAAAACTCCTCAGAGAACGTACAGTTTACGAAAATGTTACAATCTGGAAGTGCCCTCCGACCCCCATTCCTCAGTAATCACCTGAACCTTCCTGTCTCTGTGTGGTTCCAATCCAACAAACCTATATTGCATACTTTCTTAAGAGAGTGTTGCACTTTATCTCATCAGCATGATCCAAAAGAGTTTGAAAATATCATGAAGGTTCTATCAAGTTGACAATATATATTTTCAGAGCATAGAGAGGACAAAAGAATAGATTAACTCCTTTAGTAACTGTTACTTAACAATTTAGGTTTTCTTTCTTAAAATTGAAAAAGTTCTAAATGTTATTTTACAGTGTTCTATTTCTCTACAGCAATATCTAAGCCATAGAAAGAAGATTTTATATTAGGGAAGAGTAATGTTGTTTGTGCCCTAATGGATATACTGTACTAGATACTTTTGCATTAATTCAGTTTTTATCCAATTATTTCTATATCCTATAAGTGCACAACTGCCAGTATTGTTTCAGATTATCCATGCCTTAGGGGCAAAAGGAATGCCAGTACAATAAAATTAAAATGTCTAAAATAAATTTTAAAGGGGCTGTAGCCAATAACTTATTTATCAAAATAGATTCCCAAATGGTTTCTTAAAACCAAATAAAAGAAGTAAATGATATTTTTTGAAAGTTTATTGCTTTTACTGACCACCTCCACCACCCACCCATTACCTTCTTGCCACTCATAATTGGGTTGGTTAGTTATACAAACTGATTTAAAAGAATTACAACGTCACCTATCCACTGCTCAAGATGTGAGTTCAGCTGTAAATTCATGCTGCTGCTGCTGCTAAGTCTCTTCAGTCGTGTCTGACTCTGTGAGACCCCATAGACGGCAGCTCACCAGGCTCCCCCATCCCTGGGATTCTCCAGGCAAGAACACTGGAGTGGCTTGCCATTTCCTTCTCCAATGCATGAAAGTGAAGGTGAAAGTGAAGTCGCTCAGTCGTGTCCAACTCTTAGCGACCCCATGGACTGCAGCCCACCAGGCTCCTCCGCCCATGGGATTTACCAGGCAAGAGTACTGGAGTGGGATGCCACTGCCTTCTCCAAAATTCATTCTATATTTGGACTTATTTTTACTTGAAGTCAGGTTTTTTAAAGAATTAAATGTGAGGAAACTGATAGTAAAATGTAGGTTTTACTTTTCTGTATCCTAAGGGTGTGTGTGTGTGTGTGTGTGTGTGTGTGTGTTTATTTACATGTATATGCAGACGGGGTAGGAGAAAAAAGTAAAAGCAAGTTTATAATATTCTCTAACCAAATTTTGAAAATTGATTACTGAATATAAGAGAGAAATTTTTAGATAATTTTTACACTTAAAATACTAGAAAAGGCTATACTCAGTCACACTTTGTGGCTCAGATTATAGGTTAATTTCAAGGGAATCATCCAATTTAGAGAGCTCACTGATTCCAGGAGTTAAGTTTTTTTAAATGTGATCCCATAATTTATGCAGTTCCAAAATAAATATTTCAATCTATATAGTTATAGATTAATTATAGATTAATGCATTGTTTTGAAAGTGTGGAAATGCCATTTCTAGAGCATGAGCATTTCATTATTTTTGATACCAAGTAATATGACTGAATCATATTCTTTTAGGTATTCTACATTTAAATGTGAATCAAAATAACTAAGATATCAGTTCAGTTGAGTTGCTCAGCCATGGCTGACTCTTTACAACCCCATGAACCACAGCACGCCAGGCCTCCCTGTCCATCCCCAACTCCCGGAGATTACTCAAACCCATGTCCATTGAGTCGGTGATGCATCCAACCATCTCATGCTCTGTCCTCCCCTTCTCCTCCTGCCCTCAATCTTTCCCAGCATCAGTGTCTTTTCCAATGAGTCAGCTCTTTGCATGAGGTGGCCAAAGTATTGGACCAGGCTCAGCATCAGTCCTTTCAATGAACACCCAGGACTGATCTCCTTTAGGATGCACTGGTTGGATCTCCTTGCAGTCCAAGGGACTCTCAACAGTCTTCTCCAACACCACAGTTCAAAAGCATCAATTCTTCCGCGCTTAGCTTTCTCTGTAGTCCAACTCTCACATCCATACATGACCACTGGAAAAACCATAGCCTTGACTAGATGGACCTTTGTTGGCAAAGTAATGTCTCTGCTTTTCAATATTCTGTCCAGGTTGGTCATAACTTTCCTTCCAAGGAGTAAGCATCTTTTACTTTCATGGCTGCAATCACCATCTGCAGTGATTTTGGAGCCCAGAAAAATAAAGTCAGCCACTGTTTCCACTGTTTACCCATCTATTTGCCATTAAGTGATGGGACAAGATGCCATGATCTTAGTTGTCTGAATGTTGAGTTTTAAGCCAACTTCTTCACTCTCCTCTTTCACTTTCATCAAGAGGCTTTTGAGTTCTTATCCACTTTCTGCCATAAGGGTTGTGTCAAATGCAGATGTGAGGTTATTGATATTTCTCCCGACAATCTTGATTCCAGCTTGTGCTTCATCCAGCCCAGCATTTCTCATGATGTACTCTGCATATAAGTTAAATAAGTAAGGTGACAATATATAGCCTTGACGTACTCCTTTTCCTATTTGGAACCAGTCTGTTGTTCCATGTCCAGTTCTAACTGTTGCTTCCTGACCTGCATACACATTTCTCAGGAGGCAGGTCAGGTGGTCTGGTATTCCCATCTCTTTCAGAATTTTCCACAGTTTATTGTGATCCACACAGTCAAAGGCTTTGGCATAGTCAATAAAGCAGAAATAGATGTTTTTCTGGAACTCTCTTGCTTTTTCCATGATCCAGCGGATGTTGGCAATTTATCTCTTGTTCCTCTACCTTTTCTAAAACCAGCTTGAACATCTGGAAGTTCACGGTTCACGTATTGCTGAAGCCTGGCTTGGAGAATTTTGAGCATTACTTTACTAGCGTGTGAGATGAGTGCAATTGTGCAGTAGTTTGAGCATTCTTTGGCATTGCCTTTCTTTGGGATTGAAATGAAAATTGACCTTTACCAATCCTGTGGCCAGCTAAATTTTCCATATTTGCTGGCATATTGAGTGCAGCACTTTCACAGCATCATCTTTCAGGATTTGAAATAGCTCCACTGGAATTTCATCACCTTCACTAGCTTTGTTCATAGTGATGCTTCTTAAGGCCCGCTTGACTTCACATTCCAGGATGTCTGGCTCTAGGTGAGTGATCACACCATCGTGATTATCTTAGTCATGAAGATCTTTTTTGTACAGTTCTTCTGTGTATTCTTGCCACCTTTTCTTAATATTTTCTGCTTCTGTTAGGTCCATACCATTTCTGTCCTTTATCGAGCCCATCTTTGCATGAAATGTTCCCTTGGTACCTCTAATCTTCTTGAAAAGATCTCTAGTCTTTCCCATTCTATTGTTTTCCTTTATTTCTTTGCATTGATCACTGAGGAAGGCTTTCTTATCTCTCTTTGCTATTCTTTGGAACACTGCATTCAAATGGGTATATCTTTCCTTTTCCCTTTTGCTTTTCACTTCCCTTCTTTTCACAGCTATTTTTGTTAAACTACTGTGTGGTAAACAAAAATTAATTAATGTACATGCTTTTTCTGAAAAATGTCTAAAGTGAGGGAGTAAAGTGTTATTTAATTCACTTTGGTTTTTTTCCTTCTATCATGAATGCATCAACTGGTATTTCTCCTATAATAGCAGATGAGCCCCTAAATACTATGAGGAGAATAAGTGAAGCTATGTGATTCCAAACTTAGAACCAAGAGGACTTAGTTCAGAAGACTGGCTTTGAGACAGATTAAATTTTACTGAAGTGTTTTAGCAGTGTGTTGTTATTTTCAGGAACAACCATTAAAGATATTTTGTTAGTCTATGATAGTTTAAACTGTCATTCTTAAATGATTCATTTTTGCCGTTGTCTTGAATGGATCCATGATTATAGTTGGTAGTATGGACATTTGCCATTGGTTTAGGTTATTCTGCATGTGCACAGAAGTCCAGTGTGTGTGGGCTCTTTCAATTTAGGAGGCAAAACCTCCTCTCACAGAGGAGTCAAATATTTGAGTTTCTTACATGCCTCGACTCACTGGAAGTTCACACTCAAGCCCCTGCTCTGAAACTTTCATTTGAAGCCAGTGATGTGAAGAAGTGAGAGTCATGCAGCACCCATTCTAAGACAGATAGCCACAGGGCAGTTGCGTCTTCTTTTCTCTGTGTAAGAGTGGAGCAGTTCTAACCAGAGACAAGCGGCTTTGGTGTCATCAGTGGCATTGTTATATAGGCTATGGTGTCTGAATTCAACTGCAAGATCATTTCTGGGATATAATCAAACAGGAAATTGTGTCCTGCCAATTAGCCTCAAATCCCAGTTCTCTGGTCCCCAAGAGATTCCTGTGACCATCTACAGAATTCTTTTCCTATCTTTTTTAAAAACTGTGAACTACAGTTGACTTCTGTTCTTGAAATTAAAAAATCCTATCCAATATATTTGTGATTGATTAAGGGATGGAGAGAGGAAGTAAGAAGGGTGAAAGAGAGAAAGAGAATGAATGAGAGAGTGAGAATAAAGGTACATTATTAGAAAAAGTACTAAGCTGTCTCCTGCTTTTATTGTTGCCATGACACCATAAAATGTTAAAAATTGTATTGCAAACTGTGATTTTTGGGGCAAGGCTACTCATAATTGTCAGTTACAGCCCTAGAGAATCCATAAACATTGTATAAGGGTTGAGATAAATAATGCCTCTGAAACAGGTAATTGAGAAAATGGATAGTAATTTTATCCTTTATTCTAACTCTTATTTTTGCTTGTTGAGTAATGACAAACAAACTGCAAAATATACTTACTTATACGAAATTTAAGCAGACTTTAGTTTGAAAGCATTGGAAAGAAAACGTTAAAGACATCTGGTTTAGAAAGCAACACACACGTGCACAGGCACATGGAAACTCTAGGGAGCCCATTATATTGACATTTATGTAAATAAAGTGATTAGCATTAAGCATTCCCTTGTGACTTTTAACTACTTAAGATTTCTCCCATCAGAACTCCTAATCTAAACTGTACAATATGAAGAATTCAGAAGACTCTACATCCAGTTAAAATAATATAAACTAGTATAGATTCACCAAGGGATTATTAAAAATCCATGAAATCTGGGAAATGTTCCAGAGTCCAAACTGGAGAGTCTGAGTTTGAAACATTTACAAAAGTAGAATATTCTCAGCTAGCATGCAAATGGGACCTACACAGATGATTTAGCCAAAATGATGGATCCTGGCACTTTTGGAATGAAATCCCAGAAAACCTTTATTCCTGGATTTTTTGTTACAAGCAAAAGACATTTTGAGGGAGGACAGTAATACAAATGCCTACATGAGTGAGGCATGTAACTAACTGGCAGAATCAGTGTACTTACTGTGAGTGTTTAAACTAATTTCTAGTCCCAGCAAATGGACTAGAAAAATTAATTTCAGTTTTCTCCGCTTTGAAGTGGGAATTTTAACAGTGTCAGTATAACTTGGGCTTCCCACGTGGCCGAGTAGTAAAGAAACTGTCTTTTGATACTGGAGATGTAGGATCAATCCTTGGATTGGGAAGATGCCCTGGAGAAGGAAATGGCAACCCACTCCAGTATTCTTGCCAGGGAAATCACATGGACAGAGAAGCCTGGCAGGCTACAGTCCACGGGGGTCACAAAAGATTCCGACATGATTTAGCAACTAAACAACAACACAATAAAGACATTCTGCCTTTGCGATCACCACAATCACTGAAATCCCAGACTCTCAGAAGGAAAGTAGGTGCTTATGAGTAATTGTTTGTATACAATCTAGAGAGGTTGGACAACAGCACTCACTGACTCAGACACAAAAGCAATCTATTACCCAGGGAACATTTCAAAAGCCAGCCAAGGGTTAGCCTTGGAAGCAGGTTTTTCTGATAAACAGCCCTTTCATGTTACCCTTGCCTGCATGTCCACTAATGTGCCAGTTGTTTAAAAAATACCCATCTATAACACTACACTCCTACAGATCTGTTGTATGCCATATATGAAAAAGACAATAAAGTTGTCTTCAAATTATTGATATTTAAATGCTGTTGACCTGCACTTAACTAAAAGCCTTTTAAATTAATGTATTGAAGAGAACAATAAAATCAGATATGTCCTTCAGGGAAATGTATCACAGCCAAATGAAAGAACATAAAATGACTCTTGATCATACAACTCAACAGCTAAAAAGCAAACAATGTGATTAAAAAATGGGCAAAAGATCTGAATAGACATTTTCCCAAAGACACATAGATTGCCAACAGGTACATAAAAAGGTGCTCAACATCATAAATATTCAGGAAAGTGCATATCAAAACCACAATGAGATATTACCTCACAACTATTAGAATGGCTATAGTCAAAACAATGAGAAATAACAAGTGCTAGCATGGATACTCAGAGAAGGTGATGGCACCCCACTCCAGTACCCTTGCCTGGAAAATCCCATGGGTGGAGGAGCCCGGTAGGCTGCAGTCTATGGGGTCATGAAGAGTCGGACATGACTGAGAAACTTCCCTTTCACTTTTCACTTTCACGCATTGGAGAAGGAAATAGCAACCCACTCCAGTGTTCTTGCCTGGAGAATTCCAGGGACGGGGGAGCCTGGTGGGCTGCCGTCTGTGGGGTTGCACAGAGTCGGACATGACTGAAGCGACTTAGCAGCAGCAGCAGCAGTATGGATACTAGTGGGAATGTAAATTGGTGACACCACTATAGAAAACACTATGGAGGTTTCTCAAACATTTAAAAATAGAACTACCATATGATCCAGAAATTGCACTTCTGGACATTTCCAAAGAAAATGAAAATAGTAATTTGAAAAGATACATGCACTTCAATATTCATAGCAGCATCATTTACAATTGCCAAGATACGGGGACAACCTAAGTGTACATAGATGGATGAGTGGATAAATAAAATGTTAAATACATATATAATATATAAATTATTCAACCACCAAAAAAGGAAATCCTGCCATCTGTGACAACAGGGATGGTCCTTAAGTGTATTATGTTAAGTGAAAAAAGTCAGATGGAAAAAGGTGAATAACATATGATTGCACTTACATATGGAATATACACAAACAAACTCAGATACAGAAAACAGATCGGTGGTTGCCAGAGCTGAAGAGTGGCAAGGTAGATGAAATGGGTGAAGGTGGTTAAAAGATACAAACTTACAATCATAAACTAAGTCCTGGGGATTTAATAGACAGTAAAGGATTCCCAGGTGGAGCCGTGGTAATGCAGGAGACACAGGAGAGTGGGTCAAGAGGATCCCCCAGAGTAGGAAATGGCAAACCACCCCAGTATTCTTGCCTGGAGAAGCCTATGGACAGAGAAGTCTGACAGGCTACAGTCCATTGGGTCACGAAGAGTCGGACACAATTGAAAATGCATGCACACATACCGGAGTATACCTAAAAATAGAGCACTTTTAATTGAAAGTTACTAAGACAATAGATTTGAAAAGTTCTCACTACAACAACAACAAAAACTATGTGTAGTGGTGATAAATAGCTAGATTTATGATGGTGACCATTTTTCAATATATATATAGTGAATCATTACATTCTACACCTGAAACTAATACAGTTCAGTCGCTCAGTCATGTCTGACTCTTTGCAACCCAAATGGACTGGAGCACACCAGGCTTCCCCATCCTTCACCAACACCAGGAGATTGCTCAAACTTATGTCCATTGAGTTGCTGATGCCATCCAACCGTCTCATCCTCTGTCGTCCCCTTCTCCTCCCTCCTTCAATTTTTCCTAGCATCACAGTCTTTTCCAGAGTCGGTTATTCACATCAAGTGGCCAAACTATTGGAGTTTCAACTTCAGCATCAGTCTTTCCAATGAATATTCAGGACTGATTTCCTTCAGGATTGACTGGTTTGATCTCCTTGCAGTCCAAGGGACTCTCAAGAGTCTTCTCCAACACCACAGTTCAAAAGCATCAATTCTTCAGCACTCAGCTTTCTTTTTTTTTTAATTTTATTTTATTTTTAAACTTTACATAATAGTATTAGTTTTGCCAAATATCAAAATGAATCCGCCACAGGTATACATGTGTTCCCCATCCTGAACCCTCCTCCCTCCTCCCTCCCCATACCATCCCTCTGGGTCGTCCCAGTGCACTAGCCCCA
>NW_011495076.1:4713234-4715562 GCF_000754665.1 Bison bison bison | reverse complement strand
AGTTTGCATTCCCACCAACAGTGTAAGAGGGTTCCCTTTTCTCCACACCCTCTCCAGCATTTATTATTTTTAGACTTTTGGATCCCAGCCATTCTGACTGGTGTGAAATGGTACCTCATAGTGGTTTTGATTTGCATTTCTCTGATAATGAGTGATGTTGAGCATCTTTTCATGTGTTTGTTAGCCATCTGTATGTCTTCTTTGGAGAAATGTCTATTTAGTTCTTTGGCCCATTTTTTTGATTGGGTCTTTTATTTTTCTGGAATTGAGCTGTAGGAGTCAGCTTTCTTTATAGTCCAACTCTCACATCCATACATGACTACTGGAAAAACCATAGATTTGACTAGACAGACCTTTGTCGGCAAAGTAATGTCTCTGCTTTAAATATGCTGTCTAGGGTGGTCATAGCTTTTTTTCCAAGGAGCAAGTGTCTTTTAATTTCATGGCTGCAATCACCATCTGCAGTGATTTTGGAGCCCCCAAAATAAAGTCTCTCATTGTTTCCATTGTTTCCCCATCTATTTGCCATGAAGTGATCGGACCAGATTCGATGATCTTAGTCTTCCGAATGTTGAGTTTTATGCCAGCCTTTTCACTCTCCTCTTTCATTTTCATTAACAGGCTCTTTAATTCTTCTTCACTTTCTGCCATAAGGATGGTGTCATCTTCATATGTGAGGTTATTTATATTTCTCCCAGCAGTCTTGATTTCAGCTTGTGCTTCATCCAGACCGGGATTTTGCATGATATAATCTGCATGTGAGTTAAATAAGCATGGTAACAGTATACAGCCTTGATGTACTCCTTTCCTGATTTGGAACCAGTCTGTTGTTCCATGTCCAGTTCTAACAGTTGCTTCTTGACCTGCATATAGATTTGTCAGGAGGCAGGTCAGGTGGCCTGGTATTCCCACCTCTTGAAGAATTTTCCACAGTTTGTTGTGATCCACGCAGTCAAAGGCTCTGGCATAGTCAATAAAGGAGAAGATGATTTTCTGAAACTCTCTTGCTTTTTTGATGATTCAACAGATGTTGGAAATTTGATCTTTGGTTTCTCTGCTTTTCTAAATCCAACTTGAACATCTAGAAGTTCATGGTTCATGTATTTTGAAGACTGACTTGGAGAATTTTGAGCATTACTTTGCTAGCATGTGAGATGAGTGCAATTGTGTAGTAGTTTGAACATTCTTCAACATTGCCTTAATTTGGGATTGGAATGAAAACTGACCTTTTCTAGTCCTGGGGCCACTACTGAATTTTCCAAATCTGCTGGCATATTGAGTGCAGCACTTTCACAGCATAATCTTTTAGGATTTGAAATAGTTCCTCTGGAATTCTATCACCTCCACTAGTTTTGTTTGTAGTGATGTTTCCTAAGGCTCACTTGAGTTCACATTCCAGGATGTCTGATACTAGGTGGGTGATCACACCATCATGGTTATCTGGGTCATGAAGATCTTTTTGAATAGTTCTTCTGTGTAT
Organism: Bison bison bison; assembly: GCF_000754665.1. Classification (NCBI taxonomy): domain Eukaryota; kingdom Metazoa; phylum Chordata; class Mammalia; order Artiodactyla; family Bovidae; genus Bison; species Bison bison. Next base: position 4,714,082 of record NW_011495076.1, on the reverse strand, counting down.
TCTTGCCACCTCTTCTTAATATCTTCTGCTTCTGTTAAGTCCATACCATTTCTGTCCTTTATTGAGCCATCTTTGCATGGATTATTCCCTTGATATCTCTAATTTTCTTGAAGAGATCTCTAGTCTTTCCCATTCTATTGTTTTCCTCTATTTCTTTGCAGTGATCACTGAGGAAGGCTTTCTTATCTCTCCTTGCTATTCTTTGGAACTCTGCATTCTAATGGGCATATCTTTCCTTTTCTCCCTTGCTTTTCTCCCTTTCCTCTCTTGTCTTCTCTTCTTTTCTTAGCTATTTGTAAGGCCTCCTCAGACAACCATTTTGCCTTTTTACATTTCTCTTTCTTGGGGATGGCTTGATCTCTGCCTCCTGTACAATGTCACGAACCTCCATCCATAGTTCTTCAAGCACTCTGTCTATCAGATCTAATCCCTTGAATCTATTTCTCATTTCCACCATATAATTTGATATAGGTCATACCTGAATCAGAGAAGGCAATGGCACCCCACTCCAGTACTCTTGCCTGGAAAGTCCCATGGATGGAGGAGCCTGGCGGGCCGCAGTCCATCGGGTCGCGAAGAGTCGGACACGACTGAGCGACTTCACTTTCCCTTTTCACTTTCATGCATTGGAGAAGGAAATGGCAACCTACTCCAGTGTTCTTGCCTGGAGAGTCCCAGGGACGGTGGAGCCTGGTGGGCTGCCGTCTATGGGATCACACAGAGTCAGACACAACTAAAGTGACTTAGCAACGGTAGCAGCATACCCGAATGGTCTAGTGGTTTTCCCCACTTTATTCAATTTAAGTCTGAATTTGGCAGTAAGGAGTTCATTATCTGAGCCAAAGTCA
>NW_011495076.1:4683884-4713134 GCF_000754665.1 Bison bison bison | reverse complement strand
TTTTTTTTTTTTTTTTTTGCTGACTATATAGAGCTTCTCCATCTTTGGTTACAAAGAACATAATCAATCTGATTTCCGTATTTACCATCTGGTGATGTCCATGTGTCGAGTCTTCTCTTGTGTTGTTGGAAGAAGGTGTTTGCTATGACCAGTGTTTTCTGTTGGTAATACTGTGTTAGCCTTTACCCTGCTTCATTTTGTACTCCAAGGCCAAATTTTCTGGTTACTCCAGGTGTCATTTGACTTCCTACTTTTGTATTGCAGTCCCCTATAATGAAGAGATATCCTTTTTGGGTATTAGTTCTAGAAGGTCTTGTAGGTCTTTATAGAACGGCTCAACTTCAGCTTCTTCAGCATTACTGGTTGGGACATAGACTTGGATTACTGCAATATTGAATGGTTTGCCTTGGAAACTAACAGAGATCATTCTCTTGTTTTTGTGATTGTACCCAAGAAGTCCATTTCAGACTTTTGTTGAAGTTTTTTTTTTTTCCTAAGGGATTTTTTCTAAGGGATTCTTGCACACAACAGTTGATATAATGGTCATCTGAGTTAAATTTGCCCATTCCAGTCCGTTTTAGTTCACAATTCCTAAAATGTTGATGTTCAATCTCCTGTTTGACCACTTCCAATTTGACTGGATTCTTGAACCTAATATTCCAGGTTCTTATGTAACATTGTTCTTTAGAGAATCAGACTTTACTTTCATCACCAGTCACATTCACAACTGGACACTGTTTTTGCTTTGGCTTTGTCTCTTCATTCTTTGTGGAGTTATTTCTCCACTCTTCTCCAGTAGCCTATTGGGCACCTACCGACCTGGGAAGTTCATCTTTCAGTGTCATATCTTTTTGCCTTTTTATACTCTTCATGGGGTTCTCAAGGCAAGAATACTGAAGTGGTTTGCCATTCCCTTCTCCAGTAGACAACGTTTTTTCAGAACTCTCCACCATGACCCTTCCATCTTGGGTGGCCCTATGCAGCATGGCTTATTCATTGAGTTAGATAAGGCTGTGGTCCTCGTGATCAGATTGGTTTGTTTTCTGTGATTGTGGTTTTCATTCTGTCTGCCCTCTGAGGGATGATAAGAGGCTTATTGAAGCTTTCTGATGGGAGACACTGACCAGGGGGAAACTAGGTCTTGTTCTGATGGTGGGGCCATGCATGGTAAATCTTTAATCCAATTTTCTTCTGATGGGTGGGGCTGTGTTCTCTCTCTGTTGTTGGACCTGAGACCAAACTATGGTGGAGGTAATGAAGAAAATGGCGACCTCCTTCAAAAGGTCCCACGCACGCACTGCTGCACTCAGTGACCCCGACCCTGCAGCAGGCCACCACTGACCCATGCCTTCGCCGGAGACTCCTGGACACTCACAGGCAAGTCTGAGTCAGTCTATTGTGGGGTCACTGCTCCTTTCTCCTGGATCTAATGTAATATAGACCCAGGAAAAACTAATACAATGTTATGTCATATATAATGTTATGTCAATATAATGCTATGTCAACTATATCCCAATTAAAAATGACTTGATTATTTATAATAAAGCCTATATTCATTAAGCCTTTACTTTGTGCCAGGCCCTGAACTAAAGCCTCGATACAATTTATTTTCTTTAATCCCTGCTGCTGCTACTGCTGCTGATAAGTCGCTTCAGTTGTGTCCGACTCTGTGCGACCCCATAGACAGAAACCCACCAGGCTCCCCTGTCCCTGGGATTCTCCAGGCAAGAACACTGGAGTGGGTTGCCATTTCCTTCTCCAATGTGTGAAAGTGAAAAGTGAAAGGGAAGTCGCTCAGTCATGTCCGACTCTTAGCGATCCCGTAGACTGCAGCCCACCAGGCTCCACCGTCCATGGGATTTTCCAGGCAAGAGTACTGGAGTGGGGTGCCATTGCTTTCTCCGCTTTAATCCCTATACAGTCCTATAATTCAGTTACTAAAATGCTCCCTATTTTATAACTTGGAAACTGAGGTTTAAAGAAATTAACTCATATGCCTATAGTTACTCAACTAGAAAGAGCAGAGTATGCAAAGGGCAGTTTGATTCCAGACTTTGAGCATACAACCTTTGGAAAACACTGCCTCATTTGTTTGAAATAATAACACAAACATATTTTTATAGTCCAATTCTTTATCTTCCCCATTTACATACTTTTTTCAATTTTTACTTGAGTCTAGGAATATGAACTATTCCACATGACAAGTTAGGATACTGAGAAAAATTATGTGCCATCAGTCACATTGTTTTCAAAGAAAGTATAAGTATTCACAACTTTATAAGCACCCTCATACCTATATTAAATATAGAAAAAATACTTCATGAATTCTAATTAAATTCAAAGAATAGAGACTTAAACTTGAATTGCCATCTTCCAATAGTTAGCCATTTACTCCAATGAGTATTTCTAACATAAGTAATTTTACTTTTAAGTGATATGTCTTAAATTCATTTGGCAAATGCAAAATCAAAACCCATAATTTTTAGGTTTGCTTACCACATTTTTCTAAAATACAATTTACCTCCTTTTAAAGTCTTCCTAATTTCTAATTCCCAACATGATTTTGGAAATTGTGGCTGTGTCATGTTGTTTGAATTCAAAAAGTTATAATGCAGCAAAAAATGTCTGAAGTTGCTAAGCAGTGAATTAAAGTACTCTTCAGGAGGAGACAATAAGAAACTTAAAAGATCAGTTATGTCTACAGGGGGTAAACTGTCCTTGAAAGAAATAAAGGAAGCATAAAGAGGAATTTATAATATCTCTTGGGTTCAACAATATTAATTTGTCTTAACCATCTTTGAAGTCCTGACCACAGTGATACCTTCCTAGGTGCATTTTAATTAGCATGATACTGTCTCAATAAGCTGCCCAGAATTCAGAAGAGAACAAATCATTATCCCAAAAGCATTTGTCATAGAATATATTGCAACATGAAATGAATAAATTGGTTTCCATATGAGAGCAGAAAGTCTAGAATTGAAAAAAATTAGAAAATTATTTCCATCATGGTTCACAATACCCTCAATAATTTTTAATACATACCATATTTTGGGGAAAATGGATTTTATGAGAACAGGTGGGGCAAGCATTTTCCTATTAGTGTCTTAACTGTCAAGATTTTATATAAATATAAGGTTTTCAACATCGCAAGTGTCTTTCACCTCCAAAAGTCCCATCTTTTTCATCATTTTAAGTATTGAATCATCCTCACTTGTGAATAAGCCATCTGCTAGAAGCAATAATTTTAGGAACGATGTCCCAAAACAGCTTCCCATAGATAGCTGTTGGCAGCTCTGGCATTTGGGAGCATAATCCTTTTAAATTGAAATCTGCCCTCACAGGTACAGGTTTCCAGATCCTCAGAGTGTCATGAGTTCTATATATTTGTGAGGAAGGTCAAATTTACCAAAAAGGACATTTAAGCTGAAATTTAGCTGATTTTCTTTCTAGTTGTGTCATTATATTTCAAATTATAAATAATCAAGAATGTGCTGAGATTCTTAATGAAAACCCAACATTCATCTTTGGAAACTTTTAACATCCATGATTCATGAGAAAATGAATGAGCATATATTTCCTAAATCATGGATGAGTAATCTATCTTCTTTATACTTACACTTTGTCTTTCAGCATGATCTTCACACCTCCTTTGTTGCAATACACATTTAAAATTCTTGATATGTCCTTAAACTGAGTGTCTTGGTCAAAGGAGCATTGTACAGAGCGGAACAAATATCGTAGACTGAAACACCTTAGTTTATTCAGAACATTTTCACTTAAAAATATTATTGAAGAAAACAATCCATCCAGAAGCAAAGATAATACTCAAGGAGGATATAATTCTCATCGATCTCTTAGTTTTTGGCTCTTAGATGAACTGCTTCCTTTAATGCTAACACAAATCATGTAAAAGAAAAATTTTGTGTTGCCATAAAATAAAATGAATTATAATGGCTGTAGAATTCTTCTACATATATTCACTTCATGCTTTGATATCTTTGTAGCAAGAACAAGTTAAACCGATATGTAATATGAAAACTTACATAGAAAAAAGGTTTAGAAAGCCCAAATGTCATTACTGTAAATGTAATGGGAAAATTTTTATCTAATTCTGATTTTTCAAACTATGAATTGACAGTATATTTAAAGATGTTTTATCTATTCTTTATAGATTACAGAAATATGAAAACAATCTGCATCTAATAAATTTATTGTTTTCTATAACCAGAGACTTCCTGAATATTTATGTTCTTAGAATAGCATTAAAAACTTTTAACTTATGTATTACACACATCGATTTTTCTTTCCACGAATAATCTTTAGCTTAATAAACTATGTATATGTGCATGCTAAGCCACTTCAGTCGTGTCTGACTCTTTGCGAACCTGTGGATTGTAGTCCTCCAGGTCCCTGCTGGCTCCTCTGTCTGTGGGATTCTCCAGGCAAGAACACTGGGATGGGCTCCCATGCCCTCCTCCAGGGGATCTTCCCAACCCGGGGACTGAACCTGTGTCTCTCACATGTCCTGCATTGGCAGATGGATTCTTTACCATTAACGCCACCTGGTCTATAACTATATATTTTTACAATCTTTGACTCTTTGCAACCCCAAGGACTATACAGTCCATGGAATTCTCCAGGCCAGAATACTGGAGTGGGTAGCCTTTCCCTTCTCCAGGGGATCTTCCCAACCCAGGGATCGAACCCAGGTCTCCCACATTGCAGGCAGATTCTTTACCAGTTGAGCCACAAGGGAAGCCCAAGAATACTGGAGTGAGTAGCTATCCCTTCTCCAGGGGATCTTCCCAACCCAGGAGTCGAACCGGGGTTTCCTGCATTGCAGGTGGATTCTTTACCAAAAGAGCTATCAGGGAAGCCCTTGGGTTTTTAATAACTACTCATAAATGATTTCAATTGAATACCTAGAAAATCTAGATAGATAATATAAAATATTTTATATCATATGGTAGAAGAAGTCATTTTCTTCTCCTAGTAGTCCTGATTTGCCTATTACATTTGGGATATATTGGACATTTACCCTTTTGCATGTACTGAGAATATCTTCTAGCTTTCCTCCACATCCCCATTCATTCATGATCCTGGAAAATTAGTGATTTAGCTATTGATTTTAAGAGGAAAAACAGTATTGTGGGTCAGCCTTTGCTCTTTCTTTTGGATAATCTGTACTCAGTGTGAAGAACACAAGCAATCTTTGTTCCCCTATTTGTCAAGCTTCCAGCGAAAGACCCTTCATCTGCAAGGTGAAAAGCATGCTGCCTTGTATAAGTAATTTCAATTTACATATGAAGAATAAAAATAAACCGTGAATTCATAAAGCAGATATGTGGTGTTCCATTTACATTACTTTTGTAACTAATTTCTCAGTTAGTTTGGACCACAGGAAAAAAAAAAAAAAAGCATTGCAAATCACCAAGATTTCCTTAAAGTAAAAATTTCTAAGAAGGTATGAATAAGATAATTCCTTGGTGGCTCAGCTGGTAAAGAATCCACTTGTAATGAGGGAGACCTGGGTTTGATCCCTGGGTTGGGAAGATCCCCTGGAGAAGGGGACAGCTATTCACTCCAGTATTCTGGCCTGGAGAATTCCATGGACTGTATAGTCCACAGGGTCTCAAAGAGTTGGACACAACTGAGTGAATTTGGGTCCATGGGTAGTATGATTAAGATTGGGATTAACTTTTCAGAAGGAAGTATAATTGACTAAATTTAGGCACAATTAATCAGTTACCTTAAAAAAAAAGTTCCTGTTGAAAATAAACATTATACCATTATCTTGATCATTTAGTTCCCATTTCTTTGAGAATTAAAAAATGCCCTGTATATGCCTATTTATTGTTAGTAATCTTTGTTTTTGTTCAGTTGCCCAGTTGTGTCCCGCTCTTTGTGACCCCATGGACTGCAGCACAGCAGGCCTCTCTGTCCCTCACCATTTCCTGAGGTTTGCGTAAGTTCATGTCCATTGCATCAGTGATGCTATCCAGCCATTTCATCCTCTGATGCTGTCTTATCCTTTGGCCCTCAATCCTTCCCAGCATGAGGGACTTTTCCAGTGAATGAGCTGTTTGCATCAGATGACCAAAATACTGGAGCTTCAACTTCAGCATCAGTCCTTCCAATGAGTATTCAGGGTTGATTTCCCTTAAGATTGACTGGTTTGGTCTCCTTGCTGACCAAGGGACTCTCAGGAGTCTTCTCTAAGACCATAGTTTGAAGGCATCAATTCTTCGGCACTCCACCTTCTTTACAGTTCAGCTTTCACAACCGTGCATGACTACTGGGAAGACCATAGCCTTGACTGTACAGCCCTTTGTTGGCAGAGTAAGGTCTCAGCTTTTCAACACATTAAGTTTGTCATAGCTTTCTTGCCAAGAAGCAAATGTCTTATGATTTCATGGCTGCAGTCACCATCCACAGTGATTTTAGAGCCCAAGAAAAGGAAATCTGTCAGTACTTCCACCTTTTCCCTCTCTATTTGCCATGAAGTAATGGGGTCAGATGCCATGATCTTATTTTTTTTAATATTTAGTTCTAAGCTGGCTCTTTCACTCTCCTCCTTCACCTTTACCAAGAGACTCTTTAGTTCCTCTCAGTTTCTGCCATTAGAGTGGTATCATCCTCATATCTGAGGTTGTTGATGTTTCTCCCACCTGTCTTGATTCCAGCTTGTAACTCATCAAGCCTGGCATTTCTCATGATGTATTCAGCATATATATTAAACAAACAAGGTGACAGCAAATTTTCGTTTGCTTTCTCAATCTTGAACCATTTAGTTGTTTCATATAGGATTCTAACTGTTGCTGCTTGACCGGCATACAGGTTTCTCAGGAGACAGGTAAAAAGGTCTGGTATTTCCATATCTTTAAGAGCTTTCCACAGTTTATTATGATCCACACAGTCAAAGGCTTTGGTGTAGTTGATGAAATAAGGGTAGGTGTTTTTTTCCCCTTAATTCTCTAGCTTTCTCTGTGATCCAGCGAATGTTGGCAATTTGATCTCTGGTTCCTCTTCCTTTTCTAAACAGCTTGGACATCTGGAAGTTCTTGGTTCACATAATGCTGAAGCCTAGCACGCAAGATTTTAAACATGACTTTATTAGTATGGGAGATGAGTGCAACTATCTGATGGATAGCACATTCTTTAGTACTACCCTTCTTGGGAATCGAGATTAATCTTTACTAGCACACTTATAATAGTGAATGTTGGAGAAAATTAGGAAACAGGTTTAAAACATTAGTAAGTAAAAAGAAGATAATTTGTTTAAGTTAAAAATGATTGGTTCTTACTTTGGGTCTAGCCATGTTACAAATTTTCATACATGTTACTTGATTTCATATTTTTAAAATTTAACAAGATATAACTATAAATATTATCTGAATCTTAAGAAAATGGATAATATTACTTAAAGAGACTCAAACAAATAAAGACATATCATTTTTAAGGCTACAGTTGAAAATAAAAAGGCAAAGTCAACATGAATTTCTGATTAAAGAAAATATCAGATATTCAATAAAAATTATAAAAAAAAGTATGTTCTTATTTCTGAAAAACTTAAAACCACTCAATAAAATTAATAATAATTATTCATCTATATCTGAAGACTTTTAAGTCACTCAATGAAGTATATTTATAATAAATAACATTTAAGACCTTAATAATTCTCATGTGGTAGCTAGTCTCACAATATGGTCTTCTCACTGAATATACCTCTTTGTGTTCACATCATTGCGTGGTATTCTTCACTAGAATCTGGGCTGGCCCTGTGCTTATTTTTGATCAATAGATCACAGTGAAGCTGGTTCATAATGAGAGTTGGGACTCTTGGAACGCTTGCTGTTGTCATGTAGCCTCACAGATCCCACCCACAATTTTCTGCTAAAAGCCCAGACCAGACAGGTCTCATAGTCTAAAGTAAACATAGTCACTTTGGCCGATAGCACAGGCTGAGATCAGAGCCAACAACAAATATTAGTTTTCAGTAATGTGAGTGGGTACATCTTGGACATTCAGTTGAATTAAACCCTTAATGTCCCAGTTATCTGACAGCAGCTGCCTAAGAGAATGCAGTGCTCAGCTGAATTCAGTCAAGCCACCCAACCATGAGAGACAATGCTTTGCTTAATGTTATTTTTAGCTAGTAAGGTTTCAGATGATTTGTTATAGAGCAGAAATGACTGGAAGAGAAATCAGTACCTAGAGTGGGGTGATACAACTGAAAAAAAAAAAAAAACAAAACAACCTTTATATGACTTTCGTTTTAGGATTGGGTAGCTAATGGAGGCCTGAAGGGCATGGAGAGGATTATTTTCAATGGAATAATAATTATGGAAGCTGCAAGGACAGCAAGAAATTTTGTTTTAGAATCCATAAGAACTGTTACTTCTGCCATACAAGAGAGGAATTTAGAAAAATGTTGCTTGGGATAAAATAGAAAATATATTAAATAAACTGGTATGTTTGGCTAAGAGTTCCACTCAGTTGCAAGTGCTAACTGGTTTTCTTTAGCTGCGTATGATGAGGTAGGGATATTTAGAAATAAGCTAAAAATTGTTCCATTTTCAAGTAAAATTTAGAGGAAGTAAAAAGAAGTCAGGAATTTCTCAGTTTAAAAAAAAATGCATCATATTCTAGCCTCTCTCAATGGAAAAAGGCTCTCAGAGTAAAAAAAAAAAAAAATGCCCCTGGGATAAAGACCATCTCAACAGCATGACTGTAGAAACCTTTGTTAAGACTTCAGAAAGGTTTAAGGACTATCTCATAGAACTTCTTAATATTTCAAATTACTTTTAAGAATTTTAAGAGCATTGCTCCAACACATCCTGACAAAGAAAGATCCTGAGTTAAAGCAATAGGTATTCACAGTGTTTGTCTAATGAGTGAATTCTATGATATTCATAGGAAAACCACAAGGGCTCTCAAGAGTGCAGTATTTGAGGACATACTGTTAGCTTGCACCAAAATAGGGAAAGTTCAAAATGAATTCAACCCTTCGGGTCCTGACCTATACATAGGTAGGAATCAGGCTAAGAAAGGCACAGAGCGGCAAATTTCTTGTAAAAAGGGAAGGTATTAAAAAGTAGAAGAGAAAGTGGAGTCAAGAGTCCAGAGAGTAGAATTAAGAGCCTAGATATAAATAACAACCATCTAGAAGATGTGGAGAGCAGCTTATAGGGAACAATACTGAGATCTAACCAATGAAATTGGTGGCATGCACTGGCTGGATTTGAGACTTGCTATGTATAGGTTATTGCAATGTGTTCTCATTCCTACCATTCTTGGATGAGAATGACTATTGCATTTATCCTGTTCCTACATCACCACTGTATGTTGAGAGTGTGTCTTTTCATTGAGATGAATGCAGATTGAGAGAAATAACATTCCAGAAATAACATAGCAGAAACCATTTTTGTAAAGGCTGAATAATTGTCGCTATACCCTGACCCTCGGAACCTATGAATATGTTATCTTATTACATGCAAAAGGGACTTCACAGATGAGCATTAGTTTTAAAATGGAGAAATTATCCTGGATTATCATGGTGAGCCCAAGGGAATCACAAGGTTTCTTATAAAAGGGAGGCTGTAAGTCAGGAAAAAGACATCATGCCACTGATTTAAAGATAAGTAAGGAACCACAGGTCAAGGAATGCAGATGGTCTTTACAAGCTAGAAAGGCAAAAATAAATAAATAAATAAACCTCAAGAAGGGATATGCCCCTTCCAACACCTTGGCTGTAGACTTTTAATCATCATATCCAAGAGGAAAAAAACATTTGTGTTGTTTTAAGCCATTAAATTTGTAGTGATTTGTTATAGAAACAGTAACCATCCTTATATTCCTGCCCTGCCCTAACCCATGGATTGCAGCCTGTTTCAGCTGCTTCTGCCTCCTGGGCTCAGTGGGGTGGCAGGAGTCGGCTTGGGCTCTAACTTGCTGCTCATGGTCAACATATCCTCAGACAAGGAGCTATAGTTACTACAGTCCTCACTACCTAAGTTTCCCTTCTCTCATAGATTGCACTTGGGAGCTGAAAAACGATCTTCCTCTATGTTATTCAGTTTTACAGTTCTTTACATTGAAACAGCTAGTCTAGTACTAATAACTCTGTCTTGGCCAAAAGCAAAAGGCATTTTTACTTCTAAATGAACATTAAGTCTATCTTTTAAACTTAAATTTCTCTAAGTATTGTAACTCAATTTAGGAAATAATTAAGGCATAATAAATCTTCCTATCCAGGAAAATATTATGTTTTTGTATATTTTTAGTAAAAATTGGAGTTACCACTTAATGGTCTTGATCTATCAGGCAGTCTGCTAAAAGCAAAATATGCAATCCATATAACAATGGTGTATTTTACAGATGAGGAATCAGAAGATAGCAGATATCTGAAATTTCTAAAAGCACTGGCTTTGAAACTATGAGGCTTCACATCCAGCCTCAACAAGTTATCGACTATCATCTTAGGCACATTATTTTTCATTTTTCTGTACTTCAGTTCCCTCATTTGTAAAAAGGACACGATATTATCCAACCCATAGAACTGCTGAGAAGATTAATTTAAACAATAAGTGCTTACAATACCATCTACTCAAGAAAGTATCAATAAATGTTACTTGCTGTTGTTTAGTCACTAAGTCATGTCTGACTCTGCCACCCAACATGGGCTGCCAGGCTCCTCTGTCCGTGGGATTTTTTCAGACAAGAATACTGGAGCGGATTGCTATTTCCTCCTCTAGGGGATCTCCCTGAGCCAAGGATCAAATACACGCCTTCTGTATCTCCTGCATTGCAGACGGATTCTTTACCCATTGAGCTATCACGGAAGCCCAAATGTCAGCGATTACAGGTATATTTCAGATTCAAATCCAAGTCTTATATGATACCAAAGTCTCATATTTAACCACTTGCTACTATATTTTGTCTTTTATAGACTTTGTTCCATGGATTGTTTCAATTTTTGTTGCCATTGTAAAAAGCATCTGACTTTTTATAATTCCATTTTATCCAAACTGGCTATTTCTGATATGTAGAAAACATATGTATGTTACAATTAGAAACCTTCCTAAAGTCTATTATTTCAAATAGCTTTCTTATTGAATTCCTTAAGTTTCCTGGGCAAGCAATTACATAATACACAAACAATAATAATCTTCTTCAAATTCTTATGTTTTATTTCTTTCTCCTAAGTATTGAAATGATTAAAACTTCAGAACACTGTTTAATAGATGTGATAATAAAGAGCATATTTCTTTAGCTCTTGACTTTAATCAAGATGAGTAATTTTTCACTGTTGAGCATGATCAGATTTTTATTTTGAAGTAGGTATTTTAATCACATCTTTATGTCTTGTTTAAAGTGTGTTTAACTTTTTCACATATAATCATAAACAATGTTTAAATTAACTTAGTCTCTACATATTTTGAGGGAATCAAATCACATGAATTTGATTATTTCAATTTGATTAAATAAAGCGAATAAAGTTTTTCAATATTATCTTAGTGAATTGTCTTATGTACTGTTTACATTGTCATCACCATTCAGTAAACACATAAAACACATTAATAACAATAATCATTAAACATTACACCCTTTTGATAGCCCAAGAATTCTTCTAAACATTTTGATCCTCGTTTTGTTTAATTTTTACAAGAGTCTTATGAATTGGGGACTATTCTAGTCTACATTTTATAGCTGAATAAATCAAAGTGTAAGTGGCTATAAATCTTGCCAGACTTTACTCACCTGGGAAATATACCATTTGGAATTTGAGCTAATCACATGATTCTAGAACTCGAGTGTTTTAATATTTCATTCTACTTAATTTTGATTGCCCAAGTAGCAGTGAGCTAAGCTAGCCTCAGGAAGGTTAAGTCTAAATCCTTTTGCAAAATGCTTCCCAGTTATATCTGTATCTCTAAGAAGGACTCTCACACATTTACTTCAATGACTCTGGTGTTGTCAGTTACTATGCAATGTTTACTCTGTTCTTTCTTCTTTCTCTCATTCTGTTACCAAAACCATTAGAAAAAAACAGATTTTGTTTAAACTCAACAGATTGAACCTATATGTGTACTTGTACTCTCTCTGTATGGGAGATGTCATAAAATTGGAAGCTAAAATGGAAAAGTGGTAACTGATTAAACAAATCAGAAGAAAGTCAAAATCTGATTAACTATAGTAAGTGGCAGTCAGGTGTGAAGTGTTTGTGTGAAGTCAGATGTGATGTATGTGTGTGTGTATGTGGTAGGGAAGGAGTGGAACTGGAGTTGAAAGCCAGAATTGATGCAGAAAATTCCAGAAAGGCTTCAAGGGTAAGGACTGTAACACTTTCTATGGTTTATGACTCTTGGAAAGTCTAGGAAACCTAAAAATTGAAATACTTGTTTTTGGTTTAGACTTCCTTCTGCTGTGTTTGCAAATGGAAATTATTGTGTTTGGTTCACTACCCATTCTCCTCTACTCACTTCTTCTTATTATCCGATGTGTACTCCTTGCACTGGTCTTTTCCCACTATTGTAATCAGACCTTATGTGCAGTATCTGAGCTCAGGAATTAAGGTTACAAAGTGGCCTACCGACTTGCTTTGTCTCTATCATCCTGCTTCTTGCCTAAGCAAAACAAAACAAAATCCAAATAAGTATATTAGTTTACCTAGTTTACTAATGGGCTTTCCTGGTGGCTCAGACAGTAAAGAATCTGTCTGCAATGCAGGAAACCCAGGTTCGATCCCTGGGTCGCAAAGACCACCTGGAGAAGGGAATGGCTACCCACTTCAGTATTCTTGCCTGGAGAATCCATTTTTTTAAAGATTATATTCATGGGAAAGTCTCTTAGTAAAAATCTCACAGATTATTCTTTTGATTACTTTTTGTCTTCCAGGCATGTAAGTCCCTCTGAAATTCTTAAAAAGTGACCATAAGAAGGCCAAAGACTAAATTCAAGAATTCAAATACTGTCATCTGCTTTCCTTTCTTATTTGATGCCCATCAATATAGAATTATCCATAGTATTCACATATAATTTTATTAATTTATTTTCTGAATCTACAGTTATGTCCCTTTTTTCATAATTAATTGTGTGTTTGGTTGTTCATCTTTTTGCAATATTGGTCTAGTAGAAATGCCTATTTTATTCCTTTTTCTTCAAAGAACAACAGATGGTGTTTTTTAATCATTTCTATTCAACTGCTTGATGTTTCATAATATATTATTGCTTTAATATTGACTAATGCATTAAATTGTTTTATTATTCCCCAATATTTAAAGATATATGATTAGCCCTTTTACTTGCCTTCTGTCTTTTTAGTAATGAATGCATTTGTTCTTAAGATTTACCTTTGATTACAGCTGTTCTTACTCTGCAACCACTGTTGAACCCATCCTCTTATTTTAAAGTCAAAGAAAACATTTTTTACCAACAATTTATTTTCAGTCACATCAGAAATATGACTAACATCTATCCTATTACTTTAGCAATTTTTGAAATATTTTCCTTCAACATGACTTATGCTTTGGTACAATATTGTAATCAGTCCATTCTATTTCTTAGCATTAGCAATACAATTTTCTAAAAATATCATTTATGATACAACACTGCCTTGGTACTTTTTAATATTTGGCTCTTTGTCCCAAATTTTTAGAAGGCTGTATAATCCAATCTATAAAACAAAAGTTTTGTACTTTACATGAGATCCAAAAAACAAATACAATTTTCTCACTCAATAAGTGTTATTAGAAATAGAATCTCCAACTACAGTAATAAAAGAGGACAGTGTACTAAATCAGTTAGAAACATTTAGAGTCAGAATGACCCAGGTAGACTTTGAGGTCCTTCTTACCTATCTGTTCCTTCCAGCATTTGGACCAGGCATTCTACCTGCTTGATAGACCAAGGAGTTTCAACACAGAGTGTAGCTTTACACTCTGTACACACACAGAGTGTAGTGTGTGCTGAGTTGCTCAGTTGTGTCTGACTGTTTGTGACACCATGAACTGTAGTCCACCAGGCTCCTCTGTCCATGGGGATTCTCCAGGCAAGAATAACTCTAGTGGGTTGGGTGCCCTCTTCTAGGAGATCTTCCTAACCCAGAGATTGAACCCAGGTCTCCCGCATTGCAGGCAGAGTCTTTACTATCTAAGCCACCAAGGAAGCCCCTTAGAATATTTTAAACAATGAGGTATCATTTCACACCAGTCAGAATGGCTGCGACCCAAAAGTCTACAAGCAGTAAATGCTGGAGAGGGTGTGGAGAAAAGGGAACCCTCTTACAGTGTTGGTGGGAATGCAAACTAGTACAGCCACTATGGAGAACAGTGTGGAGATTCCTTAAAAAACTGGAAATAGAACTGCCTTATGATCCAGCAATCCCACTGCTGGGCATACACACTGAGGAAACCAGAATGGAAAGAGACACGTGTACCCCAATGTTCATCACAGCACTGTTTATAATAGCCAGGACATGGAAGCAACCTAGATGTCCATCAGCAGATGAATGGATAAGAAAGCTGTGGTACATATACACAATGGAGTATTACTCAGCCATTAAAAAGAATACATTTGAATCAGTTCAAATGAGGTGGATGAAACTGGAGTCTATTATACAGAGTGATGTAAGCCAGAAAGAAAAACACCAATACAGTACACTAATGCATATATATGGAATTTAGAAAGATGGTAACAATAACCCTGTATACAAGACAGCAAAAGAGACACAGATGTATAACAGTCTTTTGGACTCTGTGGGAGAGGGAGAGGGTGGGATGATTTGGGAGAATGGCATTGAAACATGTATAATATCATATATGAAATGAATCGCCAGTCCAGGTTCGACGCACGATACTGGATGCTTGGGGCTGGTGCACTGGGATGACCCAGAGGGATGCTACAGGGAGGGAGGAGGGAGGGGTTTTCAGGATGGGGAACATGTGTATACCCGTGGCGGATTCATGTTGATGTATGGCAAAACCAATACAATATTGTAATTAACCTCCAATTAAAATAAATAAATTTACATTAAAAAATAAAAATAAAAAACTAAAAAAAAAATTAATTAATTTAAAAAAAAGAATATTTTAAATGATTCTAATGAGGAACTTTCAAACAGGATACGTTTCAAGCCCAACCTAAGAGTAATTAAATGAGAATTCATACCTAATTCCTTAGATATTCTACTGAACAACCAGAGTTAAGTATCATTGTTATATCCTTTAGTTTGTAGGCTTCAAACTAGTAACTATATTCTCTAGTACAAAATGTATTAACCAATATTCAAACAAAAAACTTTGCATATACAAATAAGCATATATATATGTATATGTGTGTGTCTATGTATGGATGATAATAAAAGATTATTATGTATATATGTTTGTGTCTATGTATGGATGATAATAAATATATATAATATACTTATATATTATATAAATATATATAATATATATTATATAAATATTATGTATATATGTGTGTGTCTATGTATGGATGATAATAAAAGATTATTATGGATGGTAATAAAGATGAAAAGAGTACTATGAGTTCAATATGATCCAAACAGTGAAGAAATGATATAAGGTAATTTTGATGAGAAATTAAGCTCTTAATAAAGCTGAATATCTCAATAAAACCAGAGTATTTCAATTAGTAATTAGCTACTGAACAAACCTCTGGGAGTAATAATATATGACACTACAAAGTATCCCAAAATAGTACAAGAAAAAGTTATGCCTTCAAGAAGCTTGTAAGGGAGACTGAGATACAAATATAACATGGAGAAAATCATTGCAAAATTAAATTCTAACTAAAGATATTGTTTGGGTCTCTCTGATGGCTCAGTGGTAAAGAATCCACCTGCTATGCAGGAGGGGCAGGTTGGATCCCTGGGTGGGGAAGATCCCCTGGAGGAGGAAATGGCAACCCACTCCAGTTTCTCGCCTGAAAAATCCCACAGATAGAAGAGTCTGGCGGGCTACAGTCCACAGGGTCACAAAGAGTTGGTCAGGACTGAGTGCCTGAGCTCACACATACTCACTAAAGGATATTAAGTAAGTTTCAGAAATAATTCCATAAAGCTCGTAATCCAGATTCAACATGACACAGCATCCAGCAGCTTATGGAGAAGAGGCAGCATTACTGGGCTTGAAGGATCATTAGGCTTTAAATAGATTTTAAAAAAAAGATGCATGTTCAAAACAGAAGGGACAGTAAGAGCTGTGTATATGCTGAGGAGCTGAAATCATCTCTGCTGATTTAGATTGTGTATGTTATGAAGTCCTGGGGATAGTGGAGAATAGTGATATAAGTATGGAGACAAGATAAACTTACAAATCTATTATATCTAATATTTATCATGGTGATCTTTTTTTTATACCAGTGTATTTAACCATTCTGTCCCTTGAGTTACTCAGAAGATTGTATACAATGCCAATGACACCTATGGTATGCAATGGTAATTCATTAAATATATATTAATATATATGCATATTTACAGTTCAGTGGTAATTAAAAATAAAGCTTTAATACTTTTATAAACAATAATACATTATTGTTTCACATATATATTATAAACACAACAGTTAATATATTAGCAACATATTACAGAAATTATAAATTAAATTAATGCAATTATACTACAGTCAAACTAAACTCCTTTCCATAAATTAAACATTACTTGAACCAAGACTTTTTTTATTGCACTTGTATTTTTGTTTGCCTTGTTTTTGTTTTTTCTTACTATGTTTTCCCTGATATTATCATGGCTTAATCTTTCTCATATATCATTTCAAGGGCAATGTGTTCTCTTGAAGGAAGCCTTTGCTGACTTGAATAACAACTAATGTTGTATGCTCTAAGTTGCTACCCTAGTCTTCCTCTGCTTCCTTTACAGCAGTCAGCATGATGGGTTTGTACTTGTTTCTACTCCTGTGTTTGTCCAGTCTCCACAGTTACTGTTTAGTTGCTCAGTCACATCAACTCTTTACAATCCTGTGGATTGCAGCATCACAGGCTTCCCTGTCCATCACCAACTCGCACAGCTTGCTCAAACTCATGTCCATTGAGTCAGTGATGCCATCCTACCATCTTATCCTCTGTCATCCACTTCTCCTCTTGCCCTCTATCTTTCCCAGCATCAGGGTCTTTTCCAGTTAGTCAGCTCTTCGCATCAGGTAGCAAGCTTCAGCATCAGTCCTTCCAATGAATATTCAGGGTTGATTTCCTTTAGGATTGACTGGTTTGATCTTCTTGCAGTCCAAGGGACTCTCAAGAGTCTCTTCCAACACTGCAGTTAAGAAGCATCAATTCTTCAGTGCTCAGCCTTTTTTATGGTCCAGCTCTCACATTTATACATGACTACTAGAAAAACAGTAGCTTTGACTATATATATCTCTGTCGGCAAAGTGATGTCTGTGCTTTTTCATATGCTCTCTAGGTTTGTCATAGCTTTCCCTCCGAGGAACAAGCATCTTTTAATTTCATAGCTGCAGTAACCATCGACAGTGATTTTGGAGCCGAAAAAAACGAACATCTATCACTGTTTCCATTGTTCCCCCATCTATATGCCTTGAAGTGATGGGACCAGATGCAATGATCTTTGCTTTTTGAATATTAAGTTTCAAGCCAGCTTTTTCATTCCCCTCTTTCACCTTCATCAAGAGGCTCTTTAGTTCCTCTTCACTTTCTGCCATAAGGTGTCACCTGCATATCTGAGGTTATTGGTATTTCTCTTGGCAATCTTGAGTCCAGTTTGTGATTCATCCAGCCTGGCATTTCACATGATGTACTCTGCATCTACATTAAATAAACAGGGTGACAATATACAACCTTGATGCATTCCTTTCCCAATTTTGAACCAGTCTGTTGTTCCATGTTTGATTCTAACTTCTGTTCTTGACCTGCATATAGGTTTCTCAGGAAACAGGTAATGTGGTCTGGTATTCCCATCTCTCTAAGAATTTTCCACAGTCTGTTGTGATTTACACAGTCAAAGGCTTTAGCATAGTCAATGAAGTAGAAGTTGATACTTTTCTGGAATTGTTTTGCTTTTTCGATGATACAGCAGATGTTGGCAATTCGATGTCTGGTTCCTCTGCCTCATCTAAATCCACCTGTACAATCTGGAAGTTCTCAGTTCACATAATGTTGAAGTCTAGCTTGAAGGATTTTGAGCATGACCTTGCTAGCACATGAAATGAGTGCTATTGTGCAGTAGTCTGAACATTCTTTGGCATTGTCCTTTGGGATTGGAATGAAAACTGACTTTTTCCAGTGCAGTGGCCACTGCTGAGTTTTCCAAATTTACTGGCATATTGAGTGCAGCACTTTCATAGCATCATCTTTTAGGGTTTGAAATAGCTCAACTGGAATTCCATCACCTCCACTAGCATTGTTCATAGTGATGCTTCCTAAAGCCCACTTGATTTCACACACCAGGATGTCTGCTCTAGGTGAGTGATCACACCATCATGGTTTTCCAAGTCATTAATATCTTTTTTATATAGTTCTTCTGTGTATTCTTGCTACCTGTTCTTAATATCTTCTGCTTCTGTTAGGTCCATACCATTTCTGTCCTTTATTGTGCTATCTTTGCATGAAATATTCCCTTGGTATCTCTACTTTTTTTGAAAAGGTCTCTAGTCTTTCCCATTCTATTGTTTTCCTCCATTTGCACTGTTCACTTAGGAAGGCTTTCTTATCTGTCCTTGCTATTCTTTGGAACTCCTCATGATGGGCATATCTTTCCTTTTCTCTTTTGCCTTTCAATTCTCTTTTTTCAGCGATTTGTAAGGCCTCCTCAGACAACCATTTTGCCTTTTTGCATTTCTGTTCCTTGAGGATGGTTTCAATCACTGCCTCCTGTACAATGTTACAAAGCTCCTCCATCCGTAGATCTTCAGGCATTCTATGAGATCTAATCCCTTGAATCTATTTATCATTTCCACTGTATAATCATAAAGAATTTGATTTATGTCATACCTGAATGGCCTAATGGTTTTCCCTACTTTCTTCAATTTAAGTCTGAATTTTGCAATAAGGAGTTGATGATCTAAGGCATTGTCAGTTCCCAGTCTTGCTTTTGCTGACCCTAGAGAGCTTCTCCATCTTCAGTTGCAAAGAATATAATCAATCTGATTTTGGTACTGACCATCTGATGATGTTCATGTGTACAGTCGTCTCTTGCATTGTTGGAAGAGGGTGTTTTCTATGACCAGTGTGTTCTCTTGGTAAACTCCATTCTCCACAGTAGAATGTAAATATTAGGAGTATTGCAACCAAGTTTGTCTTATACAGCAGTGAGCCTTTTGAGCCCAGCACAATTCTTGGCTCAGAGAGAAACCAATGTATTGGTTTTGCCATATATCAACATGAATCCACCACGGGTGTACATGTGTTCCCCATCCTGCACCCCCCCCCCACCTCCCTCTGCATACCATCCCTCTGGGTCATGCCAGTGCACCAGCCCTGAGCATCCTGTATCATGCATCGAACCTAGACTGGCGATTCGCTTTGCATATGATATTACACATGTTTCAATGCCATTCTCCCAAATCATGCCACCCTCGCCCTCTCCCACAAAGTCCAAAAGACTGTTCTATACATCTCTGTCTCTTTTGCTGTTGTAAAGTAATTAGCCTCCAATTAAAATAAATAAATTTATATTATTAAAATATTTTTAAAAATTAGTTAAGCAGATAAATGAAATCTACAATCATATATCCCTCTTGCCTTTCACTGGTGCTTTCACCATATTATTTCATTTTTTTTGCCCTGAATTGTTTAACAATCTATATTAAGGATGACCTAAGGAAATGGCAACCCACTCCAGTATTCTTGCCTGGAAAATCCCATGGACAGAGGAGTTTGGTTGGCTACTGTCCATGGGGTCGCAAAGAGTCAGACACAACTGAGCGACTTCACTATCACTACTAAGTAAATTATACATATTCCACATTATTCTATGACATTAAAGAAATACATAATCTTTCTTCTCATAATCTATGGCCTTATCTGTTAAGTTAAGCATCTTCCCTAGATCTATTTGAAGCTGTGGAGACAGACCCCAAAGGCCAGGCTGAAACGATAGCTAGCGAGTAAAGCTTCTTTCAATATGTAATAAAGCTCTCAGATCACTACTCTTGTAAGAATCCAATTTAAAGTTGAACATTATTGAATTAAAATCTTTAAACTATAATTGAAATATAAAAATCACAATTATTATTTTGACTGAATTCCTGTTTTCAATAAAAATATCTCCTTTTGAGACAAGAGAGGGATGGATGGCTGTAGCAAAGGAGAGTGATACATACAAATGTCAAATTTACAGGAATGTGGATTTGTAATATGATTTCCTGCTTTATAACAATGCTAATGTTTTATTGTTTTAGATTTTATTTTAAATGATCCTTAAAGTCTGTAAGTGTCACATTACGAACTTTATGCCTTGAGTGGTTGTTACAGCAGAAGTAGAAATAAATTTCTTAAGATATTCCAGAACCCCCTCCAGCTTTTACTGTATTATTGCTACTAATATACTGCATAGAATAGTTTTACCACTCAGCTGGGAGTATAAGGAAATTGAAAACAAAATGCATGCCTTATGTGCTAAGTGCACTGCAATAAACCATGTTTGAATCCTGACCACCCCAGTAAATCAGATGCTAATGAGCTTTCCTATTTATTAACATTGTAAAATTGCCTTAAACATTCCTCTCAATTTGAGGAATTAAAGACAAGTTTTGCTTCCTTTTACTATCATAGAAAATCATATTGAAAAAATATTTTTTCAAATAGAAATATGAACATATCCAGAACAAGTAAACAGATTCTTTAAAATCATATTGTCCCCAAATCCTTCAGCAAATGCAATAATATTAATGGTTTTGAAACCTTTAAAGCTAGTTTGCAAGGATGTAATAGACAGTTGTTGACATTGATACTGAAGCACAAGACATTTGTTTTGTTCTATTTTTTGCCAGTCGGTTGCTGCTTTTTATGAAAGTTTACTTAGCCTTAGGCACAGAAAAGCAGGGATCAATAGCATGGATTTTAGCTACAGCCCCAGATATATAGCTAACAATAATTTTGTTGATTAGAAGTGAATAGACTGAATAGAGATTTTCCAAAAATAAGTGATGGTAAAAATAATTCAAAACAAATATTCCAATATCTGCATGTGTGCTCAGTCACTAAGTCGTGTCCAACTCTTTGTGACCCCTAGATTGGAAGCCTACCAGGCTCTTCTGTCCATAGGATTTCCCAGGCAAGAACACTTGAGTGGGTTGCCATTTCCTTCTCCATGGGATCTCCCTAACTCAGGGATCAAACCCATATCTCCTGCATTGGCAGGCAAATTCTTTACCACTGAGCCACAAGGGAAGCCCATTCCCATGTCTAATGACCTGCAATTGCAGAGATAGTATTAATTGCATTTTTAAAATAATAACTAAGGTTTTAATATCTAAACATCTAAGTTCGGAAGTGTCTAAGATTACATATGCATGTTTTCATTAAATTGAGAGGCTATTATTTTTAAAATATAGCTATTATTGTGCTTCAAAAGAGATAAAATTTTAATAAAATTAAAACTTTATTGTGATGTCAACTTTGGTGGGAAATTCAGAGATCTATTTTATGAGTTTTAGACTTTTACTTTTTATACTTTTTCTCCTTTGCACAATCTGACTAAAGCTCTCCATCACTTCAATTCTTGGCATTTCTTACTGTTTCTCAATTGTTTCTTAAATCTCTTAATTATTTCCATACTTTGGTTTCTGACTTTTCCCTTCCAAACCAATGTCTTCTTCATGATTTACTTATCCCATAATACTCTTAATACCAAGGTTTGATATATGTACCAAACTCTACATACCAAACTCTTCCCTCTACTTGCACTGTTCTTTTCCCTCTATTTAAGATTCTTTGATTTTCTTTCTTTTTTTTGCTACGTCAACTCTGAGTGATTACCAGTCATCTTCCTTATTGGTAGCTCAGCCATATACTCCTGAATCCAACTGTTAATTTGACATCACCGCTTGGACATATCTAAAATGTATGTAGGTAACATTACAACCTTAAATAGCTAAAGCTGTTACTCATTCCCATTTCCTTAAATCTGCTCTAGACTTCCTTTTAGCACAACCATTTTTACTTAGGACACAATTCTTGGACTCACCATTGATTTCTCTGTTTCCTTACACCTCACATCCAACACAGCAGTATAGATTCTTAGATTTACCTCCGAAAATAGCAGAATTTATTTATTTTTTCTGCAGCTGTGCCACAGGACATGGTATCTTAGTTCTCCAACCAGGGAATGAACCCGGGCAGGGAAAGTGCGGTGTCCTAACCACTGGACTGTCAGGGAATTCCCAAAAGAATAGCCAAATTTAACTTAAATTTCTATTGCTATAATCAAAGACCTGGAATACCACAGGCTATTGAGACTACTTTTGACTAATTTTCCCCCATTGTTAACTTCACAACAGAACACAACACAACTTCTTTACACAATAAGAGAAATAATTCCTCTAATCAAACATGAGGTCATAATAATTCTCTGCTTAAAAGAGCCTTCAAATGGGTTTATATTTCCACTAGAAAAAAAAATCAGACTTCTTATCATGGCCTTCAGGGATTTCAAGTTAGATTTAACCCTAACTTAAATGTCCAAGCTTATGTTCTTTCCTTTGTTGTATCCAGCCACACGTCTACTCTATCCAGCTCTTTATTTGTGTCCTTTAACACATCAAACGTGTGTTTGATCTCAAGATCTTTTGACTTATTGTTTCATCTACATGGAATGTTCTTTCCCTGGAACATATATGCCTGGATCCTTATCATCATATAAGTATCAAATCAAATGAACTTGTCTCTATGCCAAGCATACACTTAGCAGAATGATATATATGGAAATATTTAAGGGTTCTGCCAACATTTCCTGGACTCAAATCTTAATCCTGTTATTTACTTGTGTAAAGGCACATGCAAATTAAAAATAAGAGGCTTAATTCTTCCTATTAAATACAAGGAAAGCAATGTCTCCCTTCCTTTGAGCATTACATTTAGAGAACTTGCAACTCTAAGTTCTTTCTCTGTCTTTTGAAAGTGTATGCAAAATGTTTAAAAAACTAAATAAGACCTTTGTCAGATTTATAACCTTATAACTAGGGTATGTCTTTCTCAAGGACCTGGGAGCCATCTCTTTGGTATGTAATTATCACAGAAGATGTATCTCTATTTCCCATTTTCCTTAAAAGCTTAGGACTCTAACTTTGGCAGGTGCCACACTCCAAATTGCAAAACTACCTCCTGTCATAAAGAGAAGTTTATTTTTCCTTTGGATAAGGCCAATTCATTGACAGAGAAGGTCACCCTAATTATCAGGTTAACTTAGGGTGAAGTATGTATGATAAATGGTGCTTTCAAGTCTCCTTGCTCAAGGGCTAGTTATTGTTTATCTTGAAGACATATCTATAATGGGTTGTATCTGCTTGGCTACAGATGTGGTGAGATTTCTTTTTGCCTTTGCAATCTCTTAGCAGATTGCCTACAATGAGCATCACATTCTGGTTTTATGCTCATTGAATAAACTGTTTTCTTTCTCTTCCACTTTTGGAGAAAATGGAGAGGTTTCCTGGGTTAGCAGGAAATTTTATTTTAATTATTTTCTCAATACTTACTAGCTGTGAAACAAGTTACTTATTTACAATATTTCTTCCTCATTTTCCTCATATGAACAACCAGGTGTAATAAAACCCCTTAAGTTCCTATAAGGAAACAAATTAATTAAGCCATGGAAAGAAGGGTATCTATTACAATAAAAGTGTTCAATAATTATTAGGCATTGTTGTTATTCTAACAGCATAATACAATCCCTAGTAATATAAGAAATTATCTTTATGCATTTTAATGTTCACCAGTTTATTATATGTCTCCTTCAAAAAAGCTCTGCCAGTTTCTCCTTGAATGTATTTCAATTGCTTATTCATAAACAATAGTAAATACTTATTTAGTGATGTAATAAGTAAATTTGAAGAAACAAATTTAAAGATGACAAACACTATTGAAAGGGAGGCATTTCTTCTACTTTTATTCACAGCCTGTTAGTAAGTCAGAGCCCATAAAGTTGTTTTAAATATTTTATAAATGTTTATAAAAATACTATATATAAATGTATGAAACTTAAAAAAGTATGCCTTGCTGGCTATTTATTTTTAGGAAAAGAACCTTACAGTTTTAATAGCTTATTAAAACTATATCTCTGAATCATCGATAATAGAATAATATATTCAGTGTAATTGATTTTAACAGAAAAAAATTATAGCATACTTCAAACAACAATAACTTTTTAAAAGTTTCAATGCCTAAGGGATCCTTCATTTGTTTGGAAGATTCATTTATAAAACAAAATATGTTATTTCAAAAAAGAACACATAAATTGGACATTAGATGTTTTATTTGCTTGCTTCCTCAATTATAGAAATATACATATATGGACATCTTAAATGTGCATGTATGTACACCTGTACAGATGCATATTGGTAAGCACCTTGAGTTTTAAACAAAAGAAATTTGGGTTTGCGTGTTCAAAGTAGATAAAAGTTAAAATTCTACTCACATTGCTGTGATATCGTCTTTACAGTTTAATGAAAATGCAAATGAGCTAACAGTTTAAATGAATAATACATGTCTTTATATGCTGTATGAACTAAAAAAATATCCCTCAGATAAATGAGTAATAAATTTAAGCTTAATTTCAGCATTTGGTTGTACAATATACACTTTATGGGTTATAAAAACTGGCTATTGTCTCATACCAGTTAAAGGCACTCCTTTATAAACAAAATATTAACATAAAATAATTGTTAGTAGCTATTTCAGAAAGCCTTACATATTCATTGTATTATTGACTTTAGAGAATTTTGCAACAGTTATCACTACTCAAGTACACCAAACTCCCATTTCTCATCAAATATGTATTTTCTCCTTTGTCAAATTCACAGGTCATTTTCAATTTTTGAACTTTGAACTTGTACTTTTACTCTGGAGGAAAACATGAGATAATCACTAAGTGGATAAATAATTTTTAAAAGCATAATTTTGAAAAACTGTTTAATTTAAACATTTGTTGTTATGGTTCAGTCACTAAATTTGTTTTTTAAACATTACAACTAGCCTTTGATTTCACACAAGCCTTTGAGGTTTTATGCTATTATTATACAATTGGAAGAGAGATGTAGGAACTTTAATTTCTTACTTCCATTTCCTTTACAGTAGCTGCTTTAATTAACAGAAGTCAATGTCCACTTTCCTTTGCATTGGAGACTTGTAATAAATCTCCTCAAACATTCCTTGCTCAGTATAACTTCTAGACATGCTATAAGATGACTTCCCCTGAAAGCAGGAATGAAAATACATTATACAGTGGTACCTATGGCCAACAGTAGTTGTTACTATTTGTAATCTTATGTCCAGATGATTGTGTGCTAAACATATTTCATGTTACCTACATAGCCATGCCTGCTTGAAGGGGAAGAATGAAACCCATGTACTTTGACAAACGGGGTGGCCTTGGTGATCATTTTTCTTTTTCATGGCTCTACCTACTCACCCTACCACAGCTAATGGAGCTTCTCTGGTTGCTCAGATGGTAAAGTAGTATCTGTCTGAAATGCAGGAGACTGGGTACAATCCCAGAGTCAGGAAGATCTCCTGAAGAAGGGAGTGGCTACCCACGCCACTACTCTTGCCTGGAGAATTCCATGGACAGAGGAGCCTGGTAGGCTACAGTCCATGGGGTCACAAAGAGTCAGATGCAACTGAGCAACTAACACTTAATACTTGATCTCTTCCAAAAAGCTTGGTTTAAAAAAAATGAGCTAGACTTAAGAGATTTTCTCTCAATAATCTGAACCAAAATAGCTGATTACCAATAGGTGTCAAAGATGAAAGAGTAACTTCTTGAAAGTAGATTAATGGTCATGGTACAGTGAAGGCATGAGAGAAGAGAAATAATGAATAAAAAGATGAAGAAAATAGATCAGGAAGAAGAGTTCATGCAAACTATGAGTCATGTCTGGAGTTATGTCTGTCAGAGAGCACTCAAGTTGAGGCTGTTATGATTGATTCCTTAGTATAGCTGAGTCCGGCATTAATGTCCAAGCTAAGCTTCATGAGCATTGACTTCATATAGTCTCTTCTTTGTGGATTTCTATTATGTCCCATTATATCCTCATAATACATAACACTGGGCTAAAACTAGCTTCATTAGTCCTTTCTTCCCTGGAATAAAAAATATCTAGGGAAGATACATGTTTAACGTGACATTTCAGCTCAAAGTAAAATTCATCTTTTCAAGCAAATGTAGGACTTTCAAAACTGTTCATTTGAAATTTTTCATTGCCATGTTATATAACCCCAGGTGGTGCTTCATTATGTCTTTGAATCACAGAATTTTAGGTCTGAAAGCTACACTAGATATCATCTATTTTATGTTATCATTTTAAAGGACCAAAATTTAGAATCCCAAGTACATTTTGTTATTTGCCCAAGGTTATACTCTAAATCAACTTAGCAGAGACTAGAAATGAAATATTCTAACACCTAATGTGGAGGTAGGAGAGAAGGAGAGATAGAAAAAGAGAGGAGAGACAGACACAGAGAAAGGAGGAGACAGTGAGAGAGAGCAAAATTTGTGATACTATAAAAAAATCACTTGGAAAATTTATTTTAGTGTCTACCCAGAAGTATATTTCAATTTTGGTATTTCTTTGTTTCCACCAGCACCTATTTAGAGAGAATATCTTTCTATTCTGACATATGAAACAACCAGGACTTTGACATAGGATGTCAATATCATCATGGCAGAAGGAAAAGCAGACTTGTCAAAAGAAAAAGAAAAGTGAAAAGAATAGTGATTGTCTTGAATAAACTTAGAGAAAAGCAAGTGTTGAAAACTAGACATTAGTAAGATTAATATTAGAGTCTTCGTGAACCTTTTAAGAAGCATAGGTACATATCACATATTTCTACACTGAATCATTCATATTATTGTGTGTATGTATATATATATAAATATATACACATATATATAATATATATATACTTCCTTGGTGGCTCAGATGGTAAAGCGTTTGCCTACAATGCCGGAGACCTGGGTTTGATCCCTGGGTCAGGAAGACCCCCTGGAGAAGGAAATGGCAACCCACTCTAGTATTCTTGCCTGGTGAATCCCATGGATGGAAGAGTCTGGTGGGCTACAGTCCATGGGGTCGCAAAGAATTGGGCATGACTGAGTGACTTCACTTTCACTTTCAATGAATATTAATCAGTTTGAAGCATTTTATTGTCTCTGCTGCTGCTGCTAAGTCGCTTCAGTTGTGTCCAACTCTGTGTGACCCCATAGACAGCAGCCCACCAGACTCCCCCGTCACTGGGATTCTCCAGGCAAGAACACTGGAGTGGGTTGCCATTTCCTTCTCCAATGCATGAAAGTGAAAAGTGAAAGTGAAGTCGCTCAGTTGTGTCCGACTCCTACAGACCCCATGGACTGCAGCCTACCAGGCTCCCCCGTCCCTAGTATTCTCCAACTCAAAGTAAAAGCTTGATATATATATATGATTTCTAAATAATGCAGAATAGTAATAACAGATGCTAGGTAGATAAAATATGATATAACTGCCCTTTATTGATTGTGATACAATGATACAATAAGTTTCCTTTCTCTAACTAGTTTGTTTTCTCTGTATACTTTCTCTGTTTAACTTTTCAAATAGAATGATTTTTTTTTCCACTAAAGAGCTTTTGTTTTTAAACAAGCATATAATATTTCATTTCTGATCATATGGGCCTATTGTTATATATACATTGGATTGTTAGCTTAAAAGTTTACTCAAGGTAGTTTAAGGATAAAAGCTAAATTTATTGTCCTAATAGACATATCATATGGAATCAAAGGCAAGAAATACAACTAGATATCATAAAACTGTAATCAAAATTAAATATCAGAAACCCAGAACATTTAGTTCCATATAAGTTAGCACTTGGCCTATCCCTCCATTGATAAATTTAACACTGATATACAATCCAGACAGATGAATATAAAAATATGAACTAACAATGGAACTTCAAAATATATGAAGCAAAAAACTGAAATAATTGAATGGGGAAATGAATAATTCTGCAATAGTTGGAGACTTCAATATCCCACTTTCAGAAATGGAGTTAACAACTAGACAGAAAATCAATTACAAAATATAAGATTTGAACATATATAAAACTTTCCACTGCAAAAAAATAGGATACCTTTCCTCAAGTGCACATGGGATATTCTTCTGCACAGATCATATGTTAGACCACAAAATAAGTCCAAATAAAATTTTAAAAAATGAAACTGAAATTATCCAACATATCTTCTCCAAGTATAGTGCAATGAAATTAGAAACTAATAACAGAAGGAAAACTGGAAGGTCACAAATATGTAAATTAGATAACAACCACAAGGTCAAGAAGAAATCATAAAGGAATTGAGAAAATACTTTGATATGAACTAAATTAAAAAAAATATATATATATATCAGATCAGATCAGTCACTCAGTCTTGTCTGACTCTTTGCAATCCCATGAATCGCAGCATGCCAGGCCTCCCTGTCCATCACCAACTCCCCGAGTTCACGCAGACTCACATCCATCTAGTCAGTGATGCCATCCAGCCATCTCATCCTCTGTCGTCCCCTTCTCCTCCAGCCCCCAATCTCTCCCAGCATCAGAGTCTTTTCCAATGAGTCAACTCTTCGCATGAGGTGGCCAAAGTACTGGAGTTTCAGCTTTAGCATCAGTCCTTCCAAAGAAATCCCAGGGCCGATCTCTTCACAATGGACTGGTTGGATATCCTTGCAGTCCAAGGGACTCTCAAGAGTCTTCTCCAACACCACAGTTCCGATGCATCAATTCTTCAGCGCTCAGCATTCTTCACAATCCAACTCTCACACCCATACATGACCACAGGAAAAACCATAGCCTTGACTAGACAGACCTTTGTTGACAAAGTAATGTCTCTGCTTTTGAATATGCTATCTAGGTTGGTCATAACTTTCCTTCCAAGGAGTAAGCGTCTTTTAATTTCATGGCTGCAGTCACCATCTGCAGTGATTTTGAAGCCCCCAAAAATAAAGTCTGACAATGTTTCCACTGTTTCCCCATCTATTTCCCATGAAGTGATGGGACTGGATGCCATGATCTTCA
>NW_011495076.1:4682967-4683784 GCF_000754665.1 Bison bison bison | reverse complement strand
ATGATCTTCATTTTCTGAATGTTGAGCTTTAAGCCAACTTTTTCACTCTCCACTTTCACTTTCATCAAGAGGCTTTTGAGTTCCTCTTCACTTTCTGCCATAAGGGTGGTGTCATCTGCATATCTGAGGTTATTGATATATACAACACTTCAAAATTTACAGGATGAAGCAAAATGACTGCTTAGAAGCAAATTTATAGCTCAAAATGCTTACCCTAAAAAATCGAAAGATCTCAAATCAATAACCTAACAATGAAAGAAAAAAGAACAAAATAAATACAAAACTAGCAGAAGGAAATAATAAAGATTAAAGTGTAGATAAACAAAATAACAGAAAAAGAGAAAACCAATGAATCTAAAAGTAATACATATGAGTGTCACATATAAGTAGAACATGATGGTATGCAATGAAATCTGAATTCAGTGATACATACTATAATAAATGATGCATTGGAGGAAGGGTATTTTTAAATTGAAGGCAAATTCTATAACAACTTCAGAGAAGAGATTGCTATGTTTTATGTAGGTCAAGAGAAGATTAAAGGAAATTTACATCAGTAATGCCAGGAGGAAATTTAAAAAGTTGACTAGTGGCATTCATAGGAGAAACAAGGAAGACAGAAGTGTAAACAAAGAAAGGTCACCCTGAAAGTGCAAACAAACAAAAAAAGAGATTAGGTTATAGATCTTAGTCTGCTGCTGCTGCTGCTTCTAAGTCGCTTCAGTCATGTCCGACTCTCTGCGATCCCATAGACAGCAGCCCACCAGGCTCCCCCATCCCTGGGATTCTCAGGCAAGAACACTGGAGTGGATTGCCA
>NW_011495076.1:4661068-4682867 GCF_000754665.1 Bison bison bison | reverse complement strand
CAGGCTCAGTCGTGTCCGACTCTTCGTGATCCCATGGACTGCAGCCTACCAGGCTGCTCCATCCATGGGATTTTCCAGGCAAGAGTACTGGACTGGGGTGCCATTGCCTTCTCCGAGATCTTAGTCTGAAATGAAGTAAAAGTCGCTCAGTCATGTCCGACTCTGCGCAAACCCCATAGACTGTAGCCCACCAGACTCCTCTATCCATGGAATTCTCCAGGTAAGTATACTGGAGTGGGTAGCCTATCCCTTCTCCAGTGGATCTTTCTGACCCAGGAATTGAACCCGGGTCTCCTGCATTGTAAGCCGATTCTTTACCAGCTAAGTAACCAGGAAAGCCCCAGCTCTTAGTCTATCCATTAATTATTCTGTGACTAACTCTCACTATATATAAAAATTATTGGTCATCAGAAGAGCCAATACAAATACAGAAGATAATGAAAATTTCAAATGCTGATATATTGAAATTTTTCATTTAAAATGTTTCATATCTATTAAATGTCATTTTCCACTGGTTATGTCAATTTCAGAAACTTACTGTTACTTATTGTTTTGAATGTGTGTGAGACTAAATATCTAGCTCTTTATTCCCATAGAAGTGCTAAGGAAGGTTTTCCTAGAATGTATCTAGGAGGGAGGAAGAGTGCACACTAGAGAAGATTTTAGCAGAATAAATTTAATAAACTGTGCCTTTCTATTTATTACATTATTGTCAGAAAAAACATTTATATTTCAGGGGAAAGCCAAAGTACCGCAAGGCTGGGCAACAATAGGAAATGATGTCAAGGCTCAAATTGATGATAGCATTCATAAATTAAGGACTGGGCCAGGAAAAGTTTTGATGATCCAATATGTAAATCTACTTGTGAAGTCAACTTATCTAGCTTCTTGGTCTATTTGTATTTTTTATTTATGCTTTTAATTTTGGCTTAGACAGCAGCTCTAAGTTTACTAAAAGAAGTAAACATAAGATTCTCTCTGGGTTTGCCTTAGGGAATCAAGCTGATTTCATACATCTTTTCCTTGAAATGGATTAGACCTTTTGAAGATAAATATAACTGTGTAATGGAAAAGAGATTTTTGAAGACCTAATGTGAATACTCTTATCTTCAAAACAGTTATCTTTCCTTCTGAGGTAAAAATGACTTAGGCTTGAAGTTCAGTCAAAAAAAAATTTTCTATATGTGCTACATAGATGAAATTGTAACATTTATTAAGGATTATATGGAAATCATGGAGAGCAATAACGAGAAAGGAATAAGAGAACAATAACTACTATTTAGGCTTAAAAAATAAACTGTAGAGCTTATTTTTCCCATTCCTGAATACATACACAGTTCTTAGCTGCATTTCTAAACTACTAATTTTTGTAGCCCGATCAGTCAGCGACTGTAAACTTTTTTCATGGCAAAAATCTACAACAACCAAAATCATCTTGAAAATGAAAAATAATGTGGAGGATTTACATGTCCTGATCTTACTCTAAAGTCAGAAATCAAACACTGAGGTACTGACGAAAGGAAGGACTAAAAAAAAAAAATCAGTGACACATAATAGATAATTCATTAATAGGGCATATGTTATCAGATGATATTTTGATCAAGGTGTCAATTCAACTGGAGAATAAAATTATTTTTAAAACAAATGGTGTTTGAAACACTGGATATATACTGGAAAAAAGAAACTCATTCCTTCATACCGTCCCCCTAAAAATAACATTTGATATGGATATCATAGACCAAACAGAATATCCAGAATCTCACAGCTTCTGAAAGAAAACTCTGTGAAAACTCCAATTGAGTACCAAAACAGCACAAAGGAAAAATTAAAAAATAATAAACTATACCTTGTCAAATTTGAAAATATCTGCTCATTTAAAAAAATCATTTAGGAAACCATAACCAAACTGCTGACTTGATATAGTATTTGCAGCATACAGGAATTAGAAGTTCACATTTAGCCTTATTAAGGTAGAGCCCTCTGAAACATACCAAGAGAAATGTCATGTGGACAACTGGATATCAAATTCGGAGGTCAGGAGATTCAACCTGAAGATACACATTTCAGTCATCACCATGTAGTTGAAATCCCAGGAGAAAACAGAATTGCGGAGAGGATAGCAGGAACTGAGTCCTAAAGTAGTTCATTGTTTTGAGGCTGAAAATTTTAGAGGCAACAAGTGAAGGAAAGGAATGAGGAACAACCAGTAATGGCAAAGGAGAATCAAGAGAAGAAAAATCCAAAGGTGAAGAAAGCATTTCATGAATTGTGTTAACTACTGCTAATAAGTTAGAATTGTTTATAACTAAGTCAGCCTTACTATTGCATGATAAGATCTCAGATACAAGGGTGGCTTCAAAGTCTACACACTTAGTTTTAAAATGCTGTTTATGATTCATTTGCCCAGTCACCAAACTCAAGTACTCAAACAGGATATTTTAACCCTGGATACACACTAGGTGGTATCTTTTATTTAAAAACACTGTCTCTCAAAGAAAAATCTGATGTAATTTTCCTGAGATGGAATTGAGCTTTGGTAATTTTTTTCCAGTCTTCTGATATTACTCTAATATGCAGCCAGGACTAAAATCACTGACTGTGACCATTGCAGTGATGAGAATTCATTAATTATTTAGATAATTTATTTTGCTCTTAGACTTCTGTGATACACTATTTCAAATCTCTCCAAAAGCTTCTCTCCTTTATAATAACATTTCAAATTTTTGTAGATGGCAATAAAGTGATACAGATCAGACTGCCCTCACACTCCTGATTGCTCTTTTCTGAAACCACCTTAGATGGTCAGTGTCTGTCAAGAAGTGAAATCTAATAGGAAGCTGTTATGATCATAACATACAAAAAACACAGAAGTGTCCAGAGTCAGACTGTTGCTACAGGTATGATCTAACTTAGGTTCTCCTTGTGAACACAGGAGTATATTAAAACAAACCTATTTGTTTGTTTGCTTGCCTGTTTGTGTTTAATTATGGAGGTAACATCATAATGGTGATACTTTTAACCTACTATCAACTATAACCTTTAGAAAGTTATCACACCTTATGAAGCACTGTGTCCTCTGCTTTAATCCTTCTTTACCAACTAGGATTTGGGTACTAGTTAAAGAAGTTCCTATAGCACTCTCCTAAATTTCATCTTGTCAAAATTAAATCATCATTAGAAATAGAAATGAATATAAATTGCATTCCTTGTCTAGTAAGTGGTTTAATAAATATCCCTTCATTCGAAATTTATAACAACATGACTCAGGCTAATTGCTTATTTACCATTTATATTATTGAATTTATCTTCATTATTATTTTGTTTATCATGTTCTCTGCAGCAGATTTTAATATTCTTTAATAATCCAGCAAATATCCATTATAGCCACTGTAACCAATCTCCACAATACCATCCACAATGTATATGTCCATAATATATTATTAATGGAAAGATCAACAGAAACAACAGGGCTCACAGGATGATCCCACAGAGTACAGTGTATGCATGTATATGTGGATAGGCCAGTATAAGAAGATTAAAAGGTAACCTGTAAGTATATGTATCACATGGTCAATAATAGCCATCTGCAGAAATAAAAGGGATTTTACTTTCTATTTTCAAATTTCTATAATGTTGCTAAATTTTCCTTTTGGGTTAAAAAAACCAAAAGTATAAAAAAAATCTTCAAAAGGAAAGGTATCTTCTTCATTAGGTACAGTAGGCACAGTGCCTACCACCCACAATACTTTAAGGGGTCCATGAATGCATTTTAATCTCTTTGTAAATTAGAGGAAAAGTAAACTTATTTTAGTACAGAACATTAATCTATTAATTTATATACCAATACAGTTATAAAATATAAATTTAAAATTTTTTAAAAGCAGGGTTGCATGGAAAGTCAGAATTCAGCCCTAGGTATAGGCTCCTCTTGGAGAAGAAAAGCATCTTGAAGCTCTTACCTGTCAAGTACACAATCACACAGTCGATCCTAGAAGTCACAGGACAGAAAGTCTCCAGATCAAGTTAAGATATTCAAATCACACAGTTTATTGAGTCAGTTTAAAACATACAACAAAGCAACTTAGCTTAATGTGCTATGGCAGCATGAAAGTGGGAGAGATGGAAAACAGTACTTCAGTCTCTCCCTCTCCCTCTCCGTTTGCCCCTCTCTCCCTTGTTTCCCTCCCTACTCCACCAGTTTCTCTCTTCCATCATCCTTCCCTGTGATAGTATGGTAAAAAGGGCCAGAGTTAGTTGAAGGCAGTCAAGATGACTCAGCAGAAGGAAGGTGACTGGAATCAACACACATACTTATTTTATGAGAAGATTAGGAACAAGACTCCTGGCAGGTAGCTGTAGCTCCTATAACTTGCTACACACCAGTGGTTGGTTTCTACACGTCTTAGAGCTAAATAGAGCCAGATAAGGAGCACTGAAGAATGTCCAAATTAAGGGTATATAACTGGCATAAAAATGGGGTGGTCCTTGAATATTTGATACTTGTTCATTCTATCCCTTCCTGTTTATGTCAGCACACAAATGAACTACTTCCCTCATCTATGTCTAACATGTTTCAGAAGCTTCTTGTTTATCATCTGTACTTCATTTTACTATCTTCTGTTGCTCATTTCTCTTCCTTTCCATAATACTGTGAACTATTCTTAAAGAACATCACAAACATACAATAAAATCAGCTGATCTGATCACAATAAAATTAAATGAGAGCTCTGCAATAACAATTTAACTGAAATGACAATAATTGCAACCATTTTAACAAATTAAAAATATTTAAACTTATGAGTTTTTAATGATTTAAAACAAACAACCATAGCAAAATTTCTATCATGTCTGGAAGATATAAGTAAAATCAGCTAAATATTTGAAAATCTGGTAAATAAGAATAAATAATCTAATATGTTATCTTTATATAAAAACTGTTATACATGATAACATAATTGTTGATGAGGAAAGTTTCTCTTTGTAAAAGCATCACAGCTAATAATTAGGATTGTTAAATTAGATGTTATCTTTTCATAATCCCTAATGTAGTAAAAGATGTTTGTAGTGATTGTCAATGGTTACTAACATCAAAGAGGGATGGGGTAAGATGTGGAAAGAGAAAGACATGAGAGAGAGATTTTTACCTCTGGAAATAAGTATGAGACATTATTTCTGAAGTGGTTTTGTCAAAACCTTAAACCAGTTTCTGATCAAAGTTCTCAATCTACCTCACAGTTTATACAGAAAAAAAAAAGCTAGCAGATTCTTTACCACCGAGCCACCAGGGAAGCCCAAGGTAACAGAGAGAAGCATATTAATAAACACATGGAAATATAATCAACGAAATCCAGATTTAAAATTTCTATGAACGTGCCACCTGGTTTCTTCATTTAAAAGCAAATGTGAAAGAAAAATAGGTACAGAGGAAGAACATCTTTCAAAAGAGAATTAAAAAGCACACCAATCATTCTCCATTCACAAATGAAATTACATAATTTTCAAAATTATCTTCAAAGAATTTTGGAGAAATAGAGGGTTAGGTCATCAACAAAATAAGACTGCCATGAGGGGATGATTTTTGAAGCTGAGGACATGGGAATATTATATTATTTTCTTTACTTTGTATATCATTGGCCTTTTTTATAGTAAAGAAAAGAGACTTTCTGGTTCTTTGTTGTCATCTAAGGTCTATAGATAAGGTAGGTTTTGTAGAACATGTGTACAATAAAAGAAACCAAGAACATAAATGTGGTAATGTTTACAAAGAAGCCTAAACAACTTGATGTCTCAGAGTAAACAGAATACTCTGTAAAAATCAGGGAAATGTTTTATTCCTTTTTATAACACAGACACTTACTCTATTAACGATCATACACAGAACTGCTTTAATTTTAATTTTAATCATAGAATTTATGATTTTATAGTAAAACATAATGATCAAATGTTTTAAAATTACCAAGTCATAGTGACAACAAAATGTACATACATTTTGTACATATATAGAACATACATTCTATGCAAAATGTACTGGGTTGATTTTCACATAAGTCCAAAAATTAAAATTGCTCAAAAATCTGAATTAACTAAAAAATATCTGTATTTGGTCTAATTTACAGATTTTAAGGGACAGCATTATTGAAAAGAAAATCCTAGCCATTCTAAATGTAACTCATTAAGTGAGAAAAAGCAGTTACAATTGCAACAAAAGTAGACATAATTATATATACTCCTGTATTTATATCTAGGTACTTCTAAAGCGTCTGCCTACAATGCAGGAGACCTCGGTTCGATCACTGGGTTGGGAAGATCCCCTAGAGGAGGAAATGGCAACCCACTCCAGTATTCTTGCCTGGAAAATTCCATGGATGGAGGAGCCTGGTAGGCAACAGTCCACGGGGTCACAAAGAGTCGGACACGACTGAGAGACTTCACTTTCTTTCAGGGGCGTCCTAGGTGGCTCATTAGTAAAGAATTGGCCTGCAGTGCAGGAAACGCGGGTTTGATCCTTGGGTTGGGAAGATCTACTGGAAAAGAAAATGGCAACCCACTCCAGTATTCTTGCCTGGGAAATCCCATGGACAGAGGACCCTGGTAAGCTAAGTCCATAGGGTCACAAACAGTTGGACGTGGCTGAGCACACACAAGCGTGCACAGGTAATTTGGTCTTTTAATCCTTATTTGAAAATGCTTTTATTGGCATACAAACATAAAATCATAATAGTGACTTTTTTACTTATTCATGTACTTCTTTCTCAAACTTTTCTAAACAGTCTCTTTGCTTGGCACGTGGCCATTTTAGGAAGAGGGTACCAAGGGTCCTGTTTAAGTGAGTTCCATTTGAGCAGACTTGAAAAGGCTCTAAGAACATGCAGTTATTTTAAATAAATTGTTTAATTTGCTTTCAGTTTGCAATAATCATAAACTTTTAGAACTGTAATTGACCATAAATATAATCCAGTGCAATTTCTTTATCTAAAACACTGAAATTAAACCCAAGGTGCTCTACAAATAAGAAAGCTGGCTGAATGGTAATCAAAACAGTTGGGGCAACTTTAAAAAGGCCAATAATTAAATTTTTTTCCAATGACTAATTTTTCAACTATACCAGATGTTCCTTGAAAAAATACACCAATGGTTATATTTCCTTTTATCCCTACATACAATACAGAACCCAACCCTGTAAAATATTAATTAAAGTTACATATTTTAAAGTCAAGAAAATTTGGGTTTAAATCCAATTTTTGACCCTTACTAGACATACAACATTGGAAAGATTATTTAACTAATTTTAATACTCAGTTTCTTCATCTGTAAGATAGGAATTAAAACAACAATTAGTTGTTAATTATAATAATGTTCTCAGAAGTACTTACTATTTTTAATAATAAATTATATTATTAATTTAGTAAATATTTAATAAAAAGTTAATCAGGTTTTCACTAGCACTCAACTGACATTATATACCCTATGTAAATTATTTTAAAATACTATTTATAAATCTTATTTATAGTTATAAATATTTACCATTTTACATATAAGATTATAAATCTTGTTCTAATAATATACTAGATTTTGCTTGTGAGAGTAGCATTAACATGTATTAAACATGAATAGAATTAACATTTGTTTAAAAATAAGCACAGGGTATAAATATTAATAGATTATGTATTTAAGGCTTTGTGAGCAGATTTCAACTTGAAATACAATACATATAACTGTATTAGAATTATAACCTATGGATTAAAAGAAAAATGTAATTTCTGATGTGATATATAAATAAGTGACATAAAAAAAGATATAAATCTTTAGTATGATTTTTCTGCAAAATAGCCCAGTGCCCTTCTGAATACAGCCATCATCTATACTATTGCTTCTTATCTTGGCATCTGAAAATCCTTCCACAATGAAATTCAAAGATGAGCCTTAACTGCATAGATCCCCAAATAGCAGGAGCTATTTATTCTTAGGAACAACTCAAAACTGCTATCATAAATTATATTTCCATCATATGGCATTTGATTGTCTACTTTTCTCTTTGGTAAAATGAGAAATCTTAAATATTCCTTTTCTGAATAATAAACACAACAGATATATGAGTTAACATTGAGAAAATGTATATGTCTTAATTTTTTTCTCTAACAGGAAATCACAAGAGTTCAGGAACATTTATGTTTTATAAATGACTATGACACTGAAATTTAAAGATGGAGAACTAGCAGTCATTCCGTTGGTGCACTGGTTGAAGGAACTTTTTTTTAGTGTAGGGATGTTTCCCATTGAGCATTAGATTTTATCCTACCCCACTCCCAATGTGTATATACACTTTTTTCAATTTTTATACCAGGAAGAGAATTTTGTGTTTAAGAAAAGAATTTGAGAAAAATCTTAGTATTGAAGTAGAAATGGAGAGTTCTAGAGTCATATTTACTTTAAGAAAGTGTTTCCCTTTTTAGTTATGGATGCGTAATTATAGCCACATAATCATTAATTTCACAAGCAGAATCAGCATGATTTTTATATACTAAGTGCTTAACAAGACATTTGAAACTAACCATCTCATTCAGCTGATCAACACCCTTCTCTTAGAATCATATAATGACTCTAACGTTTGCCTTTAGGATAACTAACACATTTAGCTGCAGAATAAATAAAACAATCAGATAGATAGGGAGAAAGCAAGACTAAATATCACAACCAGATAGGTACTTAGAAAATAATCTCGGCAAAACCTAAATATTTAAGCTAAATGTGTTTGAACTCGAATGACTATTCTTCAATTTAATGCTAAATATACTCCTATATATATACTTAAAAATTAGCTTAACCTAATTTTTATTTCCAGTTTCAACAATTTCACTGTTTTGGGAACTTTTCATCCCAGTCTTTGGCACTAAGTTAACACATAGTCACTTATTTACTTTTTTGACTGAAAGCAAAAGCCTACCCCCTCCAAAGAATAATAATGACAATATTGAGCTCTGAATTTAAAACAAGTGCTCTAAATATAAACTTGTAAAATGATCCATCCCTATGCAAATGCAACCAAGTTATATATTCATAGACTCACAAACTCATTTCATTAAGCCCCTTTTTGCTATCTCATAACCTTTCACTCTCTGAGAATGTATTCTACATATTTTATACAAATAGTTCTCTAATGGCCTTTGGCCAAAACTGTAAACTTCTGAACTAATTTGACCTAAAGACATTATCTCTACTACTAACTGCTTTACATTGAATATAAGCTTGAGAGTAAAAATTTAAAGAGATAGCGTTTTATACAGCTATTTAAAAGTATATTGCCCAAACACATATTAAGTATTTTGTAAGCAAAAATGAACATTTTCTGTTGAAATCAGCTTCAGCAGGGAAAGTGGCTAGAGATCTTTCTCATGACTATTGCTTCATAACAATAATCACCTACTGATGAAGGTACACTAACTCCCTGGAAAGTCAAAGTGTTGTTCAGTCGTGTCCGACTCTGCAACCCCATGGACTGAAGCCTGCCAGATTCCTCTGTCCATGGAATTCTCCAGGCAAGAATACTGGAGTAGGTTGCCATTTCCTGTTCCAGGGATCTTCCCAACCCAGGGATTAAACCTGGTCTCCTGCATTGTAGGCAGACTCTTTACAGTCTGAGCTACCAGGGAGGCTTTAGCAAAAGCTATTCCTTCTATTTTCTATTTCAGTGAAGCTACAGCCTGTATCTGTAAACAATCCCATTCACAAATAGGTTCTTATGATTTAGAACTTATAATAAATTAACATCTCTCCTTGAAAGTGAGTTACGTTTACATAGATGACAAGTTCATGCTAAACTGGAATTATAAATCAAGTCATAGGAAAAAAAAGTGTGATATTATGGCCTGGTTTGAATGAAGTGGTTGCTTATTCTTTTTTGCTAAGGTCAAAACTAAAAATCGGTAATTGTGAATGTCAATATCTTCTAATATTAAGTGAGATCCAAAGACACGGTTATCTCAAAGCTGACAGTTATCACATAGATGCCTTACAAAAGTTAGCACTCCATTAAATAAACATTTATTTTTTAATGTAGTATAAAAAAGCAAAAAATGAATGGAAAAGAAAAATACAAAAATAGCACATAATACCCTAAGTATTATATAAGAAAATTAGTATTCTATGTATAATAAAATATTTTTAAAGTTACAGAATTTCTAGATTTCTCCAGCGATGAAGTCTCTTATTTCAGTTGCCCAGGAGCCAGATAATTTCAAACTTTTAAAAACGTTCTCACTTTTGATCTTTCCATGTCCATTTCCCAATAATGGGAACAAAACTACATTCACAGTAAGCCAAAGAAGGTAAAATTTGGTTAAAAACAAGACTACTTTGCTTTTCAAATTACCTCTTCTCACATCCTTAATCTAGGATGCTTTAATTCTCATTCTCTCTGCCATTCTCCTATTTTCAGAGGTTCAGGGAAGAGCGGTAAGAATATAACTGATTCTTTCCCAGACTTATTTGAATATCAAGAAGTAGTTATATAAATAATATTTATATATAAATGATATTTATACATACGTCTATGGGGTTGCACAGAGTCAGACATGACTGAAGTGACTTAGCAGCAGCATACATGTATACTCTTCATTAACACTCCTTGTTACAACAACCCCTTCAGGATTATTCAAGATAGAACTTTTCCTTTCTCTTGTCCATCTAAGATTTTGATTCTGATTTCCAAAAATAACCTCTTTCTTTAAGCAAAATTTTGCCTTCCTAATTAAGGGCATAGGGTACTCACATTAGAATGAAGCATATAAATCTATATGTTTGCATAAGTGATATACACACATTGGAGAAAACAAAAGATGATATGATTTCTTAATTGGCTTACCTCACTGCAATTGTTGAATGTAGGTATTTATGGTCCTTTTTAGAAGGGATGTATATGTGGTAGATACAGAAACAACCAATTTTCAGGCTAACGATTATTCAAATGTCCTTTCCTCTTTAGACTTGTGATGACATAGATTGCTTGCCTGGGTGGCACTAGAGGTAAAGAGCCTATCTGCCAATGCAGGAGACCTAAGAGATGCGGGTTTGATCCTTGGGTCAAGACAATCCCCTGAAGGAGAGCATGACAATCCACTCCAGCATTCTTGCCTTAAGAATCCCACAGACAGTGGAGCCTGGTGGGCTACTGTCCATAGTGTCACAAACAGTCAGACATGAATGAAGCAACTTAGCCCATAGGCATGTATTGCTTGCCACCTTGTAGTCAAAGAAATCAGAAACTAACACACTCCAGAGCTAGCTAGCCTTTGCATCCACTTGTCTGGTGGTTTTCAACTCTGACTTCACATTAGAATTATTTTGGAAAATTTTAAAAATTATTTTTAAAAATTTAAAAGTGTAGGATGCCTCCATCCTACACTTAAGATTCAGTTCAGTTACTCTTGGGTAAACTCAAAGCCTCAATGATTTGAAAAGCTTCTTAAATTACTCTAATGTGCAGCCAAAGTTGACTGGTTTAAATGATGTGGTT
This sequence comes from Bison bison bison, assembly GCF_000754665.1. Lineage (NCBI taxonomy): Eukaryota > Metazoa > Chordata > Mammalia > Artiodactyla > Bovidae > Bison > Bison bison. The sequence goes on along the minus strand of NW_011495076.1, from coordinate 4,671,355 downwards.
AAAAGAAATTAATATAATATTGAGAATGATATAATTGAATATATGTATATATTCATTCAATATAGGATCCTAGGGTCAAGCCAGGGTATTCTTTGAACCCATGAGATTAACATTACAATAGTTTATCCAGAGAAGGCAATGGCACCCCACTCCAGTACTCTTGCCTGGAAAATCCCATGGACAGAGGAGCCTGGTAGGCTGCAGTCCATGGGGTCGCTAAGAATTAGACATGACTGAGCGACTTCACTTTCACTTTTCACTTACATGCATTGGAGAAGGAAATGGCAACCCATTCCAGTGTTCTTGCCTACAGAATCCCAGGGATGGGGGAGCTTGGTGGGCTTCCGTCTATGGGGTCGCACAGAGTCGGACACGACTGAAGCGACTTAGCAGAGAGTTTATCAGACACAGATTCTTTCAGCCTATGATTCACTCTCAGAATAAAATACAGCTTCTTATTATTTTGTTACTTTTTGGTAGTAACGTAGATCTAGCATTTGACAAAATGCACATATTGGAGAGAAAATAAACTGAACTGCCTCATCAGTTCAAAGGATATTTTAAATTGTTTTATTATATATAAATCTATTTTGTCCTTTCCAAATTTTCAGTCTGTTGTTCACTTCCAGAAATAATGTTGTTTGACAGTAAAAGAATAAATAACAGCAGAACACTTGCATTTAAACACACTCATTATAGAATCATCAATATGAAACAATGGTATGCTTCCAATTTCATGAAACTGTGATGGTAAAACAACAAATGCTTTTGCCTTTTAAGTGAAAATCAGACATGAAGACTATTTATTATTCATTTGTAGAATTATATGTTATATACCATCAAACTGAAGTGTGTAGTAAGTTTTCACTGGGTAGTGTTTTTAAAATTTGGAAAGCCACACATATACACATGTCCTCTAAAGGCAATGTTGAAAATTTAACAGTGTAAAGATTTATTCAGTCATCTGATACTCCTCTCAGTTAAAGGATCTTTCAGAGCAGTGCCTTTTCCAGTGGCTCTGTCAGCCTGGGTAGCTGATAAGCAATGGGAACACAGTGGAAGGCATCCGTGGGTGAGAGGAACATTAAAGGTAGACTCTACCACACAAATAGTTATGAGAATATGAAAATGTCACAGATGTGGTAAATACACGAGGAAACACAATGTAACGAGGACCTGTATCTGCTCAACTAACCGTTGAGAAAGAAAAAGAGGTCACGTTCACTGAGAGCTCCACTTAAGAAACGAGCTGAAATTTTGCCAAAGCACAGAAGTGATTTTAACTTACCTCTTCAAAGCATCTTAATTTGAGGAGGAGATGGATTTGAATAGGAGAGATGAGAACAGCAGTCATGTTTAATTTTTGATTGGCAGTATTAGCAAAGGACTTTCAATTTTCTTAACAGTATTTTACCTCCTGTCTTCCTCTACATGCTTTAAAGATGTCTTATTAAAAGAATACAAAGACAATCAGTATTTCTGCAATATCATCATTGGGAATCAAAAGCTTGAAGAAGAAATTTGTGGAATGGCAGTGGGGCTACCGTGACTCTCCAGAAAATAAAAGTATAGAGGTAGAAAGGAAGTGGATACAGGATATAAGTAAGAGCCAATTAGATATTTCACACACACACACTCTTCAGCTGTTTGCCATTATGAGAGGCCACAGTGTGCACAGCAGATGACCGTGTAGCTCAGGAAGTCAAGGAATGCCAATATACACACAGGTGTTGTTCTTAGGCTATGAAGACCACTCATCCATGGAGATACTAGAAACACAAACATTCATTCATTCACTCAGCATGTATTTCTTGAGCTCTTACTATGAATAGAAATCTGGTAGACACTGACAATCCAATGGTTAAAAAAAAATGGCATGGTCTCTACCCTAGCTTAAAGGCTCTCAAGGACTTCTTCCTCACAAGTGTGAAAGAACATTCACATATTAAAATTTTGATGCCATACAGAATATTGATACAGAGTGATCTTGGAAAATGATTGGAGTACAGCATATAGACACCTAGAATACTGAGACTTACAATAATACTGTAAATATGACATCTTTTCATCACAGCAGATAAAGCTTAAGTCACATTGGTCACACATAATAGTGGTATTGGGAGGCAGGAATATATGTCATCAGTGAGAATTATAAGACACTTGGGGAAGGAGACTTGGGGAGAATTATAAGACACTCTTTGAATCTACAAACTCTATAGGTGAGTTCTTAGAAAAGAGACAAGGAAGTAGTTTTTAAGTAATCAAAAATAAAAAGACTTTTTAGAAAGGCAAGGAGAAAAACAAAGAAAACAACAGAAGCAGCAAGAAAAAAAAAAGAAACAGAGAAAGTCTTGGAGTCAGAGGGTTAGAGAATTACATCCTGAAAGAAGTGCATAGACAGCATGAAGTCCGAGATTTTGTCTACCAACGACAGAAATAAGATCCAAATTTAAAGGAGAAAAGAAAAAAAAAAGTTCTGTAGGACGAACTCATAACTGCCAGCAATGCCCATAGTCACTCATAGCTGTCTACTACAAGTTGGTTGCTACTCTGGTTTAATGAAAGCAAACCGAATCAAACATTTGTCCTGAAGCCATGAAGGGCTGGATCAGATGGATAAAGATCTACTTTCTCTATGGAATGATGAAAAAGTCTCATGTTTATGGGTGGGATCAGGAAAAATTAAAATCTGTACTATTTAGAATTTGACAAGCTAAAAATAATGCCTATATGGAAATTAGATCTAAATTTTGTTTAAAAATAATTGTGCATATTTTATACTATGTATTTTTCCTACTTTAAAAAAGCAGTTGTAAATGACAGCAGAAACCATTATAAAACATTGGGAGTATGCTCTGTAGGAGTGATTCCATAAATAGAATAAGGGACAGTCTCTTTATAGTGATTAAATTCTTTCAAAAATCATGTAAGACACATCGATACTCATTTTCACACACATGAAGACTTGCATGTGTATAATAAACATTAAAAAAGAAGGAACCAAGTAATCAGCATATTTTAGAACATGATTGATACATATACAAACAACTAACTTGGTCTCAAAGTTCCTCATTCATTAATGGGTCCTTGTTCTGTAATGAGAAGGCTGTTTTATGGGAGGATGGTTTGAAAAAATCAGTTTTATGGTTTAGTCAGTTTCATAAGAATTATCAAAATATTCATAGTACTCTGACTTACTAATCACCTGTCCTAAACTGGACTACATAGGACTCTGAGAACTTCCTGCATAAACTTTCTTATATTTTTTATCAGCCAAGTATAGGCAAGCTGGAATTAAGATTGCTGGGAGAAATATCAGCAATCTCAATATGCAGATGATACCACTCTTATGCATAGCTCAGTTAGTAAAGAATCCACCTGCAATGCAGGAGACTCTGGTTCGATTCCTGAGTCGGGAAGATCTGCTGGAGAAGGGATAGGCTACTCATTCCAGTATTCTTGGGCTTCCTTTGTGGCTTAGCTGGTAAAGAATCCACCCATAGTGCGGGAGATCTAGGTTTGATCCCTGGGTTGGGAAGATCCCCTGGAGAAAGGAAAGGCTACTCACTCCAGTATTCTGGCCTGGAGAATTCCATGGACTATACAGTCCATGTGGTCGCAAAGAGTTGGATAGGACTGAGTGACTTTCACTTTCACCACTCTAATGGCATAAAGTGAAGAGGAACTAAAAATCCTCTTGGTAAGGGTAATAGAGAAGAGTGAAAAAGCTAGCTTAAAAAGCAACATTGAAAAAATGAAGATCATGGCATCTGGTCCCATCACTTTGTGGCACATAGATGGGGAAACAATGGAAACAATGACAGACTTTATTTTCTTGGGCTCCAAAATCAATGTGGACAGTGACTGCAGCCAAGAAATTAAAAGCTGCTTGCTCCTTGGAAGAAAAGCTATGACAAACCTAGAGAGCATATTAAAAAGCAGAGACATTACTTTACTGACAAAGTTCCATATAGTCAAAGTTATGGTTTCTCCAGTAGCTGTGTACAGATGTAAGAGATGGACCATAAAGAAGACTGAGTGCCGAAGAATTGATGCTTTTGAATTGTGATTCTGGAGAAGACTCTTGAGAGTCCCTTGGACTGCAAGGAATCAAACCAGTCAATTCTAAAGGAAATCAAGACTGACTATTCATTGGAAGGACTGATACTGAAGCTTTAATAATTTGGCCACCTGATGTGAAGAGCCAATTCTAGATAAGATCCTGATGCTGGGAAGGACCAAAGGCAGGAGGAGAAGGGGGTGACAGAGGATGTATGATTGGATGACATCATTAACTCAATGGACATGAGTTTGAGCAAACTCAGGGAGATAGTGAAGGACAGGGAAGCTTGGCACGCTGAAGTCCATGAGTCACAAAGAATCAGTCATGACTTAGCAACTGAACAACAAGAAGTATAGGCAAAGGAAACTAAAAAATGCAATCCTGTCATCATCCTCCATAAAGCACATTTTCAAACTCACTAAGATAACTACATTTAGAACAGAACACAAAACGTGCATGTATTCACAGTTTTACGTATGTAAAATAACAATAGAAAACAAGTACTCATCAGTCCATTGCTTTTCTGTGTTGTCCTTCATAAGTAAGCCAAGCCGGCAGATCAGTAAGGTCAATATTAGCCAAAATCAGCTTTGAGACATTTTGTGAACCAATTTCCTAGCCATTTACTTGGACCCACTAGCTCATCAGCCACAGCATAATGATTAAAAATGAATATGACTCACCAGTCATCAATTTTTTCAATCTCAACTGAAAAAAAAAAAACTCCATTTCATTTTAAGGGGGAAAAAATGCATTGTTTCAATTAGGGAGAATTTTATTTAGGTCAATAACATTTTTTTTCCAGTTTCGTTCAGTTCAGTCACTTAGTCATGTCTGATGCTTTGCAACCCCCATGGACTGCAGTATGCCAGGCCTCCATGTCCATCACCAACTCCTGGAGTTTACTCAAATTCATGTCCATTGAGCTGGTGATGCCATCCAACCATCTCATCCTCTGTCATCCCCTTCTCCTCCTGCCCTCAAACTTTCCCAGCATCAGGGTCTTTTCAAACAAGTCAGGTGGCCAAAGTATTGGAGTTTCAGCTTCAGCATCAGTCCTTCCAATGACTATTCAGGACTGATTTCCTTTAGGATAGACTGGTTGGATCTCCTTGCAGTCCAAGGGACTCTCAAGAGTCTTCTCCAACACCACAGATCAAAAGCATCAATTCTTTGGCTCTCAGATTTCTTTATAGTCCAACTTTCACATCCATATATGTCTACTGGAAAAACCATAGCTTTTTGACTAGACAGACCTTTGTTGGTAAAGTAATGTCTTTGCTTTCTAATATGCTGTCTAGGCTGGTCATAACTGTTCTTCCGAGGAGCAAGCATCTTGATTTAATGGTAGTCACCATCTGCAGTGATTTTGGAGCCCAAAAAAGTAAAGTCTGACACTGTTTCCACTATTTCCCATCTATTTCCCATGAAGTCATGGGACCAGATACCATGATCTTAGTGTTCTGAATGTTGAGCTTTAAGCCAACTTTTTCACTCCCCTCTTTCACCTTCAACAAGGGGCTCTTTAGTTCTTATTTGCTTTCTGCCATAAGGGTGGTGTCATCTGCATATGTGAGGTTATTGATATTTCTCCCGGCAATCGAGATTCCAGCTTGTGCTTCATCCAGCCCAGTGTTTCTCATGATGTACTCTGCATATATCTTAAATAAGCAGGGTGACAATATACAGCTTTGACCTACTCCTTTCCCAAATTGGAACCAGTTTGTTGTTCCATGTCCAGTTCTATCTGTTGCTTCCTGGCCTGCATACACATTTCTTAGGAGGCAGGTCTGGTATTCCCATATCTTTCAAAATTTTCCACAGTCTTGTGATCCACACAGTCAAAGGCTTTAGCATAGGCAATAAAGCAGAAGTAGATGTTTTTCTGGAACTCTCTTGCTTTTTTAATGATCCAGTGGATGTTGGCAATTTGATCTCTGATTCCTCTGCCTTTTCTAAATCCAGCTTGAACATCTGGAAGCTCATGGTTCACATACTGTTGAAGCCTGTCTTGGAGAATTTTGAGTATTATTTTGCTAGCGTGAGATGAGTGCAATTGTGTGGTAACTACAGCATTCTGTGGCATTGCCTTTCTTTGGGATTGGAATGAAACTGACCTTTTCCAGTCTTGTGGCCACTGCTGAGTTTTCCAAATTTGCTGGCATACTGAGTGCAGCACTTTCACCGCATCATCTTTTAGGATTTGAAATAGCTCAACTGGATTCCATCACTTCCACTAGGTTTGTTCATAGTGATGCTTCCTAAAGTCCACTTGACTTCACATTCCAGGATGTCTGGCTCTAGGTGAGTGATCACACCTTTGTGATCTGGGTCATGAAGATCTTTTTGTATACTTCTTCTTTGTATTCTTGCCACCTCTTTTTAATATCTTCTGCTTCTGTTAGCTTCATACCATTTCTGCCCTTTATTGAGCCCATCTTTGCATGAAAAGTTCTCTTGGTATCTCTAATTTTCTTGAAGAGATCTCTAGTCTGTCCCATTTTTTCCAGAATATTTTCCCATTTTTCCAGAATATTTCCTAATTCATAGCTTTATAGTTATTCAGTAAGAGGTTTTTGAAAATCATCATTCTAAATCTTTTAAAACGTTATTTGAGAATAGCTCCAATTTTCTGACTTTCTGGTACTTCCCAGAGGCAGAAACTCAAATAGTCTTACATGGTATAAAATGAAAATTAGCCAAAGAAATTCAGTGACACAAATGTCGAGCCAAATAGGCCTAGGATAAAGGTGAGTGCTCTGGTGGGGTAAGGGGGAAGCCGGGTGACTAAAAGTGTGGGAAGAATGATTTTTTACTGCCTTAAGGATCCATTCCTGTAGCAGGACAAAGGGCCTGCTTACTGCCCATTAGAGAACTGAAGAATTATTTACTAGCTCTGATGAACTGGTTTTCCAGAAATAGCCATCACTAGGGAAAAAAAATTAAGTTTGAATTATAGCAGAAATTACTTCAGCAATTAAAACAAATGTTATCATATTTCACTCTAAAAAATGGTAATTTTATTTTGTTTTCTTTTTATTTAACATCAAAAGTAAATGTGAAAAGTAAAAGGGAACTAATATAAAACAATTTTATTCTTTAGCTAGTTTATTTTTTGCAATAACTAATCTATATATTGTATTGTCTTAGCTTTAGGTATACTTTTAAAAATTATGTCTAATGATTGCCAGTACTATGAAGACGATATGCTTAAGAAATGTACTTTAATTAACTGATAAGATCAGTGAAGTGGTAAATTAGTCAGCCACAGATGAAACATTTGACAAGTATCCTCAAAAGAGGAAAAGTTATTTTCTACAATGCATGTCAGCTTTAACACTGTCATGGTTTCATGGTATAGAATTTTAAAACTGAAAAGTACCTTAGAGAGGATGAAGCTGAAGACAGTGTTCATGGGTTGCAGATCACTCTGAGGGCAGAGCTTAGGAATATTATCAGGTACTGCTTAGCACTATTTCATTGTGTTGAAAATGCACACAAACCAGAACTCATGATTTTTTTAAGTTCTATGCATCAAACACCAACATTTCCCAACAATTGCTATGGATTACTCAGCAATTCATTAAAACAAAGTAACAAAATAAATTCAACAATGAAATAATCAAACAATGAAATTCAGTATTTTCTAATAATTTTATGAACAGAGCTGTTACTATTTGCCTGGAGTAGTCTTAAAATCTATAGCAAAAGAGAAAGGAAAACTCAGGCACATTGTTTGAGTATGAGAAATCTATCTTAGTTTCTCCTCTTCTCAGTTCCTAGTCTCTTCTCTCTCACTCCCTTGTCCTTGACTTCTGGTCTTTTTTCTGTTACTCTCATTCTCATTCTCTCTCTCTTTTTTGTATTGCTCTCATTCTCATTCTCTTTGTCTTCTTCTTACTCACTGCAAACAACCAACACATTCTGTTAAAATTCAGCCAGTACCACACTGAAGTTGTACTACTCAAAAGCCATTTCAGAAAAGTTCTTGACTGAATGTCATTAATTACCCTAATTAAATAAGCCTGTATTGAAATATTCCCACTTTGTGCAAATACGCTAGGCACCAGAGAATCACATGCAAATAATATGGTGCAACTCAGTTATAAACAAAGGAGAGAAGATAATATATATATTTTACCATGAATATCAACATAGAACAAATTATTTAAAAGTGATTCCAAGTACAATATAAGCAAGTTGGGAAATTAATAGCATCGAGTTATTCAATTTGTATTGCATATATTTTAAGTTTCATGCACTTTTCTTACTATGTGTTGATAATTCAGGCAAAGCTTAAGTCTGTTTTGTTTACTCATTATTTTTAAAGCCACATAAATGAACTTATTAAAAGTACTCAGAATATTTAATTGTCAAGTTGTAGAATATTTCCCAATCAGAAGAGGAAGAAAAAACTGTCACTAACTGATGATACACTTTGAGAGTCACAGAAATTTAAAAAGAAAAAATAAGCAACATTTTAGCCCCCAGACACTAGGCATGGGCCTTTCCTTCTGATTTTACCATTCTGAATGGGGTAGCTGAATACACTGAAATCAGAATCTGAATGCATCCTTACTTTGACAGGTTATGCTATGCTATGCTAAGTCACTTCAGTCGTGTCCGACTCTGTGCGATCCCACAGACGGCAGCCCACCAGGCTCCCCCATCCCTGGGATTCTCCAGGCAAGAACACTGGAGTGGGTTGCCATTTCCTTCTCCAATGCATGAAAGTGAAAAGTGAAAGTGAAGTCGCTCAGTCGTGTCCGATTCTTCGCGACCACATGGACTGCAGCCTACCAGGCTCCTCCGTCCATGAGATTTTCCAGGCAAGAGTACTGGAGTAGGGTGCCATTGCCTTAGGCTTATGGTAACTCTGACTTCAATTTACCTTCTAACTCACAGGGCTCAAACAATCCTTTTGCCCATTTATTGACACACTCTTAACAACCCCAGAATGGTTTGTTTTGTTTTTACAGAACTGAACTCCCAGCAAATAATCCAAATGTTTAATCTGGTCTAGCTCAGCTGAGATAACATAAAAATAACCCAAAAATGAAGTACTAAAGAAAATATCGGCAGAAAATAGACTTATTTTAAGCTAATTATAAGCTCCTTTTAAAGGAAAATATTATAAATAAAAATCCATTGTGTTGTATGTACTTTAAAGGACACTAAGTTTTGGCTGGAATTTTTCTGGTCAAAATATGATTATGCAAAGTAAAGAGCCTTTAAGGTCTTTCTTAAGCAAATTTGCTTTTGCTAAATTTAAAAATATTTTACATGCTACATGTCATGTCCCTGTTGATTACAAAGCTAAAGATTAATATTGAAATATCAGTACTTTAGTTTTAAATTCCATGATTCACTTGCATTCCACATAGAAATTATTTTTAAAATATCATAAACTGATATTTGGCCTGTGTACTTACTTTCCAATACTAAAATTCTGTTTAAACTTATGATGGGGTAATAAGAAATTATAGCTTCAGATACAAACCCAGTGCTAACTTAAATGAAAACCTCTAATATTTCATTTTAATGTTTTTAGGAGTTAAGAGATGCCAGGATTTCCTATTGTAGTTTCTTTTTACAAGTGTTTTACTTATTTTTACTTATGCAAGGTGAAATTAGATTATTCTAGGCTGTTTTAGCAATGGCACCCCACTCCAGTACTCTTGCCTGGAAAACCTCATGGACGGAGAAGCCTGGTAGGCTGCAGTCCATGGGGTCGCTAAGAGTTGGCGCGACCGAGTGACTTCACTTTCGCTTTTCACTTTCATGCACTGGAGAAGGAAATGGCAACCCATTCTCGTATTCTTGCCCGGAGAATTCCAGGGACGGGAGAGCCTGGTGGGCTGCCATCTATGGGGTCGCACAGAGTTGGACACGACTGAAGCGACTTAGCAGCAGTAGCACCAGGCTGTTTTATGAATTCCATTAATTCTAGCATAATTATTTTATATAGAAGACAGAGAAAGTTGATTCCTATCTAAAATAATAAAAGCAAAACATAAATTTTGTAAGATCAAAAGAAAATGAAATAAGACAAAGAATTACTATACTACAATTTTAAAAACTAATTTTTAAGAAGAATATGTATTTTTCTTATCTTTCTCACAATAAAATGAGATACATGTGGTGCATGAGTTTTTTTACACGTCAAAAGTGAAAATATACCCAAAATATATTTTTTAACTGTAGACAATCCTTGTACTGGTGGT
>NW_011495076.1:4655943-4660968 GCF_000754665.1 Bison bison bison | reverse complement strand
GTTTTTTTTTTTTTTTTTTTTTTTTATTTATTTTTTTTTTTTTATGAGTTTTAATACACGTCAAAAGTGAAAATATACCCAAAATATATTTTTTAACTGTAGACAATCCTTGTACTGGTGGTTTTTTAAGAACAAAAGAGGAGAGGAATAAGAAGAATGATAGGATTAGAACAATTCTTAACATTTCTATTAGTATTACATCTGGAGGTATTTGGTGTTCTGAAATATTTATACTTAGCATTCCAATGAACTGCTTTTTGAAATGCAATAAACAATTTATTTCTTATTGTAAGGAATGTATAACTGCACACAATAATGATTACATACACTGAAATTTAAATTATTCATTCTTTATACTACAAAAAAAATAGTTCAATATTTAGGCAATGCTCTTGACTCATTATTAAAGCCCTTGCTTCAACATTTGATTAAAATTAATTCTGAGTCCAGTAACACTATAATAACATTTAGTGTCAATCATTTAAAAATTGTTCTATGTCATGAGGGAGAAAAGCTATTATCAGGCCTAAGAATTAGTAAAAGTGTCAAGCAAGTAAATAACCTGTCATACAGCTGTTAATGCTGATTAATTTCTGAAGCAGCATCCCTTTTTCATAAATGAAGTAGAAATGGAGAGGCCAATGAAACTAGCAAGCTTTCACTAAATGTGTAAGGGCAGCCTGGTCCTAAAACAAATTTCCCTCATATGAACAAGTTTAAAATATTCATTCTAAAAATGTTTATTTTATACCATTGTACTGTGTGAGATAAATTTATTGCAGAAAACTTATAAAGGTGTAGGTCATCAAAAAAGAAGATTGAGGAAGGAAGAAGAGAGAAACAAAGAAACAGGGGAAAAATTATCCTATCATTAGGGGTACTGGTTTTTGTTATTTGAAATGAAGAAAGATTAAATAGAAAGATAAATTGTAAGGAAAATAATCAGTTTTCAATTTGGCATTCTACATGATTATCTTTTTCCGTTGATAAAATTTAATCTGTAAAATCATTTTTAATTTGTAAATAGTATTCTATCACCTGGGGCTTCCCTCAATGGTAAAGCATCTGCCTGACAATGCAGGAGATGGAGGTAGGATCTCTGGGTTGGGAAGATCCCCTGGAAGAGGAAATGGCAACCCACTCCAGTTTTCTTGCCTGGAGAATCCCATGGACACAGAAGCCTGGCGGGCTACAGTCCACGGGATTACAAAAGAGTAGGGCATGACTTAGGGACTAAACATACATACATAGATACATACATTACACATTCTATCACACGGATTGACTTTGAATTCTTCAACTATTATGAGTTGTATTTAAGAACTATTTCTAATTGAGTAAGAAGCACCAACCTAGTACCATGATACAGCTCTCTGAGGGGAACATGGTAAACAAGTAAAATACCTCTGTAAACAAGGAATCCCATGGACAGAGGAGCCTGGCGGGCTACAGTCCATGGGATTACAAAGAGTCAAACATGACTGACCAATTGAGACTTTCACATACTATTATAAATAAGTGAACAGTGAGAGAAAGAGGAGGGAGGGCATGTGAGGGTTGTATTTCATGAATTCTAGGAGAAAAACTACTCATGTGCTTTCAGTTCAGTTCAGTTCAGTCACTCAATCGTGTCCGTCTCTTTGCGACCCCGTGGACCGCAGCATGCCAGGCCTCCCTGTCCATCATCAGCTCCCGGAGTTTACCCAAACTCATGTCCATTGAGTCAGTGATGCCATCCAACCATCTCATCCACTGTTGTCCTCTTCTCCTCCTGCCTTCAATCTGTCCTCGCATTAGAGTCTTTTCAAATGAGTCAGCTCTTCGCATCAGGTGGGCAAAGAACTGGAGTTTCAACATCAGTCCTTCCAATGAACACTCAGGACTGATCTTTAGGATGGACTGGTTGGATCTCCTTGCGGTCCAAGGGACTCTCAAGAGTCTTCTCCAACACCACGGTTCAAAAGCATCAATTCTTTGGTGCTCAGCTTTCTTTATAATCCAACTCTCACATTTATACATGACTACTGGAAAAACCATAGCCTTGGGTAGATGGACCTTTGTTGGCAAAGTAATGTCTCTGCTTTCTAATATGCTATCTAGGTTGGTCATAACTTTCAAGGAGTAAGTGTCTTTTAATTTCATGGCTACAGTAACCATCTGCAGTGATTTTGGAACCCCCCCCCCAAAAATAGTCTGTCACTGTTTCCACTGTTTCCCCATCTATTTGCCATGAAGTGATGGGACTGGATGCCATGTGCTTTACAGTGGTGAAATGTCAAGGCAATTTGTAATCAGTACTGTAGACCAATGCCTCATAAACCTTGTTCCAAAAGGTTTCCTTACAGTTTCCTATGTGTGTGAGTGAGCAGAACTCAGAGCCAGAGGACCAAATCCAACCAGGGCAGGTCAACTTCATCAGGGTTTTCATATTTATTGTGTTTATATGGACTTTTGCTTTTAGCAACAATTTCTTAGACTTAAAGACTTTTAAAACCACCATTTTTGACAGTGCATATTATAAATTCATTCCATGACAGTGGTTTTGAGAAAATTTAGAAGTTGTGCCAAAGGTATTTAGATTTCACCATGCTGTCTTTTATGAGTTCCCACACATGCAGATGTTGTACTGTATAAACCCATTCATTCCATTCTTTGTTAACAGACTGAAAAGGAAGCTCATGTGAAAGGAAAGAGATGTTCATAAACACTCTTTAAATGGTTAAAGTGTAAATTATCACAAATATCCATTAAGATCACATGAAAATGTGATATTTAGAGTTTTTAAAATATTTTCTATTGATTTCTTAATTTCAGTCTAATATTTTCAAGTGATGAGCTATCCTGCATCTCACCAGAGAATTCTCAATCAAGAGTTAAACTTTATACTTTGAGAACTACTTCCTTCAGAAGCTATTTAGTATTAGAAATGTATCTCATTAATTTCTCTTCCCCAAATTGCTCCAGCAGCTTGAAAGCATGAAGAGTTTTTCTAAATCCAGTGTTGGTAGATGAATTTCTCATATTTCTAAATGCTGATTCTCTGACATCTTGAATAAGAGATAAGCCATTTTTTTCAAAGGCATTGAATAAAGAAATCATATTAGTATAGTGTCACCTCTGAGAATTTAATTAAAAGCATCACAATTACTTTATTATATGATATTAATAAAAATTTTGCTAGATTTCCAGCAAACTTAAGCTTTAAGTAATAATTACTTGAATCAACATTTTTATTGTTTATAATTATGAATTTGACTCCTTAGCAATTTTTCATTAGAATATTAACATACTCATAAATTTTATAAGGCTATAAAGCCCATTAGCAAATTTTTTGTCTATGAATATCTTCAATTTATAATTCTAACATAGTTATAATTTATAACTACAAAGTTCCTTTTCAAGAGGCCAAAAAACAATCACAGGTAAAATCAACAATAATGTTTCCATATTCCTTAGAACCTTGAAGGGCTAAGGCTTATTTTAAATATATTAAACCCCCATAAGTCATTAAGTATTATACACAGTGTGATTTTTAAAATAACAAGCAATTAAAACTATAGCACTAATCCAGTCCTGTAGACTAGTATAAGCCAGTTTGTTCATGCTCTTTCTAAGTCAATTTTATCCATTAGCTTCCTGACTGAATCCATTAACCGTAGCCCCACATTTTTGCATGGCTATACGTTCCTCTACTGAGAAGAAATATGATTATTTGAACATACTTCACATCAGTCAAAGGATAATCCCTAAATCAAAGTGATTTGTATAACAACCAAATGATGAATAATAACCTCAGTAAGAAAATGCATACTGTCAAGTCATCTATATATGAGTTGTGTTTTGGATATTGGGTGGTATGTAAATGGCAGGAAGGAATTAAGAAACTGAAGGAAGAAATTTTAAGAAACAAAGCAGATAAGATCATACTTATTGCAATTATATGTATATTGGAAGCCATCAGCATCTATGGAGGAAAAATTATAGATATATATATTCCTGTTAGCAAGGGAAATTAAATATCCATGAGAGTGAAGGAACAGATGGTGGGATTAAGTAAACAAATCATAAAATGATTTAAGTATTTAAATACTTGCTTTACACAGCTTTCACTAAGAAATATGTGCTAAAAAATAGCTATTTGCTCTACTTCTTCCTCATTCTGTGTGTGTATGTGTGAGGGAGGGAAAAAAGAGAGATAGAGAAGAAGGTGAGCAATGAGGGATGGGAGGAAAGAAGGCAAGAATGAGAGAGGAAATGCTCGTCAGAAATGGTAGACACTAAATAAACTGAAGAGTAAAAGAATGAAAGATGCCAAAACTGACAGAACGCTGTCATTATAGAAACAAGATCTGACATCCTAACCCCAATAATTAATAATTATGCCACACATTTTTTCCCACTCAAGGTCATAGCTCAATTTACACAGTCCTTCAGACCCATCTAACTCCTTTCCCTTGCTTATCCTCAAAGGCTTTCCATTATCAAGGTCATCAGATTCAACCTTATTGCACAGTGCACTTCATTTCAAAATTTTCATTCTTTTCAAAACTCCTTTCTAAAAAAGTAGAAAAGTAAAAGGAAGAAACAAACAGAAAAAATTCCCTTCACTGAAGTTGATCTCCCCAAGTTACAATAGATTTCAATAATCCCCAAGAGAAACATGTTAATCCTAAAAAGAGTACATGTCTGATGTCAGGAGTTTTTTGTTTTTGTTTTTGTTTTTCACTCAAAGCTGATTACTTACTCAGAACACCTCAACTACCACAGACTAATTTCCTCATCTAGATAGTAGGTAAATAGAACAAGATAATCTGTAAATTACCTTCTGTGATATTATAGGTATTGAAAGAATTTGTACATAAGTGTATATGGAAATAATTGTCTCAAGAAATGACACCAAAATTATTAAAGTAAATAATATATTCTACATAAAGAGAGTATCAGATCAGATCAGATCAGTCACTCAGTCGTGTCCGACTCTTTGCGACCCCATGAATCGCAGCACGCCAGGCCTCCCTGTCCATC
>NW_011495076.1:4651445-4655843 GCF_000754665.1 Bison bison bison | reverse complement strand
CCAATCCCTCCCAGCATCAGAGTCTTTTCCAATGAGTCAACTCTTCGCATGAGGTGGCCAAAGTACTGGAGTTTCAGCTTTAGCATCATTCCTTCCAAAGAAATCCCAGGGCTGATCTCCTTCAGAATGGACTGGTTGGATCTCCTTGCAGCCCAAGGGACTCTCAAGAGTCTTCTCCAACACCACAGTTCAAAAGCATCAATTCTTTGGCACTCATCCTTCTTCACAGTCCAACTCTCACATCCATACATGACCACAGGAAAAACCATAGCCTTGACTAGATGGACCTTTGTTGGCAAAGTAATGTCTCTGCTTTTGAATAAGAGAGTATATTATTTGTTGACTGCTTAATGTGTTCTTAGAATGGTAATGGTCAAGTCAGAAGCATGCAGGAATTACAGATCTGCAGTCAACAAATAAAACAGAAAATGTGTACTGAGAAAACACAAGGAACTACTTATTTGATAGAGTATTACAAAGACAGCTGAAGAGCAATTTCTTTCTTCTATTAGTTGTTAATTTATCAGATATTGTATAAGTGTACCCATATTTTATCACTTTCACTTCCAGCTAGAAAGTAAGAATTTTCCCAAAATAAGAAGATGAACATGTAAGGCTATTCCATATATATCCACTGATGGTAGGTAGAATTTCCTATTTTCCAAACTATTCATGTGTCTTTCTATCTATACAGTTATTTTTTCCCATCTTTTTCTATCTGTGCCATCTATTTCTGTATCTATATATCCATCAGCACTTCTCCAAAGCCTACCCAAAAGTCCGGTAGACACACAATGGAAAGACTAGCACCCAATGGGCTTTGACAAATGAATATTAAAGCCTAGGGTCATATGGAGAAAGCAATGGCACCCCACTCCAGTACTCTTGCCTGGCAAATCCCATGGACAGAGGAGCCTGGTGGGCTGCAGTCCATGGGGTCGCTGAGTCGGACACCACTGACCGACTTCACTTTCACTTTTCGTTTTCATGCGTTGGAGAAGGAAATGGCAACCCACTCCAGTGTTCTTGCCTGGAGAATCCCAGGGACAGGGGAGCCTGGTGGGCTGTTGTCTATGGGGTCGCACAGAGTCGGACACGACTGAAGCAACTTAGCAGCAGCAGCAGGGTCATATGACCATTTCCAACATTGAAAACCATGGCTCTAAATACATGGAAATGACCAGAAATAGGATTGGTCTGCACATTGGGGAAAAGCCACACAAAATTAAACAATAAAAATACCCAGCATACTTTGGTAGTTTCTTAAAAACAACTATTCCAGATGGGTTAACTGTTTTCATCTTACTCCTCAAAAAGGAATGTGCATCTTATACTTACACAGCCTTAGAACAAGTAGCCCTCCTCTAATTTAAGGTTATCAGCTTCATACTTTCTACCTTCACAGGGAATCTGTGCCAGATCAAAAAAAAAAAAAGAAACAAACAAGAACTTATTTTAACTTAGAAAATTGTAAGTTGATTTACCAATAATGTGAGTATTATACCAATTGTGTTACATGTGAGATGAATAAAATCACTTTTTTTTCTTAATAATACAGTATATAAAAATGTATATATTTACTGCTTCATTAGTGATCATTAGCTGTCCTGAAACAATATGTACATACTCAGTACAGATTGTTCTCATTTTTGTGCCTTCGGTTTGCTCTCTTCTGTGTTACTCCTTCCTCTTCCTGGTTACATTATGGGATGGCTGATATTTCCTTGTCTGCCTCTTAGGTGAGGAATGCCAGTAATTATGACTGAAATTAGAGTTCTGCTTTAAAAATATGGATGACATGGTACACTAAGAAATAATTTCAAATTTTGGCACTTCTTAATTAAAACATTTTTTAAAAGGACATACAGAAAGGGTGACTGCACAATTGATGTTAAAATGAATTTTCCAATGTTATATGTCCTCACAAGCCTTCACTTTCATTATTAATTGTGACTTTTAAAACCATGCAAAAGGATATTTGTATGCATTCTTATTTCTCATTACCAGCATAATTTCACAATAAATGTATACGAGTTTGATCCTTAATACCCTAAAAATAGACTGCTTTAAAATGACAAATTACATATTGCACATTTAACAATAACTAAAACCTCAAAAATTATTCCTTAGGTAAATATTTTCTAGGTTTAGTTTTTTTTCAGGTTTAGGTCAAGATTTGCCAATATATCTTTGTGATTTAGACCTATGTTCTACATAAATTCTGGTTTGTCACAGGTCGATCTGAAATGCCCAAAGCTTTTTCTGTACTTTCCCTCTACATTCTGGAAGTATTTAGGGAGACTCATGTTTCTTCCATGCAAAAGAATTTGAGACTTTATTTGGAGAGTATGTCTTTCCATTTAGTGATTTAATATGTTTCCCCAGTGAATAAACTAACTTGCAAAAGTTGGCAAGGGATTTTCTTTAGCACAAATAGTTAATCTAAAAAAAGTTTTTTAATTGTATTGCCTGTTAAGAGAAGTGAATAAGAGATTTAAATAATCTGTTGTAAATTTTTTAAAGGAAAACAATCAATATGCATGATCTAGGCACATTTTACGCTCTCCTAATTTGATAAATGTTTCAACCAAATATCATAACAAAATTCTGTTTCTACTCAATTCTCACTTCACTGAATTTTCACTTCTTTACAGAGCCTAGAATCACTACAAGCTCACTGACCATCTACCATTTCCTCAGTATGCTTTGCTGCCAAATATTTTCTTTGCATCCTTGAATTTATCCATATCCAATGTAATTCCAAAATCATGCAAAGGAGAATGTCTTATGCATTTGTACAGCTTCTTATTGAGCCTCCCTTTGCTCCTCAGATGAAAAAGTCAGTAAATATCACCCTCTGAGAATCTTTACTTTCTGCCACACTGGGCCCTGACAGATTAGACCATTCAGCAGTGAATGTTGTAGGTAACTATGAACATAATTCCAAACTGTTGCATGTGTTCTCTGATAGTATTTTGGAAATGACCTCTCAGTGATGAAATAATAAAAAAAACAACACTCTTGGAAGATGAGGCTACATATATATATATAAACATTATATATATATACATAAACATTAAATTTAAGAGTTTTATTTGTTTAATAGCCTTCTTAGGATACATAAAATTTACTTACTGGAAAACAAACTTTACAGAAAAAATCCACCTTCCAAAGTTTTCTTCTATTTGTATATTTTGCTACTAGATAATTCTTTAATAATGATTTCTTAATGATTCTCCAAGGCCCCAAGAAGACTTCATTTATCAAAATACCAAAACAGCAAATACTCATGCTCAAGCCTTGAAAAAAATATGTAAATTTTGTTTTTCACGATGGTGTGATCACTCAGCTAGATCCAGATATCCTGGAATGTGAAGTCAAGTGGGCCTTAGAAAGCATCACTACAAACAAAGCTAGTGGAGGTGATGGAATGCCAGTGGAGCTATTTCAAATCCTGAAAGATGATGCTGTGAAAGTGCTGCACTCAATATGCCAGCAAATTTGGACAACTCAGCAGTGACCACAGACAGGACTGGAAAAGGTCAGTTTTCATTCCAATCCCAAAGAAAGGCAATGCCAAAGAATGTTCAAACTACCATGCAATTGGACTCATCTCACACGCTAGTAAGTAATGCTCAAAATTCTCCAAGCCAGGCTTCAGCAATATGTGAACTGTGAACTTCCTGATGTTCAAACTGGTTTTAGAAAAGGCAGAGGAACCAGAGATCAAATTGCCAACCTTTGCTGGATCATTGAAAAAGCTAGAGAGTTCCAGAAAAACATATATTTCTGCTTTATTGACTATGCCAAAGCCTTTGACTGTGTGGATCACAATCAACTGTGGAAAATTCTGAAAGAGATGGGAATACCAGACCACCTGATCTGCCTCTTGAGAAACCTATATGCAGGTCAGGAAGCAACAGTTAGAACCAGACATGGAACAACAGACTGGTTCCAAATAGGAAAAGGAGTACGTCAAAACTGTATATTGTCACCCTGCTTATTTAACTTATATGTAGAGTACATCATGAGAAACGCTGGGCTGGAAGAATCACAAGCTGGAATCAAGACTGCCGGGAGAAATATCAATAACCTCAGATATGCAGATAACACCACCCTTATGGCAGAAGGTGAAGAAGAACTAAAAAGCCTCTTGATGAAAGTGAAAGAGGAGAGAAAAAGTTGGCTTAAAGCTCAACATTCAGAAAACAAAGATCATGGCAGCCGGTCCCATCACTTCATGGGAAAGAGATGGGCAAACAGTGGAAACAGTGTCAGACTTTATTTTTTGGAGCTCCAAAATCACTGAAGATGGTGATTGCAGCCATGAAATTAAAAGAGGATTACTCCTTGGAAGGAAAGTTATGACCAACCTAGATAGCATATTCAAAAGCAGAG
>NW_011495076.1:4645734-4650907 GCF_000754665.1 Bison bison bison | reverse complement strand
TGAAGAGTTGACTCATTGGAAAAGACTCTGATGCTGGGAGGGACTGGGGGCAGGAGAAGGGGATGACAGAGGATGAGATGGCTGGATGGCATCACTGACTCAATGGTCATGAGTTTGAGTGAACTCTGGGAGTTGGTGATGGACAGGGAGGCCTGGCTTGCTGGGATTCATGGGGTCACAAAGAGTCGGACACAACTGAACAACTGAACTGAGCTGAAAAAGTTAATGTTTCAAAGCGCCTTCCCTTGTAGCTCAGTCAGTAAATCTGCCTGCAAGGCAGGACACCTGGATTCAGTTCTTGGGTTGGGAAGATCCCCTGGGGAAATAAATGGCAACTCACTCCAGTATTATTGCCTGGAGAATCCCATGGACAGAGGAGCCTGGCAGGCTATACAGTGCATGAGGTCACAAGTTGGACACAACTTAGCAAATAACCACCACCTTTGTCTGATGCCATTAGTTCCCCATTCCTCTTAGGATTATAGAACTGCTGCCTTTCCTTGATATGACAGATGCTGTTCTTATTGCACCAACATCACTTTTCTCAGCTGTTTACCATATCCTTGCTTTCAGCATCATATCTCTATGCCTAAGTAGTCACCGACTGCTAACACCTGTTCTTACTTTGTATAATCAGGAGAGAAGTGTACTACAAGGAGTGCTTCCCATAAGTAGAGCTCCACTGATAATTCACACGAGTTGATGTGTGTTCTACATCATTTCTCAGAGTCTTTCAGTGATATTAAGCTCTATTTGCTCACAGAGGCAACTTATTAGATAGAATACTCTTTATTTACCTCCTATACTTTACTGCCACACTTCTTTACTTCTCTATTGGCATTTCCAGGGATTGTGTTTCAAATAAATTTCTTGCCCTCAAATATGCTTCTCAAGGCTTATGCCTGGGGAAACTCAAATTAAGATACATATCTGTGAGATGCTTGATTTTCCTCACATTTCTACATCATTGAAGTCGGATGTAACTTTGTATGCATCAATTCTATTTGGCTGACTACTTGGTTCACATTAAATTCTTAAATGGCCCTATCTGTGCTATTAGGATTCTTCTCTACACACCATAGGTGCCCTAGCTATAGAATCTGACCCTTATTTCGTCCAAGAAATTAAAACTTGAATAAAGGGCCCAGAGATTGAACTGGCTGATGCACGTTAAAGGTTGTGTCCTAGAAGAATGAAGAACTCCTTTATTGAGGCTCCAAAGCTCCAAGGCTTCTTTACTAAGGCTTGCTGCCTCTTCAGTATGAAGAGGTGATCTCAAAGCATTTCAATAAACTCCCCTCCAAGAACGTATTTATGTTCCATGAAATGCCTTGCTCACCATTTTCTTTACTGCCTCCCCGCAAAAAAAGAATGTTTAATGCTCAAAAACACAAGTTATTAGTACAAAACTCCTGATCCATTCATCTCTCCTATCATCCAGAGTTTTACTCTTTTTCATTTTTTTTTTTGTTGTTGTTGTTTTGTTCTTAAGACACAAGTCAATAAGTATAGCCACCTGGAATCCTTCTTGGAAATAAAGTACTCATTTTGGAAATCCTATAGTCATACACGACTGAGTGACTTCACTTTCCCTTTCCCCTTTCATGCACTGGAGAAGGAAATGGCAACCCACTCCAGTGTTCTTTCCTGGAGAATCCCAGGGACGGGGGAGCCTGGTGGGCTGCCGTCTATGGGGTCGCACAGAGTCAGACACGACTGAAGCGCCTTAGCAGCAGCACCAGCAGAAGCATAGTCATCAAAGAGTGAAAATACAGTTTAAATCTGTGAAACACTAATTATCAGCTAAGAAACAGAAATTCATTTTAAAAGCTTTTTCTCTAAGTGCTATTCTGTGATGGCCACCATGCTGAGTAAATGTGACAGAGATGAATGATCTATGTGCCTCATTCTACTCTTGTTCTGCAAAATGATTTTTTTTTTTTTTTGGTTTCTGAATATTTACTTACAATGTGCAAGCTAAATCTTCTCCTTTAAAGGTAACAGGCAGACTAAACTATAAAGTTTTAGCTACAATTCTAAATTCCTGGGTGAAGAACTGTGACAGGCCAGCTTGGTTCAAGTGTTAATTCCTCCAGCACCCAATTAAGGCTAAGGCAGAAGAGTAACATTTTACAAAACAGTTGCTGAGACCTCATCACTGTTGTGATTAGGAAGTTGGGAGTCTGTAGGATGTGGGACTATGAAGAACTTCCAGGAAGGGTCTGTTCATTGTACACAGGCTGTTCATACATCCTAGGTTTCCTGAGACATTCTTGATTGAGTCTGTGTTTCAGGTATAAATATTAACACTGCCATCTTTTGCTCTCAAAAGAGAGTTTTCCATTGGATGATATATGTCACCCTGGTTATAGAGATCATTGAAGGTAACCCTATCCTTTTACTTGAGATGACAAATGAGACCTGGAATGTTGAAGGGACTTTTTCAAGTTCATTCAATTAGTAGTATATTTATCAGTAAAATTCAGGTGTGCAGTATGCTGCTGCTGCTGCTAAGTCACTTCAGTTGTGTTCGACTCTGTGCGACCCCATAGACGGCAGCCCACAGGCTACCGTCCCTGGGATTCTCCAGGCAAGAACACTGGAGTGGGTTGCCATTTCCTTCTCCAATGCATGAAAGTGAAAACTGAAAGTGAAGTCGCTCAGTCGTATCTGACCCTCAGGGACCCCATGGACTGCAGCATTCCAGGCTCCTCGGTCCATGGGATTTTCCAGGCAAGAGTACTGGAGTGGGGTGCCATTGCCTTCTCCATCATACCTCTTACATGATATTAAAAATAAGAAAAGTAAAAGATGTGTTAAGACCTTAGTCTAATTTCTGATTATTAATTGCTATAGCAGTAATTCAAACATGTTTTGATTTCTTACAGTTAACTATGTTTGTAAGTTTTGTTGCCTTTTGAATAGCAGAATGTGCTAAAGAATCAGCAAAATAGCTTAGTGAAATTTACATGACTATCAGATTTCAGGGCTTATTTCTTTTAACTTGTTGGAGTTTTTGAACAAGATAATGCATCTAATTATAACCATAACCTACCTATTTTATGGGGAGATTATAAGAAATTACTTGATGTTACCAATATACCCTTTAAGAGTCTTAAGAAAAATAAGTACAAGATGGCAAGATAATTTGCGGAGCAGAAATAGAGACGCAGCATAGAGAATGGACTTGTGGACACAGCCGGGTAAAGAGAAGGTAGGAAGAACTGAGAGAGTAACATTGACATATATACACTCCCATGTGTAAAATATATAACTAGTGAGAAGCTGCTATATCACACAGGGAGCTTAGCTCGGTGCTCTATGATGACCAAGAGGAATAGGATGGGGTGCAGAAGGGAGGCTAAAGAGGGAGAAAATATATGTATACTTATGCCTGATTCATGTTGATGTATGGAAGAAACCAACATAACACTGTAAAGCAATTATCCTCCAATTAAAAATAAATTTAAAGAAAGATGGCAGCATATATTTTTAGAGGGTGTTAAAATATAGAAAATGGACAAAAGTAGTGGCTTCAGGGGTAACTAAATTAAGCATTCATGAATCGGTCTGGAATTTTCAGTACTACAATTCAGAAGAATGCTGCTGCTGCTGCTAAGTCGCTTCAGTCATGTCCAACTCTTTGCGACCCCATGGACCGCAGCTTACCAGGCTTCTCCATCCATGGGATTTTCCAGGCAAGAGTACTGGAGTGGGTTGTCATTGCCTTCTCTGCAGAAGAATGCTATCAGTAACTAAATTGAAAGTTACATCAGGACTTCTAATTTAGTTTACTTTATCACCTATATATTTAGTGGACATAAATATATATTTATTTCCAATTAATTCATCAAATTATAATCAAAAGTATTAAGATTTTGTTTTCTTCCACCTTCCAAGCTCATTTTCAACTCAAGTTACCATCATTACTCACTATTTTGAGCTTACAATTACAAAAATAAAGACTTCCAGAGAGTGGATACATAGGTGATTTCCTTTAATTTCTCTCTTCTTAAATTTTGTTGCAAGCATAATCTATAAGGGTACTTTCTCCATAACTGAAATATTTGAATCACTTTTCAAAGTCACCAGTTTTTAAAAAGAACCAGTCATTTGGGATTATTTCTACAGTCACTTCCATCTGGAAACAAACAAAAACTACGGTTCTGCTATGCAGAACATTACTAAAATACCTAGTTGATATGTTAAAGAGTTCTACAAGAGTAGCTCTAATCAATAAATACTAAGATTTGCATCTAACTTATCAATTGTTCATGTATAGTCTGGTTTGTAAACTCTGTTTCTTTCAGTTTATTCCATATAAGAAAATTCTATTATACTAGAAAATTCTTATTGATATTATTTCATAATAGGTTGTATCTTCTCCCAGAAATTTCTGATTAAAGGCAGACCCTGCATTTCAGAATCGTTCAACATTCAGCATTCCTAGTCCTCAAATGATTGAAGTATCTTATTATCTTAGTTATTCACAGTTTTCCTTACTATACCTCAATTTAAACTCAGTGGCTTAACATTGGTCTTTTTATTTTCCTTTTTTTTAAATTTCATATTTATAAGTCTTCCCTGCTTTATTCAAAGTATCTAGATTTGGGGAAGTATTGAAGGCATAGAAGGACAGCACACTCTTGCTCACTGTGGGAAATATAACATACTTTTCTTCTCTATGTGAAAAGAAAAGTATTAACCCAGTAGAAAAATAGGCATAAGAAAATTGTTAGCAAAATTAGAACTTTTTGTCTGCTACCTCATTTATCGAAATTATTTCCTAAATTACAAAGGTTCTTACATATTTGTTTCACTTTATAATGCTGTTTGAATATTATTGTTGTTCAGTCACTCAGTCATGTCCGACTATTTGTGATCCCATGGACTGCAGCATGCCAGGCTTCCAGTCCTTCACCATCTACCAGAGCTTTCTTAAACTCATGTCCACTGAGTCAGTGACGCCATCCAACCACCTCATCTTCTGTCATCCCCTTCTCCTCCTGCCTTCAATCTTTCCCAGCATCAGGGCCTTTCCAATGAGACAGTTCTTCACATCAGATGGCCAAAGTACTGGAGTTTCAGCTTTAGCATTATTCCTTCCAAAGAAATCCCAGGGCTGATCTCCTTCAGAATGGACTGGTTGGATCTCTTTGCAGTCCAAGGGACT
>NW_011495076.1:4644756-4645634 GCF_000754665.1 Bison bison bison | reverse complement strand
ATTGTGTGGTAGTTTGAACATTTTTGGCCACTGCTGACTTTTCCAAATTCGTGGCATATTGAATGCAGCACTTTCATAGCATCATCATTTAGGATTTGAAATAACTCATCTGGGATGCCATAATCACCAGTAGCTTTGTTCACAGTACTGCTTCCTAAGGCCCATTTGACACCACACTCAGGATGTCTGGCTCTAGGTAAGTGATCACCCCATCATGGTTATCTGGGTCATTAAGATCTTTTTGTATTCTTCTTCTGCGCATTCTTGCCACCTCTTCTTAATATTTTCTGTTTCTGTTAGGTCTATACCATTTCTGTCCTTTGTTGTGCCCATCTTTGCATGAAATATTCCCTTGATATAGCTAATTTTTTTGACGAGATCTCTAGTCTTTCCCATTCCATTGTTTTCCTCTATTTCTTTGCGTTGATCACTTAGGAAGGCTTTCTTATCCCTCCTTGCTATTCTTTGGAACTCTGATTTAAGATGGGTGTATCTTTCCTTTTCTCTTTTGCCTTTGACTTTTCTTCTTTTCTCAACTATTTGTAAGGCCTCCTCAAGACAACCACTTTGCCTTTTTGCATTTCTTTCTCTTGGGAATGGTCTTGATCCCTGCCTCCTGTATAAAGTCAAGAACCTCTATCCATAGTTCTTCAGGTACTCTGTCGATCAGATCTAATACTTTGAATCTATTTGTCACCTCCATTGTATATTCCTAAGGGATTTGATTTAGGTCATACCTGAATTGCCCTATGGTTTTCCCTACTTTCTTCAACTTCAGTCTGAATTTGGCATTAAGGAGTTTAAGATCAGAGTCACAGTCAGTTCCCAGTCTTGATTTTGCTGACTGTATAGACCTTCTCAACCTTTGGCTAAGAATA
>NW_011495076.1:4643806-4644656 GCF_000754665.1 Bison bison bison | reverse complement strand
CTCACATCCATACACGACTACTGGAAAAACCATAACCTTGACTAGATTGACCTTTGTTGGCAAAGTAATGTCTATTTCATGGCTGCAATCACTACCTGCAGTGATTTTGGAGTCCTCAAAAATAAAGTCTGGCATTATTTCTACTGTTTCCCCATCTATTTCCTATGAAGTGATGGGACCAGATGCCATGATCTTCATTTTCTGAATGTTGAGCTTTAAGCCAACTTTTTCACTCTCCTCTTTCATTTTCATCAAGAGGCTTTTTAGTTCCTCTTCACTTTCTGCCTTGATGTACTCCTTTCACAATTTGGAACCAGTCTATTATTCCATGTTCAGTTCTAACTGTTGCTTCCTGACCAGCATACAGGTTTCACAGGAGGCAGGGAAGGTGGTCTGGTATTCCTGTATCTTTAAGAATTTTCTTCAGTTTGATGTGATCCACACAGTCAAAGGCTTTAGCTTAGTCAGTGAAGCAAAAGTAGATGTTTTTTCTAGAATTCTCTTGCTTTTTCTATGATTCAGTGGGTGTTGACAATTTGATATCTGGTTCCTCTACCTTTTCTAAATCCAGCTTGAACATCTGGTAGTTCTCAGTTCGTGTACTGTTGAAGCCTAGCTTGGAGAATTTTGAGCATTACTTTGCTAGCATGTGAAAAGAGTACAATTGTGTGGTAGTTTGAACATTTTTGGCCACTGCTGACTTTTCCAAATTTGTGGCATATTGGGTGCAGCACTTTCATAGCATCATAATTTAGGATTTGAAATAACTCATCTGGGATGCCATAATCACCAGTAGCTTTGTTCATAGTAATGCTTCCTAACGGCCCATTTGACACCACACTCAGGATGT
>NW_011495076.1:4640335-4643691 GCF_000754665.1 Bison bison bison | reverse complement strand
AGGGCTCCAAAGCCACTGCAGCCATGTAATTAAAAGAAATTTGCTCCTTGGAAGAAAAGCTATGACCAGTCTAGACAGCATATTAAAAAGCAGAGACATTACTTTGCCAAAAAAGGTCCATATAAACAAAGCTTATGATTTCTCCAGTAGTCAGGTATGGATATGAGAGTTGGACTATAAAGAAAGCTGAGCAACAAAGAATTGATGCTTTTGAAATGTGGCATTGGAGCACTCTTGAGAGTCCCTTGGACTACAAGGAGATCCAACCAGTCAAACCTAAAGGAAATCAGTCCTGAATTTTCATTGGAAGGACTGATGCTGAAGCTGAAGCTCCAATACTTTGGCTACGTGATGTAAAGAACTGACTCATTGGAAAGACCCGGATGCTGGGAAAGATTGAAGGCAGGAGGAAAAGTGGATGACAGAGCATGAGATGGTTGGATGGCATCACCGACTCAATGAACATGAGTTTGAGTAAACTCTAGGAGTTGGTGGTGGACAGGTAAGCCTGGCATGCTGCTGGGGTTGCAAATAGTCAGACATAACTGAGTGACTAAACTAAACTGAGTTAGGGCATAGACTTGGATTTCTGTGATATTGAATGGTTTGCCTTGGAAATGAACAGAGATCATTCTGTCATTTTTGAGATTGCACCCAAGTACTGCTTTTCTAACTCTTGTTGACTATGAGGGCTACTCCATTTCTTCTAAGGGATTCTTGCCCACACCAGTAGATATAATGGTCATCTGAATTAAATTCACCCATTCCAGTCCATTTTCGTTCACTTATTCCTAAAATGTCAATATTCACTCTTGCCATCTCCTGTCTG
Organism: Bison bison bison; assembly: GCF_000754665.1. Lineage (NCBI taxonomy): Eukaryota > Metazoa > Chordata > Mammalia > Artiodactyla > Bovidae > Bison > Bison bison. The sequence continues at coordinate 4,642,862 of NW_011495076.1, read as the reverse complement.
ACCACTTCCAATTTACCTTGATTCGTGAACCTAACATTCCACGTTCCTATGCAATGTTGTTCTTTATAGTATCAGATTCTGCTTCCACCACCAGCCACATCCGCAGCTGGGTATTATTTTCACTTTGGCTCAGCCTCTTCATTCCTTCTGGAGCTATTTCTCCACTGATCTCCAGTAGCATATTGGGCACCTACCAACCTGGTGAGTTAATCTTTCAATGTCATATCTTTTTGCCTTTTTGATACTCTGCATGGCCACCTCATGCAAAGAGTTGACTCATTGGAAAAGACTCTGATACTGGGAGGGATTGGGGGCAGGAGGAGAAGGGGACGACAGAGGATGAGATGGCTGGATGGCATCACTGACTCGATGGACGTGAGTCTTGGTGAATTCTGGGAGTTGGTGATGGACAGAGTGGCCTGGCGTGCTGCGACTCATGGGGTTGCAAAGAGTCGGACACAACTGAGCGACTGATCTGATCTGATCTGATGGGGTTCTCAAGGCCAGAACACTGAAGTGGTTTGCCATTCCCTTCTCCAGTGGACCACATTGTGTCAGAACCCTCCACCATGACCTGTCTGTCTTGGGTGGCCCCACATGGCATGGCTCATAGTTTCATTGAGTTAGACAAGGCTGTGGTCCATGTGATTAGTTTGATTAGTTTTCTGTGATTATGGTTTTCATTCTATTTGCCCTCTGATGGATAGGATAAGAGCCTTGTGGAAGCTTCCTGATGGGAGAGACTGACTATGGGCCAGGCCATGCTCAGTAAATCTTTAATCCAATTTTCTGCTGATTGGTGGAGCTGTGTTCCCTTCTTTTGTATCTATTTTTACTTCTTCTGTATCTATTCTAATGAATAATGTACCTCCTTTTGACCAAGTTTTGTGTTTTTCATGTATTAATGGGTCTGTTTACATAGGGAACATTTTCCAGGAAGATGCATTTTTGAAAAAACTATGTTGTTAACCAATCTAGAATTTTTCTAGGATTTCAATACGAAACTCTAATCTCTTGAGAGTAAGAATTGTCAAATAAACTCATTATATTATTTATCAAATCTTAAAATATTTATTGAGTAGCTACTATTTCTAGGAATTATAAAGAGTTACAAAAAGATCATATAATATATCAATTTATATAAATATTACTTAGTATCACCAGTATCTCTAGGGACTGTGCTTGATTGACATTTGACAGTCAATAGGGCTAGTTGGTGGCTCAGAAGGTAAAGAGTCTGCCTGCATTGTGGGAGACCTAGGTTTGTTCCCTGAGTCAGTAAGATCCCCTTGAGAAGGAAATGGCAACCCACTCCAGTATTCTTGTCTGGAGAATTCCATGGACAAAGGAGCCTGGTGGGCTATATAGTCCATGGGGTCACAGAATCAGACACAACTAAGTGACTGATACTTTCACTTTCTACTTTGTAAACAAGACTAGGATGTGCCCTCTTACCACGCCTACTCAGTGTCATAGAGGGAAGCCCTGGCTGGGGCAGTAAAACAAGATAAAGAAATAAAGTTTACACAAATTGAGAAAGAAGAAATTGTCTCTATTCACTGAAGGCATGATTGTCTATGTAGAAAACCTTAAACAATTAAAAAACAGTCCTACAATTAATAAGTGAGCATAACAAGGTTGAGGATACGAGGTTAACATACAAAAGTCAACTGATTTTCTATATACCAGCAAAGAACAATTGAAATATGAAATGTATACAAAGTTATAACATTTCAATAGCACTCAATGAAACATGCATAAATCTAATAAAATATGAATAGGATGCATAAGCAGAAACACCATAAGCAGAATCACAAGAAACACTGGTGAAAAAAAATCAAAAAAAATATCTCAATAAAAGGAGAGGTGTCTATGTTCAGGGATTGAAGACAATATTATTAAAATGTCAATTCTTCTCAATCTGATCTATTGAGTCAATGTAATCCCAAAACAAAATCCCAGAAAGCTATTTTGCAGATATTGTTTCTAAATTTTCTATGGAAAAGAAAAAGTCCTAAGAGGCAACACAATAATTAAGAAGAAAATTGGAGAACTGGATGTTCATTTGCAAAAAACAAAAATAAAACAAAACAGAACACAATTACGCCTTACATAAAACATTAACTGAAAATCAATCTTACATCTAAAATGCAGAACAAAAACTTATTGATAAAGACATAGAAGAAAATCTACAACCTTAATTTGGTGATGAGTTTCCAATAAAACACCAATAGCCCAACTCATGAGGAAAGATAAATTGAACTTCATTAAAATAAAAATATTCTGCTCTGTCATAAGCACTGTTAAGAGAATAGAAAATAAGCCAAAGACTGGAAAAATACGGTTGTAAAACATATAACTGATAAATGACTTGAATCAAAAATATACTAAGAACTCTTCAGTCAGTTCAGTTCAGTTCAGTGGCTCAGTCGTGTCTGACTTTTTGTGACCCCATGAATCACAGCACGCCAGGCCTCCCTGTCCATCACCAACTCCCGGAGTTCACTCAGACTCACATCCATCGAGT
>NW_011495076.1:4639239-4640235 GCF_000754665.1 Bison bison bison | reverse complement strand
AAGAATATAATCAATCTGATTTCGGTATTGACCAGCTGGTGATGACCATGTGTAGAGTCATATCTTGTGTTGTTAGAATCGGGTGTTTGTTATGGCCACTGCATTCTTGGCAAAACATTGTTAGCCTTTGCCCTGCTTCATTTTTTACTCCAAGACCAAACTTACCTGTTACTCTAGGTATCTCTTGACTTCCTATTTTTGCATTCCAGTCCCCTATGATGAAAAGAACATCTTTGTTTGGTGTTAGTTCTGGAAGATCTTATAAGTCTTCATGGGTTTGGTCAACTTCAGCTTCTCTGGCATCAGTAGTTAGGGCAAGAGAATTTCAGAAAAACATCTATTTCTGCATTATTGAATATACCAAAGCCTTTGACAGTATGGATCAAAACAAACTGGAAAATTCTTAAAGAGATGAGAATACCAGACCACCTTACCTGCCTCCTGAGAAATCTGTATGCAAGTCAAGAAGCAACAATTAGAACAGGATATGGAACAACAAACTAGTTCCAAATTGGGAAAGGATTACATCAAGGCTGTATATTGCCACCCTGCTTATTTAACTTATATGCAGAGTACATCATGAGGAACACTGGGCTGGATGAGGCACAAGCTGGAATCAAGATTGTGAGGAGAAATATCAATAACTTCAGATAATGTGCAGATGACACCACCCTTAAGGTAGAAAGTAAAGAGGAACTAAAGAGCCTCTTGGTGAAGGTTAAAGAGGAGAGTGAAAAAGCTGGCTTAAAACTCAACATTCAAAAAACTAATGTTTGGCATCGGTGATGGCATCCAGTCCCATCACTCCATGGCAAATAGATGGGGAAACAATGGAAACAGTGACAGATTATTTTCTAGGGCTCCAAAGCCACTGCAGCCATGTAATTAAAAGAAATTTGCTCCTTGGAAGAAAAGCTATGACCAGTCTAGACAGCATATTAAAAAGCAGAGACATTACTTTGCCAAAAAAGGTCCATATAAACAAAGCTTATGATT
>NW_011495076.1:4638530-4638964 GCF_000754665.1 Bison bison bison | reverse complement strand
GACCCCATGGACTGCAGCCTACCAGGCTCCTCCATTCATGGGATTTTCCAGGCAAGAGTACTGGAGTGGGGTGCCATCACCTTCTCTGATTTTACAGATAGGTTTTGTATATAACAACATTTAGTAACAGTATATTTTCATGACAAAAAATACTTGTTATACATTGTAAAACCTTTTAGTATGAAAATTATTGAAAAATATTGATGAAAGAAGGGAAAGATGCAATACTGTCAACAAACAAAAATGACAAACCAACTGAATAAAACAGCAAATATATAAATCAACCTCTTCCACAGACCTGAAGAATAAGAAAGGATGAGTGCCAGGCAATTTTGCATAATAGTAGAAAATAGAATAACACACAACACATTCCCTCAGGGAAATATTTAAAACAGAATTATTTGGTAGTATGCCAATACTAACACTAAATTCAG
>NW_011495076.1:4636416-4638430 GCF_000754665.1 Bison bison bison | reverse complement strand
TCACATGAGGTGGCCAAAGTACTGGAGTTTCAGCCTTAGAATCATTCCTTCCAAAGAAATCCCAGGGCTAATCTCCTTCACAATGGACTGGTTGGATCTCCTCGCAGTCCAAGGGACTCTCAAGAGTCTTCCCCGACACCACAGTTCAAAAGCATCAATTCTTCGGCGCTCAGCTTTCTTCACAGTCCAACTCTCACATCCATACATGAGCACTGGAAAAACCATATACCCAACAAAAAGAAAGCAAAACACAATTTGAAAACGGACAAAAGATCTCAGCAGAAACATCTTTGAAGAAAATATGAAAAGTGAAAGTTTTAGTAACTCAATATGTCCAATTCTTTTGCAACCCCATGGACTGTAGCCCACCAGGCTCCTCTGCCATGGAATTCTCCAGGCAAGAATACTGGAGTGGATAACCACTTCCTTCTCCAGGGAATCTTCCCAACCCAGGGATCGAACTTGAGTCTCCTGCACTAAAGGCAAATTCTTTACTGTCTGAGCCACCAGAGAAGCCCAAATATATACAGATGGCAAATAAACATATGAAAACATGCCAGTCGTATTTGTCATTCAGTTAGGACTTCCCTGGTGGCTCAGACGGTGTCTGCCTACAATGAGGGAGATTGGGGTTCAATCCTTGGGTTGGGAAGATCCTCTGGAGAAGAAAATGGCAACCCATTCCAGTACTCTTGCCTGGAAAATCCCATGGACAGAGGAGCTACAGTCCATGGGGGTCACAAAGAATCAGACACAACTGAGCAACCCTTTGCGACCCCCATGGACTACAGCATTCCATGCTTCCCTGTACGTTACACCTATTAGAGTAGCTAAAATGAAACAAACAAAAAAAGACCATATCAATAGCTGGTGAAGATATGGAGCAATAGAATATCTCATTCATTGCTGGTGAAATAGCAAATGGGTCAGGAAGATCCCCTGGTGGAGGGCATGGCAACCCACTTGAGTATTCTTGCCTGGAGAATCCCATAGACAGAGGAGCCTGTTAGGCTACAGTCCGTAGGGTCACACAGAGTCGGACACAACTGAAGTGATTTAGCATGCCTGCATGCACAGTCACTTAGATTGCTAGTTTCTTTGAAGATTAAACATCTTAGCACACAATTCAGCAATGGTGCTCATAGGTATTTATTCAATAAATTGAAAAAATAATGTTCACACAAACTTACAAATTTATAGGAGCTTTTAGTTTTTGGTGATTATAGTAAAACTATTATAAGCATTCAAACTTAGCCTGTAGTGGTGGGAAAAAGGCAAGAAAACAGATTCTCCTGTACAGCCTCCATAAAAAAATGCAGCAGCATTGCTGACACTTTGATTTTAGCCCAGTAAAATTATGTCATATTTCTGACTTATATTGAACTAACATCAGCTATTAACAGTAGAGGAAATGATATGGGTATACAGGCATTCTTTGTGTTAACAGCTCTAAAAAATTCAGATGTCTGTCCACGAATGCACATATTTTGCCTTCAGTCAATGTAAAACTGAACTGGTCTGTCTTTCCAGTCATCTCAGGGACTCTTGTGTCCTTTATAAACTGATTCATCTTGAAAAGCTAAGCACAGAGATTTGATATTCTTCATTTTCTATTTGTGAAGCATATTGTGAGAATAATAATGACAACCTCACTAAACGCCATCAAAGGACAGGACATATTTTACCATATGATAAACCTCCTTTTTAACAGATCTGTTATACACATTGAATAGGTGTTTCTCCTATTTTACTGATAAAAAAAAATAAAGTTCAAAAATCTAAGAATCTGTGAAGTTGCCTCAGTGATTTGAGATAGGAGGCTTTTCAGAACAACTAAAATTTCCCATTTTACAGATTTTGTTAAGTCACTTCAGTCGTGTCCAACTCTGTGCGATCCCATAGATGGCAGCCCACCAGGCTCCCCAGTCCCTGGGATTCTCCAGGCAGGAACACCGGAGTGGGTTGCCATTTCCTTCTCCAATGCATGAAAGTGAAAAGCGAAAGTAAAGTTGCT
>NW_011495076.1:4633297-4636316 GCF_000754665.1 Bison bison bison | reverse complement strand
TTCCTCAAGCAAAAAAAAAAAAAAATGTTTTAACTTTTAAATAGCTCTCACTAGAAAAACAAAGTGATAAACATGAAAACAGATTCTTTCTCTTTTTAACTTTTTCACTTAGATCATGCTACAGGGAGGCTGTATTTAAATACTCAAACAGGTGTATTCCATACATCCCCTACCTCAATATCTCTAGGAAGAGGTAAATCTCTGTTTGTACAGGTATGTATAATCATTAAGTCATGCCATCATTGCTGAAGCACTAAACAAACCCTGTGCTTCTTTTGGGCTTCCCAGCTGGTGCTAGTGGTAAAGAACCCATCTGCCAATGTGGAAGACATAAGAGATGTGAGTTAGATCCCTGGGTAAATAGATATTCTGGATGAGGGCATGGCAACCCACTCCAGTTCTCTTGCCTGAAGAATCCCATGGACAGAGGAGCCTGGCAGGCTACAGTCCATAGAGTGCAAACAGTTAAACATACCTGAAGCAACTTAGCACACACACACGCTTCTTTTAAAGCAGCAGATTTATCTGAGAATTTGCACATATATATTTCATGACTGAGCCAAAAGAGCCAAAATAAACTTTTGTTTCATAGGCAGTATGTATCTACATTTCAAATTACACACACAATCTGTCAAACCACACACATTTTACTTTGAGAGATACCATTAAGTAGCAAGTCATTTGGCTTCATTACTGATGATGTTGTTTTTTTATTAGTTTCCCTTGGCCAACTCCCTATTTTTAACAGTACTTTGTATTTACTTTGGACATATTTATGAAAGCTGTCTTAGACTCTATGCCCTCTGATCCCATCATCTTTCATTTCTTAATCTGTTTCTATTAACTAAATTTTGTCCTGATTATGAGTCATATTTTTTCCTACTTATTTGCTTGCCTAGTAATTTTTTCTTGGTTGCAAGACATTAGTAAATGTTAGGTTATTGGATGTCTCTATTTTGTTTTCTCCTGTGGAGGAGTATTCAGCTCTGATCTAGGAGATAATTCACATATTGGTGGTCCCACACTCTGGCAACACTGAGGCTGGATTAATTCATTGCAGTTATATAAAGGATCCTAAAGTAATATAAAGAATCTTAAATCCTAATGTAAAGAATCCTTACTTAAATGAAACATGTATTCCTCAGCTCACTAAGATGCTAACACACTCCTAGAGGCATTTAAGTTTGTGAATCTTGATCTATAAACCCATGAGATTATCTGGCAGAATTCCATTCAAACCACTTCCCATTTACTCCTCCCTGCAGTCCCCGCCCTTACTAGATCTATAGCAATAGAGTCTATAGTATCCTGAATTTCTGTCTGCTCACAAACATATAATTGTTAATACTGACTGGCCTGAAGGACATTATTTGTAATCCTAGGGGGGATACAATGGGAATAAATAAAGAAATCTCAAATAGAAAAACATTCCTGGAAATCTTTCATTCTAAGCTCTCAGCAGCTCTTTCTTTTTCCTTTTATTTAGAAGTTACTGCCAGTGTCAGTTAAAAAAAAAAAATATATATATATACATATATGTGTGTGTATATATATATATATAAATATATATATCAGCAGCTGCAGGCCTGCTTTTCTTTTCCTATAAATGACAGTGAGAGGAAATTCCCAGTTGGGCTGGATTATTCAAATTAGCCATAACTCAAAATCCTTCACAATGAACTCAGGAATTTATTATATGATTTAACTCTGCAACTGATGTATCATATTTCTAATTAAATTTTTGTTAGACCAAAGCTGTATTTTCTGAGAACTCCTTTTTCTGAGAGCTCAACCTTTTGAACAGGAGTACAAAAAGAAAGGTGATATAAAACTAAAAATATCTTCTGGGTAAACCATCAGAGTACTTCCATAAAACTCATCAAGAATAGGTAAAACTCAATGTTTTAGAAAATGTTTCTTCTATTTTTATGCCCAGGAAGCAAACATATTTACAGGACAGTAGACAAATGATATCGAGTTAAGATAATATCAATTTCCCTTCCAGAAAAGGAGGAAATCACCCTCCTGTGCATTGTTTACAGTTTTAGGGAAAACAGGTGAGCAGAAAGAGCATCTCTCCAGTCTTTCTTTCTTGAATGGATATGTGACCTTATTTTTTCCAAGACTTTTTTTGCTCAAAAATAATTCTTTAATCTGATCTCAACAAACTGCTATAGAGAACCTTTCAACATTATGAAAATATCCCTGAGAAGTACCGTGTTGATTGTTGTTCAGTTGCTCAGTCATGTCTGACTTTCTTGACCCCATGAACCCCCGCACACCAGGCTTCCCTGTCCTTCACCATGTCCGGAGCTTGCTCAAACTCATGTCCTTTGACTTGGTGATGCCATTCAACTATCTCATCCTCTGTCACCCCCTTCTCCTCCTGCCTTCAGTCTTTCCCAGCATCAGGGTCTTTTCTAAAGAGTCAGCTGTTCTCATCAGGTGGCCAACGTATTAGAGCTTCAGCATCAGTCCTTCCAATGAATATACAGGGTTGATTTCCTGTAGAATTGACTGGTTTGATCTCCATGCAGCCCAAGGGACTCTCAGGAGTCTTCTCCAACATGACAGTTTGAAACCATTAATTCTTCAGTGCTCAGCCTTATTTATGGTACAAGTCTCACATCTGTTCATGACTATGGGAAAAACCATAGCTTTGACTATATGGACCTTTGCTGGCAAAGTAATGTCTCTTCATGTATGGATGTGAGAGTTGGACTGTGAAGAAGGCTTAGCACCGAAGAATTGACGCTTTTGAACTGTGGTGTTGGAGAAGACTCTTGAGAGTCCCTTGGACTGCAAGGAGATCCAACCAGTCCATTCTGAAGGAGATCAGCCCTGGGATTTCTTTGGAAGGAATGATGCTAAAGCTGAAACTCCAGTACTTTGGCTACCTCATGCAAAGAGTTGACTCATTGGAAAAGACTCTGATGCTGGGAGGGATTGGGGGCAGGAGGAGAAGGGGACAACAGAGGATGAGATGGTGGATGGCATTACTGACTCGATGCACATGAGT
>NW_011495076.1:4632883-4633197 GCF_000754665.1 Bison bison bison | reverse complement strand
TTGTTAATATGAGAATGTGTATCCACCTTAATAAAGAAGTTAAAAAAAAAAAAAAAATAAAAGGGCTTTCCCATGACCCCAACCCACTGGCAGCTCTTCCTTGCATGTTGATGATACTGAGTTTGCACTCAATTAAAAGTTTAATGTTCTTATTGAAAAAAAAAATAAATAAATAAATTCAGGTTTCAATTGCACTTACCAAGTATGATGTAACCTACTTAGTTTGGTTGATCTGAAGTGAACTTGCGAATCCTTTGGATAAAGACCATTAAAATCAGAAACAATGATTTATAAACTTTCCCAGATATTGTTCA
>NW_011495076.1:4622291-4632783 GCF_000754665.1 Bison bison bison | reverse complement strand
GCCCTGGGATTTCTTTGGAAGGAATGATGCTAAAGCTGAAACTCCAGTACTTTGGCTACCTCATGCAAAGAGTTGACTCATTGGAAAAGACTCTGATGCTGGGAGGGATTGGGGGCAGGAGGAGAAGGGGACAACAGAGGATGAGATGGCTGGATGGCATTACTGACTCGATGCACATGAGTCTGAGTGAACTTTGGGAGTTGGTGATGGACAGGGAGGCCTGGTGTTCTGTGATTCATGGGGTCACAAAGAGTCAGACACGACTGAGCGACTGAACTGAACTGAACTGAATGTCTCCATTTTAATATGCTGTCTAGTTTTGTCATAGCTTTTCTTTCAAGGAGCAAGTATCTTTTAATTTCATGGCTGTAGTCACTGTCTACAATGATTTTGGAGCCTAAGAAGATAAAGTCTGTCACTGTTTCCATTGTTTCCCATTCTATTTCCCATGAAGTGATGGGACCAGATGCCATGATCTTAGTTTTGGAAGTCCACAGAGCTAGAGGCCAGCACAGTTTCATAAAACATGAAATGGAGTATGTGTTGCCCTCACTTGTATAGACAGGGCTCTAACTATGACTTCTACCTGCATCTAATACTAATTAGGATCACAAAGGAGAAAAATACTCACAGCATTAAATCTTAAATTTTTATTTTGATATTCAACATCACCATGGTGGTTTTTATGTGTTTGTGTGTTTGAAAAATAAGTGCTAACTCAAATAGTGGTTTCAAATTTTTTAGGGAATATTTTCCCCACTGGTTCCATATAACATCTTAGAGGAAAAAGGTCTCCAAGAGAATTTTTTTCTAAGATTAAAAAAAAATATGTGAAGTTTCTTAATGAGGTAAACTCTCACAAATAAGATAATCCATTTCTGCTATGGGATAGAAATTTTTTTCAGGAAGGAACTAACTTGCCATACACATTTCCTCATAAAGCATCCATCGCTCAGTGTCACCTTTTGCTTCCTTGTTCCCTTAAAATCAGCAGGCAACAATCTTAAATTGAGCTTTTCAATAGGGTGCAAAAGAATATTTTAGCACCTTTACCTAAATATAAAGTATAGGACATACTTTCCATTTTAGATACAAGACTTTGCCAATGGGAACATTTAATGTAATTAATGTATTTCTATAAAACGTTATAAAGTCACTCTATATTGAAAACTATGGGGTTTGTTCTTGTGTTTGCATTACCAGGAAAACACGAAAAACTGAAATCAAGATTTGGTTTAAAATATAAAACCATCACAACCTTGAGAATCAGGGCATTTCCTGTAGCTGAACAGAAAGCACAGAACTGTCCCATTTTCAAAACTCACTTCCCATATTATCTTTCACTTGGATTATATACATCAAAATTCTCTAAAGGTAGGATTGCATAAACAAATAGGGCATCTGAAAAACCTAAACCATAACAATTTTAGTTGAATTTTTACCCTACTAATAAAGTTGTTTAAGATTTCCTCACCAGCTTATTAAAAGGTTAAACAAGTAAGTTCAACAAATATTTATAAACAAAGTTCAAAAAAACTTGAAGAAAAAAAGGCCAATATATGACTCTGAGGAGAGTCTTCTCTGAAAGCCATTATTTTCTCTCCCCAGTGGCCACAGCTTAATTTCTGTTTCAGACATTTTGCAAAGCTGACCTAACAGGCCTTGACTTGGGATAACAGACCTCCAGGAAACCTGGAGCTCCCACTCCCCTCCATCAAATAGAGAGAAACCTAGAATGTCCCTGATTCAGTTTATTTGCTTACAGACTAGATGGGATAATTAAAAAGAAACATATTTTCATTTTACCCCACTTTATAAGCCTTTCTAGTTGCCAAATGCCAAAAGTGCCCTGTCCTGATAATGGCTTCTATGGTTTTATCACTAGGAATAACTAATCCAAATGAGCTTAGAAATGTCCCCCAACCTACTCTTCTTCCCATCCACCACCATACACAAAGGACAATAAAACTGCATGCCTGGAAAATCCCCTAGACAAGCTGAAGTGTCAATTCTAATTAGACTTTGGGCATTTTAACTAAATTCTCAATCAAGTCTGGAAAAATATATAAGTCATTCTTGGTACTAGTCATTTTCAGTAAAATGACTCAGAAACTGATCCAACCCTATGGCAGTATTACAAGCTCTAGCAATTGACCAGGTTGTTTTGGAAAGATCACCTTTGATCATATGATTGAGACAGCCTTTTCAGGAGATCATGAATTACAACCCAAACCCAATACACTATACCAACTGTTATAGCTATTGAGCCCAAATCTCTCCTGCAATTTCAGTAGCTGGGCAGGTTGTGACCATTGTAAAAGAAAGCCTATAGGTGATAGATATAAGAGGACTTAACAGCAATGTAGTATAGGGGGTCAAAGTCCAATTTTCCCAGGAGATGAGAAGTAAATTGGTATTGACAGAATGAGTAGGAATTTTGCCAGATTGAGACAGAGAATAAAAGGACATAAGGATGGACCTAGAGACTGTCATACTGAATGAACTAAGTCAGACAGAGAAGGAGAAATATTGTATGGCATCCTTTTTATATGGAATCTAAAAAGAAACAATACAAATGAACTTATTTGCAAAACACTCACAGAACTTAGAGAATGAAGTTATGGTTGCCAGAGGAAAGGATAGGGGGAACAGATAGTTAGGGAATTTGGGATGGACATAAACTCACTGCTATATTTAAAAAGGATAATCAGAAAAGTCTTACTGTATAGCACAGAGAACTGTGCTTAATGTTATGTGGTAGCCTGGATGGGAAGGGAGTTTAGGGGAGAGTGGATGCATGTATATATAAGGCTGAGTCCTTTTGCTGTCCACTTGAAATTATCACAACATTGTTAATTAAATTAATTGGCTATACTCCAATATAAAATAAAAAGTAAAATAAAATAAATGGTACAAAATAAAAGAGGCTGCCCAGAAATTGCTTTCTAACCTGAACACCAATAGCTACTCTATATAAAAGCACTGATCCAATCAAGTTACTTGTTTTGTGCCTTTTTTTTTTTTTTTGGCTTTTTTATTGCTTGAATATGTTTTTCTCTGCCTCTCTACTCATGATATAGGCCAGATTTTACCTCAAGTTATCAAATGTATGAGTAAGTGAAAGTCACTGAGTCGTGTCTGACTCTTTGCAACCCCATGGACTATACAGTCCATGGAATTCTCCAAGCCAGAATATTGGAGTGGGTAACCATTCCTTTCTCCAGGGGATCTTCCCAACCCAGGGATCTGAACTCAGGTATCCAACATTGCAGAAGAATTCTTTACCAGCTAAGCCACCAAGAAAGCCCGAGAATACTGGAGTGGGTAGCCTATCCCTTCTCCAGCGGATCTTCCACACCTAGGAATGGAACCAGGGACTCCTGCATTGCAAGCAGATTCTTTACCAGCTGAGCTAACAGGGAAGCCCTATCAAATGTATAGGCACCTTTCAATATGCAGCACTACAACAACCTTGTCTAGGAAGCACTGACTTACTTTTCCAGATGAATATGGCCTCTCCCTTTCTGGTCATTTCTGACACTTTTAATTTTCATAATAAATAACAACTCAAGCAGAAAGAGAAAATGAAATGAGCATATAAGGATATTTCTCTATCAGTTCAGTCACTCAGTCATGTCCAACTCTTTGTGATCCCATGGACTGCAGCACGCCAGGCCTCCCTGTCCATCACCAATTCCTGGAGTTTACTCAAACTCATGTTCATTGAGTTGGTGATGCCATCCAACCACCTCATCTTCTGTAATCCCATTCTCCTCCTGCCTTCCATCTTTCCCAGCATCAGGGTCTTTTCAGATGAGTCAGTTCTTCGCATCAGGTGGCCAAAGTATTGGAGTTTCAGCTTTAGCATCAGTCCTTCCAATGAATATTCAGGACTGATTTCCTTTAGGATGGACTGGTTGGATCTCCTTGCAGTCCAAGGAACTCTTAAGAGTCTTCTCCAACATCACAGTTCAAAAGCATAATTCTTCAGCACTCAGCTTTCTTTATAGACCAACTCTCACATCTATACATGATTAATGGAAAAACCATAGCTTTGACTAGATGAACATTTGTTGGCAAAGTAATGTCTCTCCTTTGTAATATGCTGTCTAGGTTGGTCAAAACTTTTCTTCCAAGGAGCAAATGTCTTTTAATTTCATGGCTGTAGTCACCATTTGCAGTGCTTTTAGAGTCCACCAAAAAAAAGACTGTCACCATTTCCATTGTTCCCCCATCTATTTGCCATGAAGTGATGGGACCAGATGCCATGATCTTCATTTTCTGAATGTTGAGTTTTAAGCCAACTTTTTCACTCTCCTCTTTCACTTTCAAGAGCTTCTTTATTTCTTCTTTACTTTCTGCCGTAAGGGTGGTGTCATCTGCATATCTGAGTTCATTGATATTTCTCCTGGCAATCTTGATTCCAGTGTGTGCTTAATCCAGCCTGGCATTTCTCTTGCTGTATTCTGCATATAAGTTTAATAAGCAGGGTGACAATATACAGATTTGATGTACTCCTTTGCTGATTTGGAATCAGTCTGTTGTTCCATGTCCAGTTCTAACTATTCATTCTTGACCTGCATACAGATTTCTCAGGAGGCAGGTCAGGTGGTCTGGTATTCCCATCTCTTTCAGAATTTTCCACAGTTCGTTGTTTCCACAGTCAAAGGCTTTGGCATAGTCAATAAAGCAGAAATAGATGTTTTTCTGGAACTCTCTTGCTTCTTTGATGATCCAGCAGATGTTGGCAATTTGATCTCTGGTTCCTCTGCCTTTTCTAAATCCAGCCTGAACATCTGGAAGTTCACAGTTCACGTAGTGTTGAAGCCTGGCTTGGAGAATCTTGAGTATTACCTTACCAGCGTGTGAGATGAGTGCAATTGTGCAGTAGTCTAGCATTCTTTGACATTGCCTTTTTGGGGATTGGAATGAAAACTGACCTTTTCCAGTCTTGTGGCCACTGCTGAGTTTTCCAAATTTGCTGGCATACTGAGTGCAGCACTTTCACAGCATCATCTTTTAAGACTTGAAATAGCTCAACTGGAATTCTATCACCTCCACTAGCTTTGTTCATAGTGATGCTTCCTAAAGCCCACTTGACTTTGCATTCAATGATGTCTGGCTCTAGGTGAGTGATCATACAACCATGATTATCTGGGTCATGAATATCTTTTTTGTATAGTTTTCTGTGTATTCTTGCCACCTCTTCTTAATATCTTCTGCTTCTGTTAGGTCCATAACATTTCTGTTCTTGATTGTGCCCATCTTTGCATGAAATGTTCCCTTGGTATCTCTGATTTTCTTGGAGTGATATCTAGTGTTTCCCATTCCTTTGTTTTCCTCTATTTCTTTGTATTGATCACTGAGGAAGGCTTTCTTATCTCTCCTTGCTATTCTTTGGAACTCTGCATTGAAATGGGTATATCTTTCCTTTTCCCCTTTGCCTTTTGCTTCTCTTCTTTTCTCAGCTATTTGCAAGGCCTCCTCAGACAACCATTTTGCCTTTTTGCATTTTTTTTTTCCCTTGGAGATGGTTTGATCCCTGCCTCCTATACAATGTGATGAACCTCTGTCCATAATTCTTCAGGCACTCTATCAGATCTAATCCCTTGAATCTATTTGTCACTTCCACTGTATAATCGTAAGGGATTTGAGTTAGGTCATATCTGAATGGTCTAGTGGGTTTTAGTACTTTCTTTAATTTAAGTCTGAATTTGGCAATAAGGAGGTCACGATCTGGGCCACAGTCAGCTCCCAGTCTTGTTTTTGCTGACTGTATAGAGCTTCTCCATTTTTGGCTGCAAAGAATATAATCAATCTGATTTCAGTGTTGACCATCTGGTGAGGCTCATGTGTAAAGTCTTCTCTTGTGTAGTTGGAAGAAGTTGTTTGCTATGACCAGTGCTTTCTCTTGGCAAAACTCTATTATGCTTTGCCCTGCTTCATTCTGTACTCCAAGGCCAAATTTGCCTGTTACTCCAGGTTATTTCTTGACTTTTACTTTTGCATTCCAATCTCCTATATGAAAATGACATCTTTTTTGGGTGTCATTTTTAGAAGGTCTTGTAGATCTTCATAGAGCCATTCAACTTCAGCTTCTTCAGCATTACTGGTCAGGGCATATACTTGGATTACTCTGATATTGAATGGTTTGCCTGGGAAACGAACAGAAATCATTCTGTCATTTTTGAGATTGCATCCAAGTACTGCATTTCGGACTCTTTCGTTGACTATGATGGCTACTCCATTTCTTCTAAGGGATTCTTGCCCACAGTAGTAGATATAATGGTCATCTCAGTTAAATTCACCCTTTCCAGTCCATTTTAGTTCGCTGATTCTTAGAATGTCGACGTTCACTCTTGCCATCTCCTGTTTGACCACTTCCAATTTGACTTGATTCATGGACCTGACATTCTGGGTTCCTATGCAGTATTGCTCTTTACAGCATCCCACTTTACTTCCATCACCAGTCACATCCATAACTGGGTGGTGGTGTTGCTTTGTCTCAGTCTCTTCATTCTTTCTGGAGTTATTTCTCCACTGATATCCAGTACCATACTGGGCACCTACTGACCTGGGGAGTTCATCTTTCAGTGTCCTATCTTTTTGCCTTTTCATACTGTTCAAGGGGTTCTCAAGGCAAGAATACTGAAGTGGTTTGCCATTCTCTTCTCCAGTGGACCACGTTTTGTTAGAACTCTCCAACATGACCTGTCTGTCTAGGGTGGCCCTACAAGTCACGGCTCATTTATTTAGATAGATAAGGCCATAGTTGTTGTAATCAGATTGGTTCATTTTCTGTCATTCTGGCTTATCCGTCTCCATCAGAGGCTTATGGAAGCTTCTGAATGGAGAGACTGATTGAGGGGGAACCTGGACCTTGTTCTGATGGGCAGGGCCATGCTCAGTAAATCTTTAACCCAATTTTCTATTGATGAGTGGGGCTGTGTTCCTTCCCTGTTATTTGAAAAGTAAAAGCAAAGTCACCCAGTCAAACTCTTTGCTAACTCATGGACTATAGCCTACCAAGATCCTCTGTCCATGGGGTTTTCCAGGCAAGAGTACTGGAGTGGGTTGCCATTTCCTTCTCCAGGGGAGTTTCCTGACCCAGGGAACGAACTCGGGTCTCCAGAGCAATGTAGGCAGACGCTTTACCATCTAAGCCACCAGGGAAGTCCCTGTTATTTACCTGGGGCCAAACTATGGTGGAGGTAATGGAGATAATGGCAACCTCCTTCAAAACTGCTACACTCAGTTGTCCCCAACCTGCAGCAGGCCACGGCCAACCACACCTCCACCGGAGACTCCTGAACACTCACAGGCAAGTCTGGGTCAGTCTCTTTTGGGCTCACTGCTCCTTTCTCCTGGGTCCTGGTGAGCACAAGGTTCTGTTTAAGCAAATAAATAAACAAATAATTAATAGTTAATAGTTCTCTACATGTAATAGATTATCAACTAATATTTGAGTGACTAAATAAAATTGACCTGAAAACAGCTTCTATCTAAAAGTAATGTCAAGATTCTGTTTAGATGCTTCTTGCCTGTTATAACAAGAAAACACTGCAGTACTCCTTTTAGATCATTTATTACCTTCTAATTAGCTAAAGCAGCTAATTTAACCAATATTTTATGTCAGGGCATGCACCATATACTGATGAACCTAGAATACATAAGATAGAATCTTCTGCGTCCAAAGACATGATAAATACAGTTTTGTCTCTTAGCTTTTCTGATATTTCTTCCTAAAGTGTGTTAAACCTTGTAAAGTGGTTCAGTTTTTAGAGCCATCAGAGCCTTACCATTGTTTGTACGTAAGGTAGTTCTATATCATGTGTGATATTTCTAGCACCAGTTACACTATTCTCCAACTTTAAAATCTACAACCTTAAAAAAAGACTGTGGTGCTTACTGTTTATAGTCACTTTGCTCAATCATGTCCAACTCTCTGTGGCCCCATGGACTATAGCCAGCTAGGCTCCTCTGTCCATGGAATTTTCTAGGCAAGAATACTGGAGTGAGTTGTCATTTCCTACTTCAAGAGATCTTCCTGACCCAAGGATCAAACCAAGCCCTCTCATGTCTCCTGAACTGGCAGGCAGATTCTTTACCACCAGTGCCACCTGGGAAGCCCTTGAGATTTCATTTGATCCACACCCTGAGTCAGTCAATCAAAATCTGATGGATAAGTCAATCCTAATTGTTAAGGCAGCTAGAAAAGCAAATTTCACAGTGTCCCATGACAAGTTATTCTATTTTAAGGCTTTCACTACCTAGAAAAGACATACCTAATCAATGACAATGCAGAGGAAATGAGGAGGGAAAGAAACTATTCTTTAATAATTGCATTCAGTATTCAAGGCAGAGTGCTAATGGTTTTACATGTGTACATTAAGCAACCCTTGAAAAAACCAATGTGCTTAAAATTGTCACTGTTATGCTTATTTAGAAATGAGAGAATTAAGAACTGAAGAATGCGTGCATCATGCTCAAAACTGCACAGCAAATAAAGAACAACTTAAATTATCTAAATAAGAGTATTAGATTCAAAGAAAGGAATAGGGCAGAGGCCCTCACTTCACTTACATTTTTCAGAAACGACTTGAGAGTTCTCTCTTCTGTACCAAAAAGCAAGTTTAGACAAGCATTATTCCCTCATATTCTCTACTTTTCCTTAGAAAACCTATAGCCTGCAAGAGGCAACCCAACTTATTTATCAATTTATCCATATACTAAACTTTATTCAGTACTAATTACACATCTGTAACGGCAAGAGCCTCTGATACGCTGATCAATAAAACATGCATTCTTCTCTTTAGGAAGTAAAGATAAGCACAAGAGACAGACATAAAAGAAGTAATCACACTAAGAAAAAATTGCAGTGTCATGCAACAGAAAGAACAAAAATATATACAGGGTGTTCTCAAGTAATATAACAAGACAACTTTCTTAAGATCAAGAAGGTAGAAAAGACCTCCTATCGATGATACCTAAACTGGAGAATAAATGAGTTAACCTGGGGGAAGGAGGGTATTAAGAAGGGAAAAGAAACAGTCCAAGTGTAGGAAATGAAATGTATAAAAGCCCTGGAGTAGGATCTAACATAATAGGGGAATAGAAAAGAGTTCAGTATCTAAAGCACAGTGATCAAGGAAGTGGTATGTGGGACTCTCGGGCACTCCAGTGATTAAGAGTTTGCCTTCTAAGGCAGGGGCTGTGGGTCCCACCCCTGTCCAGGGATCTAGGGTTCCCACATGACTCCTGGCCCAAAAACAAACAAACAAAAAAACCATAAAACAGAAGCAAAATTGTAACAAACTCAATCGTTTAAAAAATGGTTCACATAAAAAAATCTTAAAAAAAAAAGAAATAGTGATACAAAATATGGCAACGAGGCAGGCGGCAGGGGCCACCCAGGTAGAACTGTATGTTCTATTCCAATGGAACACTAAGCCATTGACATGTTTTGAGCAGAGGTGTGACAATGTATAACCTAAGTTTTATAGTGATTACTCTAAAAACACTTGGAATTAATGATGGCAAAGACAACAATATTATTAATAATAATAGCAATTTGGTAACAGCTGATAATAACTATGGGAAAGAGTAGTTTGGATAAATTTTGTACATCTTAAAAAATCAGGCTTTTTTTTTTTTTTTTGCAGGAAGAAAAGTAAAGATTTAGAATATTGCCCCCACATCATGGGCCTAAAATATACAACTCAAATCTTCTAGGATAACTGATTTAACAAGAGGTAGGTATTCTGATCCAAAATTATCTGCTCAGTTTCTCTCTCCTGGTAATTGCTATTTGGAAAACAGAATGAATCATTCAAATGTATGGAGCTGAACTGAAAACTTTGACAGCCTGGGAGCTAAAGCTGCCATGGAATAACAATGATGAGTCAAGAATGCAATGCTACGTAAGCAAGGAGAGCTGGGCCATAGAGAGAAGCAGAAGAGTCAAGCTGACATTCAGAAAGAAAAGAGAAGAAAACACGTGTACCAAAAAATTTCAAGTTCCCATGAAACCCTCCTGGGCTTCCATGAGGCCATTAACATTAAAGTACAACTGATTTTTAATAAGTTAATTCTTACTTGTTTCTATTCCATGAAACAAAGCTCCCTTGAGTAAGAAAATTAGGAGATATTCATCCTGGTTATGTTTATTTCAATGCTATGTTAATATTTATACCTACCATCGGAGTTGATATAAAATTAATCTAGACCCATAATATATGTGAATTAAAGGAACATAGGGAGCCTGGTGGTCTGCCGTCTATGGGGTTGCACAGAGTCGGACATGACTGAAGCGACTTAGCAGCAGCATCAGCAGCAGTTTTTCACATAGGAATAGAGAGAACTCATCTTCAGTGGACTAAAATACGAGCTTATGAGGAAATTTCTCTTTTTTTCTGTTTGTATCAGTTCAGTTCAGTTGCTCAGTCGTGTCCGACTCTTTTCGACCCCATGAATCGCAGCACGCCAGGCCTCC
>NW_011495076.1:4612287-4622191 GCF_000754665.1 Bison bison bison | reverse complement strand
AGTTGCTCAGTCGTGTCCGACTCTTTTCGACCCCATGAATCGCAGCACGCCAGGCCTCCCTGTCCATCACCAACTCCCTGAGTTCGCTGAGACTCACGTCCATCGAGTCAGTGATGCCATCCAGCCATCTCATCCTCTGTCATCCCCTTCTCTTCGTGCCCCCAACCCCTCCCAGCATCAGAATCTTTTCCAATGAGTCAACTCTTCGCATGAGGTGGCCAAAGTACTGGAGTTTCAGCTTTAGCATCATTCCTTCCAAAGAAATCCCAGGGCTTATCTTCAGAATGGACTGGTTGGATCTCCTTGCCATCCGAGGAACTCTCAAGAGTCTTCTCCAACACCACAGTTGAAAAGCATCAATTCTTCGGCGCTCAGCTTTCTTCACAGTCCAACTCTCACATCCATACATAACCACTGGAAAAACCATAGTTATTTTTAATAACCTTGTTCTGTCAGTATTTCCCAGAATAATGTATTGATAATCTTGTTCTCTCTTTTGTTCACGAACAATGACTTTAACATTGCTGATATCTGCATTTTAAAAGTTCTTTTAGATATGTGTTATATTTACCTAGAAATCAGTATTTTACCTGTCATTTAAAAGAACTGAAAATCAATCCACAGTTTTAATTAAAATTGTCACATGAATACATACTATTCTCAATTCAAACTTGTTAGTAGTAATTTATTTGTGTAGCTAAACAATAGAAAAGAAAATTGCAATGCATTCCAAAAAATAGATGTTGGCTAAATGTATCATTCCTAATGTAATTACTGAGATTACATATACTGAGAGTTGCAAAAGGATGATAATGAACATATAAATATTAATGAAAAAGATACTATTATTCATAAAATATTACCATAAATAGTACAAGACTTCAGGGGAAAGAGGATATTGGGTTCTTTCACAAGGTTTTGCAAAGACTGAAATTCAAAATTATATCTGACAGAATATACCGCAGAAATACTTCTGAAACAGGGTAATTTTATGTCCATGTATTACTACTTGAATCATGAATTACCCAATTTACTCACAAAAAGCACTTTATAATTGCTACATGTGCTTTTTCTAATATATGAAAGAATTGTAAAGTTTTACATAAGAGCATCATTGTCAAATTAGTATTTGGTGAAATTAAGAAGTGGAAATTCCTGCTAAATACAAAAGGATCATTTCAGATTTCAATAACAAAGAATATGGTGAGATAATTCTAACTACTTAAGATTAAACATCTTGAAAATCTCTATAGATTTTATTCTTAACATTCAGATCTAAAAATGATTTATATGTATGTAGCTGTGTTAGCAGTATCATCATCACACAAGAACTTGTTGGAAATTCAAATTCTTAGTCCCCAGTCCCTGATCTGTTTTAGCAGTGATTTCTGATACATGCTGAAGTTTAAGAATCACTGAAAGTCAGGAATTTTAAAGCAACAGGGGTTTTAACTGGAAGAGAGAGGTGCTGTAATCTGAAAGCATCAGTAATAGGGAGAGAAGCACTAGCCCCTAACCCCCAGGTGCTAGGATGCTGGGAGAAGAGCAGTTTCAAATAGAAATTCAAGAGATAGCCAGTCCTTATGTAAAACTTGAAAGTGGAGGGAATAGTCAGTGAAAGTCAGGGGTTGGCCACTAATTGTTAACTAATGTAATAGAAGAGAGGACTTCCCTGATGGCTCAGAGGGTTAAGAATCTGCTGTAAATCAGGAGACCCAGGTTCAATCCCTAGGTTGGGAACATCCTTTAGACAAGGGAATGGCAACCCACTCCAGTATTCTGCCTGGAAAATCCCATGGACAGAAGAGCCTGGCTACAGTCCATGAGGTCGCAGAGTTGGACATGACTGAGCAACTAAACCAGCACCACCACCATAACAGAAGAGTTCCAGGAAAGAGAAAGGAGGAGTTTTCAGACAGACACAGGAAAATGGGGAAATGGCTGTAGGGAAGAAAAATAGTATGTAATGATAGTGTGGGAGACTAACAAAAGAAGTCCATACTGGGAAATATATAAAAACAATCCAGATATGCTTTTTGCAGGCCGCACTGTGTAGTATAAGAGCACTTTAAGCACTGGATTTTAGCAATGAACTCCCTTGCCTGGGTTTCAGTTTTCCCTTGCAAGTTTGGTAACTTTGGTTTTTTGTTTTTTTTTCTTTTTGAGGGGGCGGGTGGGGGAGGGAGGAGGTTAAGTCTTCAAAACAGAAGAAAAAACCAGTAGTATTCTCAAGAGTTGTTGTGGGTATTAATAGGATAATGCTAATGTGTTAAGAAATGACACATATGCACCATGACTTGGATAGGGAAAAGTCAAATTAGTAGAATACTTTCTATAATGTAGTCATTCTTCTGAAGTCCCCATTAATGTGGATGGTGAAAGGGAATACAGGAGGAAAAAACTGAACTAGACAAAATTAATTCATTTTCTTTTGGATGAATTGAAATCTTTTCAGTAAATATTCAGTCTTTCCAAGTTATTTATCTTTTTCCCCATATGGTATAGATGTGTCTCCATGGAGATGGATAAAGGGGCAGCTGATATGTCTACACGTGGTTGTACTGCCCTCTAAATTCATGGTGCTCTCTTCAGTAATTCTTGGTCACTGGACACTCTGGCGGCAAACGTCCTCACCAGTTGAAGTCATCAGCATGTTCAGCTTTCAGTCCTTTTTCTCCAGGCACAGCCCTGCTTTCCTGACTAGCTCCCACCCCAGCTCTCACGAGCTTTGCAGATACTGGATCTTAGTCAGAACTTACACCAAGACTGAAGATTCAACAACTGTCTTCATGGCTTCTTCTGGGGAGTGCCCTCAAGTTTTTTACTTTGATAGTCCCAGAGCAGCTCCACTAACTCTCAATTCCCAGTACCAATTCTAAGATCATACTAGAGCATCTATGTTTTTAAAACCTAAGAGCCAATGGAAACTCAGGCACTCTATGACCCACACTATGCTGCCATTTCCTTTCTGGTTCAAGGACACCTGCCTGTGGTCCCTTCTCACAGTTCCAGACTAATCTAGGTCTAAAATCTTCAGCTTTTGGCTTCCCACATAACCTATTTGGGATTTCTAACACCTTCAGCCCTCAAGTGGGACCTCTTCCCCATCTCTTCTTTTAACCTCTCAAGTCTGAGAACTCTTTTTTCTTTCCTTTGTGTATATTCTGAGGTTTCTCTGCCTTTACTTACAGTAAAAGTTTGGTTATCTGAACAATCATAATGCATTGCTTAATTTGTTGGAAAATATATAAATCCCCTTTCCCTCACTAAAGCCTGGTTCTATTTTTCAAGGGAGAGGTCTAAAAGCCAAAGGTGGTCAAAACATTCTTTGGTGACAATAGACAAACCTTGTATTTTGGCCTTAATGATAGAAAGGATGCAGGGAAATAAATTTTAAATTAGCATGTGAATTAAATTAAATTGGTTTGATGCTTTCAAAATATCATCCTTATTATCTAAGGGATAGCTAACTTTTATCACTTAGCAGATGTCAGGCACTACGCAAAGTTCTTTACACATACTATCTCAGTTTTTCACCGTGCAGCTCTATAAAGCATCTTACAGATGATAAAATCAAGGCAAGCAGAGGCTAAGCTATATGTCCCAGGCAACAGACTGATTAAGGAGCCAAAGTTGAATTTAAGCAGTTTGACAATGCTTAAACTCTCACAAGTAAGGCTATATTCCCTCTGTGTATGGAACTGAGTATTTAACAAGTAAGAGCTAGTCTTACTAATATCACTCTTGTTTGGCAACTCTGATCACTAAGAGTTGGTATATGCTGTTTCTTAAAAAAAAATTTATTTTATATTTTTTGTCTGTGCTGGGTCATTATTACTGTGCAGGCTTTTCTCTAGTTGCAGTGAACAGGGGCTAGTCTTTACTTGCACTGCACAGGCTTCTCATCGTGGTCACTTCTCTTGTTGCAGAGCACAGGCTCTAGGGTGTGGGGGCCTCAGTAGTTGCAGCACTGGGGCTCAGTAGTTGTGGCTCCTGGGCTCTGGAGCACAGACTCAACAGTTGTAGTGCCTGGGCTTAGTTGTTCTGTGGCATATGGGGTCTTCCTGGATCAGGGATCAAACCTGTGTCTCCCGCATTGGCAGGCAGATTCTTTTCCACTGAGTCACCAGGAAAGCCTGGTATATATAGTGTTTTAAACAATAATTTAGTATTTGGTTTACAGATTAGTCTTTAGTGAATTTTATCATTTCTTGGAACACAAAAACATAAAGAAGAATATAGAAAATAATGATTTACAGCACCATCTTTAAATAAATTAAACTGCAATTATACTATCCCAACCCCACTTATTGTTACTACAAAATATGGCCACATTTCTATTGAATACCAAATTGTAATGCTCTTTCAGCTATCTCTGCCCATTTTGGGATTTAATCATTCTCTTTAGATGTATGGGAGTGATGATCTGAAAGGTTCACAAATAATGTGATTGAGCTATTGGGAGGAGGGGTGAAAATGAATAACTTTCCAGGGACAATCCTAAATTACATAAAATTCTTAGATGAGAACATTTTTTGCTACACTATTCCCTTGGGGAAAAAAGTGACAAAAGAGGGCTTTTTAATCTTTTTTTTTAGTTCTTTGTGTGAAATCTATAAAGAAACTACAAATTTTTTTTCAAGGATATAACACTTTGAGAGAATAAGTGGGTTGATATATCATGTCATTCAAATGCAACTGTATATATAAAAACGTTAATTCTCTCTCATAGTATGCCATAATTCAATGCAATTTAAATGGACTTCTTTGGGAATCACTAAAAAAGTGATTTGAAAAAATCAATAGGTGACTATATCAAAGATAATTCAGAAAGAATAGACTAATATGAAGAATCTAGTTATTTTAAAAAAATCTCAGTACATTATAAAGACATAATATGTCATATAGGATAGCTGTTCCCGGACAAGCAACTACATGAACAATACGGATTGGAAAAGATTGCCCAGAAAGAGATGCAATTGTGTGTTAGAATTTATTACAGTAATATAGACACCACAAATCAAATGAGGAATATTTTTGTAAGCAAATCTGAAACAACTAGCTTGCAATTTTAAGAAAATCAATAGATGTTTTATTTCATACATCAAATTCAATTTAAGATGAATTACTCTTTTGATATTTGAAAGATTCAGTTAGGGAAAATGTGGAGAAAGGACTGGGCAAAACTATAGAAAACCACAAGTTGGGAGACTAATAAGCAGACTAAATGACACATGACAAATGAGAAATAAGGGGCAAAAAGATGAGATAAAATCCAGAAAAACAGAACTTGGTGGTGAAAGATACATGAAATACGCAGTTTTCAGACTTTAGAATGTAAATGAATAATGGTTCTTTTAATTGACAGAGGTCAGAAATGAAGAACATTTCTGAAGAAATGCTTATGAAACAAAGCCTTTCAGTTCAGCACGTGCTGTGTATGACACCTAGGACTGGAGATGAAAATAAAAGTCCATAATATAATATTGAGTTGGTCAAAAAGTTCATTTGGGTTTTTTATATCTTATGGAAAAAGATGAATGAACTTTTTGGCCAACCCCTATGTCTGTAATGGAAATATGGACTTAGTAGCAATCTGCTTCTACAGAGAATGTGAAGACAAAGAGATGGCTAAAATGACTCAGGAAGAGGATGTAGACGACAGGAAAGCCAAACATAAAAATCTCACAGAGGTGGCAAGATTACAAGCAAAGTATTCTCTCCCAGAAAACAGAATTGTAATAAGGAGCATAATGTTAACAATACGAAATATAGCTGAGAAATCTTAGAAGATATCAAAAAAACTGAATCCTCTCAATTGGGCAATTAAGACGGTTTTGGAGATCCTGGCCAAAAGACGACAGAGGTAGAGGCTACGTTGTATGTAGTTTGGGTATGAGTGACAAGAGAGGAGAAAACAGATGCAAATGTAATGGAGGAAAAGTTACGTGAAATCTTATTTTGCTCAGGAAAAGAAGAAAAACCAGACTCTCTGAGATTCATATTTGTGCCTCTAGGCACTGATTAGTACATAGAAATGAAAATACTTTGCAAGTTTATGTTTTTAAAAAACTGGTAATTTTTATTTTGACAATCATTATTTTACAACATACTTAGATCAAATATTTAAGCCAAATATCAACTGCAGCTCCATTTCAATGTTGAAATAAAAAGCACAATTTTAAGATTTTCTCATGTGATATTCTGTGATTATCAGCTATCATGGGTCACTATATATTTAAATGGAATTAAACTGAGTCCTTTAACTCATGAAACAATCAAATTTTACTTCATAATTCAAAGGTACTTAATTTTGGTTTTTCTTTAGAGAAAATATCAGTGAATAGTCTGATCCTACATCTCCTTGGTACCTGAAAGTCACTGTTGCTACCATCTATCTACAGATTCTGACATCATGGTGTTTCATTGTTTTATAGTTTGCTGATTTTCCCTAAGAAACAAATTCTAGGACACTAAATTTTCATTTCTTTTTTTCTTAAGGTGACATGAACTGTCTTTGAAGTGTCTCCATAAAAATGTGTTAAACAGATTAAATTACACATGAGAGATACCAGTCAAAAAATGGGTCAGGAAAAATAACAAATTTCTTGCTTCCTTAATATAAAATACTGTTGGTGAGCCAAAGATCCTACAATCTAAACTTGTTGTTTAAAAAGTAAAGAGAATTCCTATTGATCAGGTGGGACAATGGAACAGTCATGAAATATCATTTGATGAGATGTCACTAGAAAATACCTACTGAGATATGAAGAACTGCAATGCTCTGAATTTCTTTGCCTTAATAAGGAAGAACCTTTGAAGATTTGCAAGCATGTTGAGATTTTTCTGATTTGAAAAAAAAAAAAAAGATTTAGTTAAGAAGCAAAGTGAATAAGAGTGTTTTAGCAGAATCAAAATTTTGAAATTCTATTGATAAATACATACTATTACTGATCATTTCTGTTATTAGAAATTCACAAAATTTAAAATAATTTACTGTTCTTTAATGATTTTTCCATGTAAACTACCTAAGGGGTAATCCAGTAATAGTTGTTTTTGTTTAGTTGCTGAGTTGTGTCCAATTCTTTGGTAACCCCATGGACTGTAGCCCTCCAGGCTCCTCTGTCCATGGGATTTCCCAGGCAAGAATACTGGAGTGGGTTGCCATTTTCTTCTCCAGGGGATCTTCTGGACCCAGGGATCGAACACACGTCTCCTGCACTGGCATGTGTATTCTTTACCACTGAGCCACTAAAGAATTTATTTGAATCCAATAATAGGATCCAATAAAATAAAGTGATAACAATGGTTTCCTTTCTCAAGTAAGAAAATTCTAGTTTAATAAAGAAGGATACCAATCTCTTCAGTGAAGTTTAACAGATTCTATAGATAATAGCTTTCAAAAAAATCAAGTTTATAGGATTCAGAGGGACAGATGAAGATCTCAGAAATACTTATATATATATTAGAGTAGGGGCGTGCATGCTCAGTCACTGCAGTCATGCCCAACTCTTGGCAACCCAGTAGACCATAGCCCTCCAGGCTCTTCTGTCCATGGGATTCTCCAGGCAAGAATACTGGAATGGGTTGCCATGCAC
This sequence comes from Bison bison bison, assembly GCF_000754665.1. Classification (NCBI taxonomy): domain Eukaryota; kingdom Metazoa; phylum Chordata; class Mammalia; order Artiodactyla; family Bovidae; genus Bison; species Bison bison. The sequence goes on along the minus strand of NW_011495076.1, from coordinate 4,614,593 downwards.
TCCTCCAGGGATCTTCCTGACCCAGGGATTGAACCCACATCTTCTGTACTGCAGGTGGATTCTTTACTACTGAGCCACCGAGAAAGCCCCATTATTATACAGTAAGTCCCCTACAAATGAATCTTTAAGTTGCAAAATTTCAAGGAGGTGAATGTGTGTTCCCAGGCCCAATCACATAAGTTAGTTCACATGTCTGGCATACACTGTCATGCATGCATCCTTACAAGTGGTTGTGCTTTTGTGTACTTACTGTATAGAGTACTTTTTGTACAGTATTGTATAGAGTACAGCAGGATAGTATCTTTATTTCAAGTTCAGGATGTCCAGAAGCAAGCATAAAAGCAGTGATGATGTAGCTGGTACTGCTAAGAAGCACAAACCAGCAATAACAAGAAAAACAAAAGTGAAAATAATTGAGAAAGTGGAGCAACAAGAGGAAAAAGTGACTGAAGAATTGAAGAGATTCTTGATGCATGAAATGGCAAGGGGATTGTCTTCATTTGAGGAGGCAATCTTAGTTCTTGAGACATAGGCCACAAACGTAGAACGGTACATGAAGGTTGCAGCAGCCTTTAAGAATGCAGACAAGTGCTACCTTGTCATTTATAATGAGAGAAGAAAGAGATACTACCCAGATATCACTGGATTGTTTTTTTAAGAGGGTAGACAGAATTGAATCCAGCAAAGAACCAGTACCGGTGCAACTGCATTCATGCCTGAGGTTAATGTCAGCTGTGAGTGAAATTGCAGCTTGCCCTTCATCTCCTGACCTGTCTGTCTTAGGTAGCCCTACATAGCATGGCTTATAGTTTCATTGAGTTAAACAAGGCTGTGGGCCATGTGACCAGATTAGTTAGTTTGCTGTGATTGTGGTTTTCGGTCTGTCTGCCCTCTGACGGACGGGTAATGGTGGAGAGTTCTGACAAAACATGGTCCACTGGAGAAGGGAATGGCAAACCACTTCAGTATTCTTGCCTTGAGAACCACATGAACAGTATGAAAAGGCAAAAAGATAGGACACTGAAAGATGAACTCCCCAAGTCAGTAGGTGCCCAATATGCTACTGGAGATCAGTGGAGATATAACTCCAGAAAGAATGAAAAGATGGAGACAAAGCAAAAACAACACCCAGTTATGGATGTGACTGGTGATGGATGTAAAGTCTGATGCTGTAAAGAGCAATATTGCATAGGAACTTGGAATGTTAGGTCCATGAATCAAGTCAAATTGGAACTGGTTAAACAGGGGATTGGCTGGAGAAAACATTGACATTTTAGGAATCAGCAAACTAAAATGGACTGGAACGGGTGAATTTAACTGAGATGACCATTATATCTACTACTGTGGGCAAGAATCCGATAGAAGAAATAGTAGCCATTATAGTCAACGAAAGAGTCCAAAAATGCATTACTTAGATGCAATCTCAAAAAAGACAGAATGATCTCTGTTCTTTTCCAAGGCAAACCATTCAATATCAGAGTAATCCAAGTCCATGGCCCGACCAGTAATGCTGAAGAAGCTGAAGTTGAATGGTTCTATGAAGACTTACAAGACCTTTTAGAACTAACACTCAAAAAAGATATCCTTTTCATTATAGGGGACTGAAAGTAGGAAGTAGGAACTCAAGAAACACCTGGAGTAACAGGCAAATTTGGCCTTGGAGCACAGCATGAAGCAGGGCAAAGGCTAATAGGGTTTTGCCAAGAGAATGCACTGGACATGGCAAACACCTTCTTCTAACAATACAAGAGAAGACTCTACACATGGACATCACCAGATGGTCAATACTGAAATGAGATTGATTATATTCTTTGCAGCCAAAGATGGAGAAGCTCTAAACAGTCAGCAAAAACAAGACTAGGAGTTGACTGTTGCTCAGATCATGAACTCGTTATTGCCAAATTCAGACTTAAATTGAAGAAAGTAGGGAAAACCACTAGACCACTCAGATAGGATCTAAATCAAATTCTTTACAAATATACAGTTGAAGTGAGAAATAGATTCAAGGGATTAGATCTGATAGACAGAGTGCCTGAAGAACTATGGACAGAGGTTTGTGACATTGTACAGGAGGCAGGGAATAAGACCATACCCAAGAAACAGAAATGTAAAAAGGCAAAATGGTTGTCTGAGGAGGCCTTACAAATAGCTAAGAAAAGAAGAGAAGTGAAAGGCAAAGGAGAAAAGGATAGACCCATTTGAATGCAGAGTTCCAAAGAATAGCAAGGAGAGATAAAAAAGCCTTCCTCAGCAATCAATGCAAAGAAATAGAGGAAAACAGTACAATGGGAAAGACTAGAGATCTC
>NW_011495076.1:4601806-4612187 GCF_000754665.1 Bison bison bison | reverse complement strand
CACTCACCTAGAGCCAGACATCCTGGAATGTGAAGTCAAGTGGGCCTTAGGAAGCCTCACTATGAACAAAGCCAATGAAGGTGATAGAATTCCAGTTGTGCTATTTCAAACACTAAAAGATGATGCTGTGAAAGTGCTGCACTCAATATGTCAGAAAATTTGGAAACTCAGCAGTGGCCACAGGACTGGAAAAGGTCAGTTTTCATTCCAATTCCATGGAAGGGCAATGCCAAAGAATGCTCAGACTATGGCACAATTGCACTCATCTCACATGCTAGTAAAGTAAGCTCAAAATTCTCCCAGCCAGGTTTCAACACTACATGAACTGAGAACTTCCAGATGTTCAAGCTGGATTTAGAAAAAGCAGAGGAACGAGAGATTAAATTGGCAACATCCGTTGGATCACCAAAAAAAGCAAAAGAGTTCCAGAAAAACATCTACTTCTGTTTTATTGACTATGCCAAAGCCTTTGACTGTGTGAACCACATCAAACTGTGGAAAATACTGAAAGAGATGGGAATACCAGACCACCTGACCTGCCTCCTGAGAAATCTGTATGCAGGTCAGGAAGCAACAGTTAGAACTGGACATGGAACAACAAACTGGTTCAAAATCAGAAAAGGAGTACATCAAGGTTGTATATTGTCATCCTGTTTATTTAACTTATATGCAGAGTACATCATGAGAAACGCTGGGCTGGATGAAGCACACACTGGAATCAATATTGCTGGGAGAAATATTAATAACCTCAGATATGCAGATGACATCACCCTTATGGCAGAAAGTGAAGAAGAACTAAAGACCCTCTTGATGAAAGTGAAAGAGGAGAGCCAAAAAGTTGGTTTAAAACTCAACATTCAGAAAACTAAGATCATGGCATCTGGTCCCATCATTTCGTGGCAAATAGATGGGGAAGCAATGGAAATAGTGACAGACTCTCTTTTTGGGCTCCAAAATCACTGCAGATGGTGACTGCAGCCATGAAATTAAAAGATGCTTGCTCCTTGGAAGAAAAAGTTATGACCAACCTAGACAGCATATTAAAGAGCAGAAACATTGCTTTGCCAACAAATGTCCATCTAGTCAAAGCTATCATCTTTCCAGCAGTTATGCTTGGATATGAAAGTTGGACTATAAAGAAAGCTGAGCACCGAAGAATTGATGCTTTTGAACTGTGGTGTTGGAGAAGACTCTTGAGAGTCCCTTGGGCTGCAAGGAGATCCAACCAGTCCATCCTGAAGGAAATCAGTCTTGAATATTCATTGGAAGGACTAATGATGAAGCTGAAACTCCAATACTTTGGCCACCTGAAGGGAAGAACTAACTCATTGGAAAAGACCCTGGTGCTAGGAAAGATTGAGGGCAGAAGGAGAAGGGGACGATAGAGGGTCAGATGGTTGGATGGCATCACCTACTCTAGGGACATGAGTTTGAGCAAGCTCCGGGAGTTGGCGATTGACAGGGAGGCCTGGCATGCTGCAGTCATGGGGTTGCAAAGAGTCAGATACGACTGAGCAACTGAACTGAACTGAACTTCATCTCTTATTGCTGATGACCCTTCAGCTCTACCATTTCCTCACCATCTTCAAGTCACTAAGTCTTCTTGCCTGTTCACTTGATGCCAGCCCCTTTATGCTAGTCATTCTACTGTACTATTGCATTTTTCAAGGTACTTCACTATAAGACTAAAAAATGTTTTATTTTTGTGTTTGTTTTTAATGTATTATTTGCATGAAAAGCATCACACACTTAATTGAAGTATAGTATTATATAGACCATTGTGTTAGTTGGGTACCTAGGTTAAATTTCTTGGACTTATGAACAAACTGAACTTAACGAATTTGCTCTCAGAACATAATTGGCTCATAAGTAGGAGACTTACTTGGAGAAAGAAATGGCAACCCACTCCAGTATTCTTGCCTAGAGAATCCTGTGGACAGAAGAGCCTGATGAGCTGCTGTCCATAGGGTCACACAGAGTTAGACATGACTGAAGCAACTTAGCAGCAGCAGCACGGGGCTTACTAAACACCTAAGAGGAACCCCTTTATATGATTCATAAGAGAGTTAAGAGAGTTGGCAAAAAATAATCAAAGTGAGCATACAAGTACACATCAGATCAGATCAGATCAGATCAGTTGCTCAGTCGTGTCTGACTCTTTGCGACCCCATGAATCGCAGCATGCCAGGCCTCCCTGTCCATCACCAACTCCCGGAGTTCACTCAGACTCATGTCCATCGAGTCAGTGATGCCATCCAGCCATCTCATCCTCTGTTGTCCCCTTCTCCTCCTGCCCCCAATCCCTCCCAGCATCAGAGTCTTTTCCAATGAGTCAACTCTTCGCATGAGGTGGCCAAAGTACTGGAGTTTCAGCTTTAGCATCATTCCTTCCAAAGAAATCCCAGGACTGATCTCCTTCAGAATGGACTGGTTGCATCTCCTTGCAGTCCAAGGGACTCTCAAGAGTCTTCTCCAACACCACAGTTCAAAAGCATCAATTCTTCGGCGCTCAGCCTTCTTCACAGTCCAACTCTCACATCCATACATGACCACCGGAAAAACCATAGCCTTGACTAGATGAACCTTTGTTGGCAAAGTAATGTCTCTGCTTTTGAATATGCTATCTAGGTTGGTCATAACTTTCCTTCCAAGGAGTAAGTGTCTTTTAATTTCATGGCTGCAGTCACCATCTTCAGTGATTTTGGAGCCCAAAACAATAAAGTCTGACACCGTTTCCACTGTTTCCGCATCTATTTCCCATAAAGTGATGGGACCAGATGCCATGATCTTCGTTTTCTGAATGTTGAGCTTTAAGCCAACTTTTTCACTCTCCACTTTCACCTTCATCAAGAGGCTTTTGAGTTCCTCTTCACTTTCTGCCATAAGGGTGGTGTCATCTGCATATCTGAGGTTATTGGTATTTCTCCCAGCAATCTTGATTCCAGCTTGTGTTTCTTCCAGTCCAGCATTTCTCATGATGTACTCTGCATAGAAGTTAAATAAGCAGGGTGACAATATACAGCCTTGACGTACTCCTTTTCCTATTTGGAACCAGTCTGTTGTTCCATGTCCAGTTCTAACTGTTGCTTCCTGACCTGCATCTCAAAAATGACAGAATGATCTCTGTTCGTTTCCAAGGCAAACCATTCAATATCACAGTAATCCAAGTCTATGCCCCAACCAGTAATGCTGAAGAAGCTGAAGTTAAACAGTTCTATGAAGACCTACAAGACCTTTTAGAACTAACACCCAAAAAAGATGTCCTTTTCATTATAGGGGACTGGAATGCCAAAGTAGGAAGTCAAGAAACACGTGGAGTAACAGGCAAATTTGGCCTTGGAATACAGAATGAAGTAGGGCAAAGACTGATAGAGTTTTGCCAAGAAAATGCACTGGTCATAACAAACACCTTCTTCCAACAACACAAGAGAAGACTCTATACATGGACATCACCAGATGGTCAACACCGAAATCAGATTGATTATATTCTTTGCAGCCAAAGATGGAGAAGCTCTATAGAGTCAGCAAAAACAAGACCAGGAGCTGACTGTGGCTCAGACCATGAACTCCTTATTGCCAAATTCAGACTTAAATTGAAGAAAGTAGGGAAAACCACTAGACCATTCAGGTATGACCTAAATCAAATCAAATCAAGTACACATACACAAACAATATTATTTCTCTACACAAAAAAAACAGCAAAAAGTATAAAATAAGTAGAAATTAAAAAGGATATATATAAATTCACTAAATAAATAAATAAATCAGTGCTTGCCAGACAATTAGGGTCAAGGGAAGGATGAAATATGGAGCACAGAATATTTTTAGGGTAGTGAAAATACCCTGTATAATATCATAATGATGGGTATATGCCGTTATATGTTTGTCTAAACCCATAGTGTACAACACCAGTAGTAAACCATAATGTGACCTATGGTGGTGGTGGTTTAGTCACTAAGTCGTGTCCAAGTCTTGCAACCCCGTGGACTGTAGCCTGCCGGACTCTTCTGTTTATGGGATTCTCCAGACAAGAATACTTGAATGGGTTGCCATTTCCTTCTGCAGGGATCTTCCCGACCCCCAGGAATCAAATGCAGGGTCTCCTGCATTTCAGGCAGATTCTTTTCTGACTGAGCTACAAGGGAAGCCTGTGACCTATGGACTTTGGGTGATAATGATGTGTCAGTGTAGGTTAATCAATTAAAACAACTGTAATGGGCTATCTATGTACCTTTCCTTCAATTTTACTGTGATCTAAAACTTCTCTAAAAGAGTAAAGTCTTAATTTTTAAAAACCTATTCAGTTCTCGTGTTAAAACTACCTTCAAACTTGATGGCATCATACGCATACAATGTCTATTGCTAACTGAAATTATTTTTAAATGTTTAACTATGGTATCCGATTAAATACAAAATATTTATATTTTCCTTTCTCATATTAAATATACATCTATATTTTATATTTTAAATTTAGCAACTTTAACATCCTTATCCAATGGAGAATGTAATGACCATGTTTCTATAGTTCAAGAGTTGTCCATTTTAAGAACATATCATTTAGACATTCTCATAAAAACCGTATTCAATATTTTGCTTGATTTGTCTTATCTCACAAATGAAAAGAGAAAATATAAAGTGGTTATTGAGTAACTACCTGAGAATCTATTGTATAACCCTGCTTCTTACCAAAAGAAATCAAGTCAGGTAGGTAAACTTATGACCCTTTGTAGGGCATGTCAATTTGGTTAATGTAAAGGCTAAATATAATCATAGAAAGCTGATAGGTTTTTATACTTCATGACTTTGAAATCAAGTCAAAGTTGAAAACTCTTTTATGAAAACAAAAAAGAGTCTTAATTTCCTCAGGTATTCCTACAAAAACTAGACAACAGTTATATGAAGCACTTCGTGCTTTATGCTATCTGATGAAACTGTGGTTATAGAGACTTATCATAAATGACATAAAAATGCATCGAGAGGAAATGGTTACGCAGGCCATTATGCTAAGCCACTTATGCTGACTAAAGTCCTATTCAAAGAGCTCTTGTAAAACAAAAAGAAAAATCCTGGAGAAGTCAAAAACTTCCACTAGTTAATACACCAAATTTGGCCAACAGTTCTGAAAAAAAAATACTGAAAATGACTGGGTTGTAAGACAAATTATATCAAAGCTAGGATGGCTAAAGTCACAAAAGATAACCTCAAGTGGACACGTGCTGAAATATTTAATGAGATAATTCATGATAAAAGGGACAAATTGTCCACAATATTAATCAAATACTAGTTGACAAACTTTCTCAATATCAAAGGATATATCCAGTTTATGCCTTATCTACAGCCAACATAATCCTTAAAAATAGTAAAAGCTGGGCACAGACAAGAACTATGGTCTACTTGACTCCACTGAGCATCTCCAAATTTATTTTTTACAGTTGTCTTCCTCTATGGATTATGAATATGTTCTAGTGATAGTAACATAATATTTTGGATATATAGTCTTCAAGCCTCAAGTGCTACACTATTACCTCATTTCCTATCACCTCAGTAGTTTCAGAGAATTCTCCAAGAGCAAGGTTGTAATTTTACATACATAATACCACTTCCTATAATAATACCACTTTCCTGGGAAAGATTGAAGGCAGGAGGAGAAAGGGATAACAGAGGATGAGATGGTTAGATGGCATCACTGACCCAATAGACATGAGTTTGAGCAAGCTTGGAAGTTGGTGATGAACAGGGAAGCCTGGTGTGGTGCAGTCCAAGGGGTCACAAAGAGTCGGACAGGACTGAGCGACTGAACTAACCACTTCAGTGGGAACCACAGCAGCTCTAAGGCCCAAGTGTGACTCAATTAGTTTCATAAGTTCCAATCTTTCTTAGTAGCCCTGAGGATACATGAGACACAATTCAAACATGAAACACGAGCATCCTAAGAGAACTTTAACCAGTGAAAGCCAGAAAGAACTGGCAGATAAATCTAACAAAAACTTAGTTAATATTGTGTTTGATTTGTCTTACCTCACAAATGAAAAGAGAAATTATTAAGTATTTATTGAATAATTACCCCAGATTCCATTGTAGAATCCTCTTTCAGGTGAAGAACACTTCCCTTGATGAAGTATTTTAAGACTGACATCCTCAAGTGGACTATTCCAAAATGTAGGGATTACAAATGGCCTCTCCAGATATATCATGCATGACCTAGCCTCCAGCTGTGCTTTCTTTTAAAGTTGTGGCTCCATAATACATTATCTTTATTATTTTCCTCCATTCTTATCTTCCTTTCTCTTCACTATTTTGATCACAATTACTACAGACTTCACCTGGGATTAATTATGCTAATGTATACAAAGAATGCAAGTAATTGGAGGATCTGTGTATAGGACAGACCACTCACAGAGCTGGTAAGTTATTGCTGGTTGTTGGCTGGGCACTCAGGAGGCCTTTTAAGTTGTGTGCTTCAGCTCTGCTCCACAGGGCCCTCTGCACTGGGCTTCTTGGGCTTTCTCCCCACTTGCAGCTGTGTTTCAAGAGCAAGTATTCTAAGAGATAAAGATGGAAGCTGCAAATCTTTTCCTTACCTAGACTCAAAAGTCCCAGGAAGTCAATTCTTCTGTATTATATTAGCCAAGAGAATCACTAAGACCAGCCTAGATTCAACAAGAGTGCACCTGGACTCCACCCCTCCATGAATGGAAGAATGAAGAATCTGTGGCTATCTTCAATCTCAGACCCCAAGATCAGATACAATAATATCAATAGAAATTTCAGGTTGGTGTGCTAATCCTCTTTAAGCCTTTTTTAGGAGTTAGCTTTTGCTGCTTCACAGATATTTCAGTCCTATCTGTTCTTCTAGGCCTTGTCCAATTACTTGTTTTCTGATCTGATTAGCTCCTATGGAAGATCACAAACCCATGGCCTCTATGATAGTCACATTCACATCATTATCTCACACATCAGTTGTTTCAGTTTTCTTAAAATGCAGGAACTGGCTTTGAACTTAATCTCCGTGACCACCTTTCATGGTAGAATCCACAGAAACTCTTAACTCCCAGTTTAAGCCTAATTGAATCCCCAAATGTTCTAGATTCCAATGGGTTGAATTTATTAAAGAGTGAAGAGTTAGTCATTCAGTCTCATCTGACTCTTTGTGACCCCATGAACTGTACAGCCTGCCAGGCTCCTCTGTCCATGGAATTCTCCAGGCAAGCATACTTTAGTGGGTTGCTATTTCCTTCTCCAGGGGATCTTTCCAACTCAGGGATCAAACCTAGATCTTTTATGTCTCCTGTATTGCAGGTGGATTCTTAACCATCTGAGCCACTAGGGGAGGATTGTAGCCCACCAGGCTCCTCTGTCTTATGGAATTCTCCAAGCAAGAATACTGGAGTGGGAGTACTAGTAAGAGTACTAGTATTCTTGAAAAGTGAAAGTCGCTCAGTTGTGTCTGACTCCTTTCGACCCCACTGACTGTAGCCCACCAGGCTCCTCGGGCTATGAGGATTCTCCAGGGGATCTTCTCAACCCAGGGATCGAACCCAGGTCTCCCACATTGCTGGTAGATTCTTTACCGTCTGAGCCACCAGGGAAGCCCATGAATTTATTAATATTAACTTTATTGCAATACAACTCACATGACATAAAATTCAAATGTTTAATGTGTACACTTCAGTGGCTTTTAGTCCAATCACAGAATTGCACAACCATCACCTCTGTCCAAATTTAGAGCATTCTCATCACCCACGATTTGAATTTTGATCTATGAAAGATGGGATGAGAAGCAGCCAGGAGATAAATTGCTCACCTGCCCCCTGTGACAGACTGTTGTGAGATGCAATGGCTCCATATGGCCTCTCTAGAGATGTCCTGCTTGACAAAACAACCATCTGTGATTTCTTGTAACAATTTGCAACAACTCAGTGACAGAACATCTTGTATTTGATTTCCATCCTGTCTCCTTCATTTGTCCTTTCCAATGCCCTTAATTTTCTGGAACCAAAATACTCAACAAAGTATGAGCATGCAAACTCTGCTTTAGGCTCTATTTTCTAGAATATGGGTAAAATGCATGGCATTCAAGGATCGCCACACTCTTACTTCCACAGTATCTCCCTCTACACACACAGCCGTGACATTCCATTCTTTATACTTCAATTCCTTCAGACTACTCAGTTTCCAAGATGGCCACTTCTTTTCCTATGCTATTTCATCAGTCTACAGTATACAATGTACTTTCCTAATTACTCAACCCCTAAAAATCTTATTTTTCTTTTAAAGCCCAGAGAAAAGCCCCTGTTGGATATTTTAATCACTCTTTCCTCTCACTGTCTTTTACTTACACTTTTAGTGAAGCATTTGTACATCTTACCTTGAGTCACAGTCAAATTTTATCACATGTCCTTAGGACTTCCCTGGTGGCTCAGACGGTAAAGCGTCTGCTTACAATGCGGGAGACCCGGGTTCAATTCCTGGGTTGGGAAGATCTCCTGGAGAAGGAAATGGCAACCCACTCCGGCATTCTTGCCTATAAAGTCCCATGGACGGAAGAGCCTGGGGTCGCAAAGAATCAGACACGACTAAGTGACTTCAAAATGTTTAGATCCTTTGGAAGTAGGTTCCTTGTTCTCTTTTGACTTTGTGACCCCCAAATGACATGGCACAATGCCTTGCACATAGTAGGGGATCAATAAATGTTGAATTAAATATTAGGTTCCATAACAGGAAAAACAGTATTGCAAATTGATACACTATTAATTTCAAATGACATTAGCAGCTATCAACCATTTTATTTGCCCTGAGGGTTTCATGACACAAAGCCCTTTAACTTCAAAGCATATTTTACAGAAGATCTGATTTATTTCATTGCATTTCTTTTAGCATGGAGAAAAATCACACTGAAATTGGAAAACAAAGAGGTATCTATAGATTCAATTTTGTCCTAGGTAGAACTGCTGAAAAATTAAGTATTTTTCAGAAAATATTTTTTAATATATCTCAAAAAAAGTATGGAACATGGGTATTAATAAATCACACATAGATCGACGCTGCCAGAGAAATATTACAGTTAACCAAGAATATTTTACTTTTCTCAGAAAATACAGAAAACTTTCCCATAAGAATATTGTTAGGCATTAGCTAATAATGAATTTTAATCAACCCCCAAAATTTTGAAGCATTTATTGTCTTGTATATTTCCTGCTCTCTAATATTAAACAGACACTTGAGATGGGTTGGTTCTGCAGCAAAGTTGGGCTTAGCCATAAATAACAGTGGGTACGTGAACTGTGAACTTCTGGATGTTCAAGCTAGTTTTAGAAAAGGCAGAAGAACCAGAGATCAAATTGCCAACATCTGCTGGATCATCAAAAGAGCAAGAGAGTTCCAGAAAAACATCTATTTCTGCTTTATTGACTATGCCAAAGCCTTTGACTGTGTGGATCACAATAAACTGTGGAAAATTCTTCAAGAGATGGGAATACCAGACCACCTGACCTGCCTCTTGAGAAACCTATATGCAGGTCAGGGGGCAACAGTTAGAACTGGATATGGAACAACAGACTGGTTCCAAAGAGGAAACGGAGTACGACAAGGCTGTATATTGTCACCCTGCTTATTTAACTTATATGCAGAGTACATCATGAGAAACACTGGGCTGGAAGAAGCACAAGCTGGAATCAAGATTGCCGGGAGAAATATCAATAACCTCAGATATGCAGATGACACCACCCTTATGGAAGAAAGTGAAGAGGAACTCAAAAGCCTCTTGATGAAAGTGAAAGAGGAGAGTGAAAAAGTTGGCTTAAAGCTCAACATTCAGAAAACGAAGATCATGGAATCCAGTCCCATCACTTCATGGGAAACAGTGGAAACAGTGTCAGGCTTTGTTTTTGGGGGGCTCCAAAATCACTGTAGATGGTGACTGCAGCCATGAAATTAAAAGACACTTACTCCTTGGAAGGAAAGTTATGACCAACCTAGATAGCATATTCAAAAGCAGAGACATTACTTTGCCAACAAAGTTCCATCTAGTCAAGGCTATGGTTTTTCCAGTGGTCATGTATGGGTGTGAGAGTTGGACTGTGAAGAAAGCTGAGTGTTAAAGAATTGATGCTTTTGAACTGTGGTGTTGGAGAAGACTCTTGAGAGTCCCTTGGACTGCAAGGAGATCCAAGCAGTCCATTCTAAAGGAGATCAGTCCTGGGTGTTCATTGGAGGGACTGATGTTGAAGCTGAAACTCCAATACTTTGGCCACCTGATGTGAAGGGGTGACTCATTGGAAAAGACCCTGATTCCGGGAAAGATTGAGGGCAGGAGGAGAAGGGGATGACAGAGGATGAGATGGTTGGAAGGCATCACCGACTCAATGAACATGGGTTTGGG
>NW_011495076.1:4600851-4601706 GCF_000754665.1 Bison bison bison | reverse complement strand
GCCAAAGTACTGGAGTTTCAGCTTTAGCATCATTCCCTCCAAAGAAATCCCAGGGCTGATCTTCAGAATGGACTGGTTGGATGTCCTTGAAGTACAAGGGACTCTCAAGAGTCTTCTCCAACACCACAGTTCAAAAGCATCAATTCTTCAGCGCTCAGCCTTCTTCACAGTCCAACTCTCACATCCATACATGACCACAGGAAAAAACATAGCCTTGACTAGACGAAACTTTGTTGGCAAAGTAATGTCTCTGCTTTTGAATATGCTATCTAGGTTGGTAATAACTTTCCTTCCAAGGAGTAAGTGTCTTTTAATTTTATGGCTGCAGTCACCATCTGTAGTGATTTTGGAGCCCAGAAAAATAAAGTCTGACACTGTTTTCACTGTTTCTCCGTCTATTTCCCATGAAGTTGTGGGACCAGATGCCATGATCTTCGTTTTCTGAATGTTGAGCTTTAAGCCAACTTTTTCACTCTCCACTTTCACTTTCATCAAGAGGCTTTTTAGTTCCTCTTCAATTTCTGCCATAAGGGTGGTGTCATCTGCATATCTGAGGTGATTGATATTTCTCCCAGCAATCTTCATTCCAGCTTGTGCTTCTTCCAGTCCAGCGTTTCTCATGATGTACTCTGCATAGAAGTTAAATGAACAGGGTAACAATATACAGCCTTGACGAACCCCTTTTCCTATTTGGAACCAGTCTGTTGTTCCATGTCCAGTTCTAACTGTTGCTTCCTGACCTGCATACAAATTTCTCAAGAGGCAGATCAGGTAGTCTGGTATTCCCATCTCTTGAAGAATTTTCCACAGTTTATTGTGATCCACACAGTCAAAGGCTTTGGCATAGTCAATAAA
>NW_011495076.1:4600279-4600751 GCF_000754665.1 Bison bison bison | reverse complement strand
AAGATTGAGGGCAGGAGGAGAAGGGGATGACAGAGGATGAGATGGTTGGAAGGCATCACCGACTCAATGAACATGGGTTTGGGTGGACTCTGGGAGTTGGTGATGGACAGGGAGGCCTGGTGTGCTGCTATTCATGTGGTCTCAGAGTCAGACACGACTGAGCAACTGAACTGAACTGAACTCCTGGAGGCAACACCAAGTTTAATACAAACACTAGATAATTAAGTTTGCTGTGTACCAATTTTTATTTAGAGTTTGTGAACACCAGATAAATTTTAAATGACGTTATAGAAAATGAACAATATATCAGGCTCAAATTTTATTACAGTTTCTAAAAGAATAAATTATATTTAATCAGCATTTTGATTCTAATCAGATCATATCAGTTGCTCAGTCAAGTCCGACTCTTTGAGACCCCATGAATCGCAGCACGCCAGGCCTCCCTGTCCATCACCAACTCCTGGAGTTCACT
>NW_011495076.1:4597600-4599711 GCF_000754665.1 Bison bison bison | reverse complement strand
TCTTATCTCTTCTTGCTATTCTTTGGAACTCTGCATTCAGATGTTTATATCTTTCCTTTTCTCCTTTGCTTTTCACTTCTCTTCTTTTCACAGCTATTTGTAAGGCCTCCCCAGACAGCCATTTTGCTTTTTTGCATTTCTTTTCTATGGGAATGGTCTTGATCCCTGTCTCCTGTACAATGTCACGAACTTCATTCCATAGTTCATCAGGCACTCTATCTATCAGATCTAGGCCCTTAAATCTATTTCTCAATTCCACTGTATAATCATAAGGGATTTGATTTAGGTCATACCTGAATGGTCTAGTGGTTTTCCCTACTTTCTTCAATTTAAGTCTGAATTTAGCAATAAGGAGTTCATGGTCTGAGCCACAGTCAGCTCCTGGTCTTATTTTTGCTGACTGTATAAAGCTTCTCCATCTTTGGCTGCAAAGAGTATAATCAATCTGATTTCGGTGTTGACCATCTGATTCTAATAGCATGAGTAAATTATAAGTTTTATTAAAAATTCAATTTAAAATTATTCTTTTCATGGATTAATTCATGACAAAATATACAGACAAATTTCCTATAAAATCCAGATTGAGATTTACATACTTTGGTCCAAGTGCCTATAATATATTCTATAATTAATTAGACTAATTTGTGTAAAGTATCTTTGGGTGACTGAATCTCAAAAAATATAAAATCTCAAAGATCATGAAAGAAGATAGTAGAAGCTGAATTTCATAAACGTACAACTTATATCAAGGTATTGCCACTAATATCACTAGCAAATTATCTCAATATTTCTTCACTAATACTTCACTAATTTTTTCATTCATCTGACATTTGTTATGCAATTACCTTATGTCGTTTCCTATATTTAAAACTCAGAGAAGGCAATGGCACCCCACTCCAGTACTCTTACCTGGAAAATCCCATGGACGGAGGAGCCTGGTAGACTGTAGTCCATGGGGTTGCTAGGAGTCGGACACGACGGTATAACTTTCAAGTAGACAACCTAAGAGACTTAACTTTCACTTTTCACTTTCATGCATTGGAGAAGGAAATGGCAAGCCACTGGAGTGGCTTGCCTGGAGGATCCCAAGGACAGGGGAGCCTGGTGGGCTGCCATCTCTGGAGTCGCACAGTCGGACATGACTGAAGTGACTTAGCAGCAGCAGTAGCAGCAGCATATTTAAAACTGGTGATATAAATACAAATAAGATGCATGAAGATAAGCACATGATGGAATAATGACAAAGCTTATACAATATGCCAGAAACTGCAGAAAAGGGAGCACTTATCTTGGTCCTGGAAAATATTGAGCACAGAAAGTAAACATTTAATCCATTTTAAAGAATGACTGGGAGTTTCCTTTATAAAATGAACTCTAAGTGCTTGCTTAGTGGTAAAATTTTATGATACACTTTCTTTCTGAGTGAAAACAACATCCCTCAGAGCAGTAGGCCTTGTCTCTAAGCAAAGCAAGGAGAAGCAAACTGCAAAACTGATTTTAGATTTCTTCTAAGTTTTAGCTAACCTTCTTTCTACTATTATGCCCCATGTTGTTAAAAGCAATATCCTATTGAAGCCATCTGTTTCATTAAGGCATCTGGCAATTTTTGAAACAAATGATTTCCCCCACATACACACAATGTATGGTTACCCTAATCTACTAAAAATTGTTTCAAATGTTAGGCATTAAAACAGAGCAGATATGTCTGATACCAATTAATATGTTCAGTTACTATAATTAATATTTGATAAGAGTAAAAGCCTATTCAAGCTGGTTTTAGAAAAGGCAGAGGAACTAGAGATCAAATTGCCAACATCTGCTGGATCATCAAAAAAGCAAGAGAATTCCAGAAAAACATCTATTTCTGCTTTATTGACTATGCCAAAGCCTTTGACTGTTTGGATCACAATAAACTGTGAAAAATTCTTCAAGAGATGGGAATACCAGACCACCTGATCTGCCTCTTGAGAAATTTGTATGCAGGTCAGGAAGCAACAGTTAGAACTGGACATGGAACAACAGACTGGTTCCAAAGAGGAAACGGAGTACGTCAAGGCTCTATTGTCAAGTATTGTCAAGGCTCTAACCCTGCTTATTTAACTTCTATGCCT
>NW_011495076.1:4595544-4597270 GCF_000754665.1 Bison bison bison | reverse complement strand
TGTATGGATGTGAGAGTTGGACTGTGAAGAAAGCTGAGCACCGAAGAATCGATGCTTTTGAACTGTGGTATTGGAGAAGACTCTTGAGAGTCCCTTGTACTTCAAGGACATCCAACAAGTCCATTCTGAAGGAGATCAGCCCTGGGATTTCTTTGGAGGGAATGATGCTAAAGCTGAAACTCCAGTACTTTGGCCACCTCATGCAAAGAGTTGACTCATTGGAAAAGACTCTGATGCTGGGAGAGATTGGGGGCAGGAGGAGAAGGGGATGACAGAGGATGAGATGGCTGGATGGCATCACTGACTCAATGGACTTGAGTCTGAGTGAACTCCAGGAGTTGGTGACGGACAGGGAGGCCTGGCGTGCTGCAATTCATGGGGTCGCAAAGAGTCGGACACGACTGAGTGACTGAACTCAACTGAAAAGCTCCTGAACACAAAAAAACCACAACCACACAAAAGCGTCATACTCTCTCATCACCATTAATAGAGAACTTTGTTTTCCATCTTTAAAATACACTTAATAAAGAAAATGACTGAATTCATCAACAGATACTATGTCCACAAAAAGGCAAATGCTATCCAAGGGAGGGTGATGTTTTATTGTTAAGTTTTCTAAAAAGTTCAAAATAAATGCATGAAGTTTCAATGTTAGTTCCCTGGTATTTATTAAAAATAATCAAAGAGTCATTAAATGGAGAGATGTGCATCAAACGTAAGTAAGAAAATCAAGATTTTTTTCATCATTTAGGCCTCAGATCTAATATTCTTGACGGTCACTCTGTTCAGTGTATATTGCCAACACTAATGTTCAAATGAGCTATACAAATTAGACTGATGTTTATCAATGATGCAGTTGAGATTTCAATTTCCACATAATATATTAAATTATTAAATTTTGAGCTATAGAAAATTATAGAAACGTAACTTAGATAACTCAAAAAATTAGACATGGCCTCCCACCCAGTCTAGTAAGTACAATAGAAGTGAGAGAAGGGCAAATGAACACAGGATGGAGCCAGCTAAGTGAATATCAAAAAAAGTATTAATACAATTACTAAAAGGCATGGCTTCTCTTCTGCTTTTAAGGTTTGGTTCTTAAAAAAATCATCACTTTTCATAGCTGATAGATAACAGAAAGAAAGAAGAAGGCAGGAGAGAATTTGCAGAATGAGACTTTGTGAAATGATCAGAGCCCAAATTTTCACAAAATGACTGACAAGTCTGGTCTAAAAGAAGAACCAATCCCTCATGTATAAGGCAATGAAAAACTTTCAAACTTAAAAACCAGAAAACCATATAATTACCTCAATAATTATGCCATACTCTTCACATGTCACTCTTAAATGTGAAAAATGTGAATTGGTTACAAACAGATGATCCTGTTTTTTCTTCCATGTTTATTCACTAATGATTTCAATATTGAATAATGACTAATAGGAAAAACACATGACAATATGTTTACTTTCGCTTATCTTCCTTCTCTAATGTTGATCCTGTAACATGAAATCAGGATTCTTAAAAGGATGAATCTCTTTCAGTTGGTGTGTAGAAGAGTATTTTAGTCATGAGTACATACATTCAGTTCAGTCGCTCAATCGTGTCCAACTCTTTGCGAACCCATGAATTGCAGCACGCCAGGCCTCCCTGTCCATCACCAACTCCTGGAGTTCACTCAAACTCACGTCCATCGAATCAGTGATGCCATCCAGCCATCTCATCCTCT
>NW_011495076.1:4580694-4595334 GCF_000754665.1 Bison bison bison | reverse complement strand
AAGCATCAATTCTTCGGCGCTCAGCCTTCTTCACAGTCCAACTCTCACATCCATACATGACCACTGGAAAAAACCATAGCCTTGACTAGATGGACATACATTGGCCACATCTAATTACAGAGAATGTTTTTCACTGTATTGGAACAGATGAAAATTGTGACCCACGCTTGGGATAATGACAATAACAATGACTACAAAACATTAACTCAACATACTAGTAATTTCTTAAAGAATTGAATGTCCTATTTTCTATCAGGCCTTTGCTCTGATATAACCATCAAATAAAATAAAATACTTGTCTGACTTTTAACTGCTTTAGGAATAATATTTGTAAAGAGTTAACTTTGTGTAAATACTGTTAAGTCTTAAGAGAATTTTTAAAAGAACAATTAATATGCTTAAAGTCTTCTGGTAGCAAAATATACATTTTATAATAGTATTTATTTTTACATTACAGTTAATTGGTTTATTATGCCAAATTATAACATTACATTGAAGTTCTAAGAACTGCCAAAATTCCATGCCTAATTGACTTAGACAAAAAAGTTAACGTTTTTGCACACTTAATTTTATTTTATTTTATATTTTCTATTTCTTGAGTTTATTTGTGTCTTTGTTTTAAAAAGACACCCAATCCACTGACAAGATTAAGTACAAACATTTTTGTTACGTGTAAAATTAAAAATTTTAGTTAATTTGGGATGGGAAAGGACAGAATAAATCTCTGTGCCTGATTATGAGAGTCTAATCTATGGATTAGCACCTCATTCAGTGCTTCTTGGAAATCTAACAGCATCTTCAACAACACATCATCAAAAATATTTAATATTTCTTAAAGGAAACAAATTAAGACTTTAGAATTTTAGAACTGCATTATGTCTACTTTAAAAGTATATTACGATGTTGACTCACTGAAAGCTAACTTCGATTTGCTAAGTGGGTAATATTTACTTTGTAGTGACAGCAGTCTAAATTTCAATCGATTTTTACTACTAGAAATGACTTACTGATTGGGCTTAGATATCATCATGCTGCTGCTGCTGCTAAGTCACTTCAGTCATGTCCAACTCTGTGCGGACCCCATAGATGGCAGCCCACCAGGCTCCCCCGTCCCTGGGATTCTCCAGGCAAGAACACTGGAGTGGCTTGCCATTTCCTTCTCCAATGCATGAAAGTGAAAAGAGAAAGTGAAATCGCTCAGTCCTGTCCAACTCTTCGAGACCCCATGGACTGCAGCTTACCAGGCTCCTCCATCCATGGGGTTTTCCAGGCAAGAGTACTGGAGTGGGGTGCCATCACCTTCTCCAAGATATCATCATACTTACAACCAATTCCGTTATATTCTGTCATATTGGTATCACTTGGATGATTCTAAAACTGAATTAGATTCATTTAGACCCATAGCAAGGTAGCACTAGTGGTAAAGAATCTGCCTGCCAATGCAGAAGACTTAAGAGACCACTGGGTTGCGAAGAGCCTCTGGAGGAGGGCATGGCAACCCACTCTAATATGCTTGCCTGGAGAATCCCATGGACAGAGGAGAATGGCGGGCTACAGCCCATGGGGTCTCAAAGAGTTGGAAATGACTGAAAGCAACTCAGAATGCACACAGATGCAGACCTATAGCTAAAATACTATTGTTTTGTAATATGTGTCAAGTACACCATAACAGAATTTGTAAAAGGTAAACATTTTGAGACATTTTTTTAATCTAAAAAGTAGGATTGATTCCAATATAGCATTATTTGCAATGGAAGGATTTTGTTTCATTAATCATATAGAAAACTCATAAATTACAATTCTATAATTTAACAGAAAATAAAGAGAGTGTACATTAGCTACTAGGATAGGGCTTTAATAGCTCAAAATAAATTCTGCAAATAACTTTTTGAAATTTCCAAACATCAGAATATGGATTGAACCTCATAATTATGTGTGCCTTAAATTTAGTCTGCAAATTAAAAGTTTACCCAAAACTAAGGCAGAACAACAAAATCACATGTAACTAATGACCATTTACAAAGGTTAAGTTCCCTACATTCCTTTGGGAAATACGGGACATTCTGGGCTACTGTTAGAACTCAATCTGCATCTGTGCTTTTTGAGCTCTCTACAAGATTATGTGAGGAGGCATTTGGGATTGTTGCTAAGTTCCAGGACAGACTGAAGTGAGGATATTTTCAAAGGAAAGAGAGACTTGAAGCTATAATTCAGCATGAGAGATAAAGGTAGAATGTGTGTGTGTGCTTAATCACTCAGTCGTAACCAACTCTTGCAACCCCCCAGACTGTAGCCTGCCAGGCTCCTCTGTCCATGGAATTCTCCAGGCAAAAATACTGGAGAGGGCTGCCATTTCCTTCTCCAAAAGGAGAAGAAAGATATCTTGGATTTGGGGGTAGGAATAGAGAAGCCTTGAAAAGAATATTAACCATGAGCTCATAGAGACTTAAACTGGTGTTACATTAGAAACAGAAAAATGGCAAGCAGGGTTCAATCAGTGCAAAACAGCGATGTGCCATACCCTACACAGGCTTTCAATGAAAGAGTTGCTCTAGAGCTAGCTCTGAAAGTGCCATGTAGCCCTAGGATGAACATGTGTCCCAATTTGTCCTGGACCATTGCTGTTTATACCCCTTTCTCAGCATAACTAATAACAGCGTTCCCATTTGCTCTTCGTTGTGTTTCCTGCTCTGGATAATTAAATAATATGGTTAGCTATGGGAGAAAAGCAGTTCCTGAGAGAATGCTTTGTATGCTAAGTGATTCAATAATGAAAAGCTCCCAGGGGACAGTGGTAAGGGAATGAGAAAGGCAGAACAGGAAAGGGGAAGACACCAAGGAGAATCTGCATTCATGCACAGTCCTACTGAACAAGGCTTTAGCTTGGTCCCTCAAGGGATGTGTGGAGTATAAATACATCTCAGAGTTAATTCCATCTTGAGGGGTGGATGCTGAGTTTTCATTATCTTGTGCCCTAGTCATTGGCAAAGGGTGTCCCCAGGTGCTTCCAGCTTTCTGTAGGAGTAGGTGAGGTGGCTCCAGTGGCAGAGGACATTCCCCCAAGAAAGAGCAATTGTAAGCAGCAGCTTGGATATGAAAGGGCACAGAGAGATAAACTATAGATAAGGAATCTGGAACAAAGAACCAGCAGCAATTACTATAGTCATCCTGTGTGGCAGCCTCCAGAGGGCTCACAAGACTCACTCTGACCCACCCTGTATAGGCTGTTTATTAAATTAAGTTCCATGAATGATTCAGTGAGTCTGTCATACCTCAGGAAATTGTATGAATTTTCAAATCAGTATATGAACACATATGCCTAGAGAGGGAGCTTCCTCGTAGCTCAGTCGGTAAAGCATCAGCCTACAATGCAGGAGACCTGGGTTCAATTCCTGGGGCAGGAAGATCTCCTAGAGAAGGAAATGGCAACCCACTCCAGTATTTTGGCCTGGAGAATCCCATGGATGGAGGAGCCTGGCAGGTTACAGTTCACGGGATTGCAAGAGTATCAGCATCCTAGAGAGAGAATAGTTTTCTTCAGATTATTATTATTTTTTTTTTAAAGTATGTGCTTGAGGAAAGTTTGGACCAGGGTCCTTCAGAGAGCAGTTCTGGAGATCCAGCCCCAGGATAGTGCCTTCCCCATTCAGGCAGCAGCGGGTTCGCAGCATTAGTTCTGGTGTCCGCTTATAATAAAAAGCCACTTCTGACAAATTTTGCACACTCCCTCGACACTGGGTGCATATCTCGGGTAGTGCCAAAGCCCTTCCCACGCTCAGAACGAAGAGCAGGGCTGCAGCCCAGGGATCCAAACTCCTCTTAAGATTACTTTTTAAAAATCTCATGATCCAAATGAGATTCTGTAGACTTTGCAAGAGAAACTTCAAGAAACCCAGTGTTTTGTGCAATCCATACACATGTCTGTAACTCTTTATAGTGTTAGTCACTCAGTCATGTCCAACTCTTTGCGATCTCATGGACTGTAGCCCACCAGGCTCCCCTGTCCATAGATTTTCCAGGCAAGAATACTGTAGTGGGTTGCCATTCCCTTCTCCAGGGGATCTTCTCAATCCAGGGATCAAATACAGGTCTTCCACATGGCAGGCCGATTCTTAACTGTCTGAGCCACCAAAGAAGTCATAACTCATTAGGTAAAGAAACAATTCCCCCAATAACCTCATATGTATAAAATAGATTTTTAAATTTTTTGCATAGGCCCCTCAGAAGTAAGAAATACATAACTGGGGAATTCAATGCTGCTGGAAACTCAGAATCACTAAGTGACTTCAAGTCAGCTGGTGATGCTGAATTTTAATGCTTCTGGTGAATGATTTATCAGGGCAAATAAATGTTACAACATTTTTTTTTCCTTTGCCAATCTATCAGTGGACTCCAGATTTAATCAAAAGTTGATCAGTAAGATTGTCAGAAGAACCTTGGTGAGGTTGTAGAAAATATGGAATAAACCGCTTTCACAAGCGAGCTAGCAAACTCTTCCATTTTCCTTTTTTTCAGTAACTGTACGTTGGATACTCCCTTGAACACAGTCAGGCAACATAGCTCCTAACTAGGCCAATAATGAATAATGTATTATTTCTCTCCTCACATACTGATCACCACCTTCAGCACCAGTACTGCTGATACCTCCTAATTCTTACTTGCCTCATCACACCTTAAAAGTGTGATATTAGTGTTTGTTTATTTATTTATAAGACATTTAACAACTTCTTAGTATGAGATATGCAAAAATGCAGAATCTTTCAAATTCTCATCTTTAATTTTCCTCTCTCAAATGGTTTTTATTCCACTTTGAACTGTGAAATATATTCCTCTTAATTAAAAATTCTCAACATCTAATTTTAAAGGTATTTTCTATCTAGTCATTCTTATCTGAGAAGTCTTCATTACGTTACCATTTTTCACACCACTTAATAAGAAACATAAGTCATATTCAAATAAGAAAATTAACCATTAAATTGAAAAGAAACATTAAAAATTAAATAAGTATATGTCTGTCATAAATGAATTTCAAGGACCAATTTGTGATTTGAAGTATTAATAATAATCACCATGAAAAACGACCTCTCTTTTCTGACATTTACCTAATATTTTCTATGTTACTTTATTCTTATAATCATGATGTTTCTCTTATTGAATTCAAACTTGTACAACTCTCAATATCTTTCATAGTTCATACTTTATTTCTACCATCATTTCCCAACATTCCCCATCTGTAAAAGCTTCTCTACATGGATTGATTTGATTAATACCCTAAGTCTCATTATTATGGCCTCTTAGTCCTACACCCTGATTCTTTCATTCCATCTTTGCTCTTTGGAGCAATTTCTAGAAAACACTATTTAGGCTTCACAGGTCCTGGTCTACAACTCAGCAGTAACCATAATTCCTAAGTAGTCCAATGAAAAATGATTAGTGCAACATGAAGATGTGTTCTTCTTTTTACCTTTTAGATCAAGAATTACATCTCCTACACATTCTCCCACACTCCCCAACTCTAAACCTCCTCCAGAAACCATTATTATACGTTAGTCTCCCACAACCAAAGCAACATGGAAATTGCTGGAGAAACCAAGAGCAAGAACCTAAAAGGTACCCCGTGCTCTTGCTGACTGCCTTGTTTATTAAGAGGTGACAGCACTTCTTAATGCTGGCTCTTAATGATGCTGTACTCTCTTCCTCCAACCCTAGTTTACCAAGATGAAACACCTAGGAAAATAAACAAAAATCATTAGTAAATGATAAGGTCTTCTGACAGTTCAGAAAACAGTACCCAGAATTTTCCACTTTTAGGACCAGTGTAGCAAGTTGGAAAGTATTTCTAATGCCTGCTCTGGGTCATGTTAAGGCAAAGGGCAGAAAGACAATGTCTGATATACTTAAACCCAGGAATATTAAGTGATGGATATATTCATTTCACATGTTGATAGCTTTTTAATATAATATTGAAAGTGGGTTCTATACCTGTTAGTTGCTCAGTCGTGTCCGACTCTGTGACCCCATGGACAGTAGCCCAGCAGGCTCCTCTGTCCATGGAATTTTATAGGCAAGAATACTGGAGTGAGTTGCCATTCCCTTCTCCAGGGGTGATCTTTGTAAGTAGTAATTATTTTTCCTGATACCTACTTACAAGACTGAAAATGAAATTAAGGAACTGTAACATGTAGGTAAATGTTAGTAAAGTAATGCTTTAAATTCTCCAAGCCAGGCTTCAGCTGGTTTTAGAAAAGGCAGAGGAACCAGAGATCAAATTGCCAACATCCAATGGATCATTGAAAAAGCAAGAGAGTTCCAGAAAAACATCTATTTCTGCTCTATTGACTGTGCCAAAGCCTTTGACTGTATGGATTAAAATAAACTGTGGAAAATTCTGAAAGAGGTGGGCATACCAGATCACCTGACCTGCCTCTTGAGAAACTTGTATGCAGGTCAGGAAGCAACAGTTAGAACTGGACATGGAACAACAGACTGATTCCAAATAGGAAAAGGAGTACATCAAGAGTATTGTCACCCTGCTTATTTAACTTCTATGCAGAATACATCATGAGAAACGCTGGGGTGGAAGAAGCACAAGCTGGAATCTAGATTGCTGGGAGAAATATCAATAACCTCAGATATGCAGATGACACCACCCTTATGGCAGAAAGTGAAGAGGAACTAAAAAGCCTCTTGATGAAGGTGAAAGTGGAGAGTGAAAAAGTTGGCTTAAAGCTCAACATTCAGAAAACAAAGATCATGGCATCCAGTCCCATCACTTCATGGGAAATAGATGGGGAAACAGTGTCAGACTTTATTTTTCTGGGCTCCAAAATCACTGCAGATGGTGACTGCAGCCATGAAATTAAAAGACACTTACTCCTTGGAAGGAAAGTTATGACCAACCTAGATAGCATATTCAAAAGCAGAGACATTACTTTGCCAACAAAGTTTCGTCTAGTCAAGGCTATGGTTTTTCCTGTGGTCATGTATGGATGTGAGAGTTGGACTGTGAAGAAGGCTGAGCGCCGAAGAATTGATGCTTTTGAACTGTGGTGTTGGAGAAGACTCTTGAGGGTCCCTTGGACTGCAAGGACATCCAACCAGTGCATTCTAAAGGAGATCAGTCCTGGGTGTTCACTGGAAGGACTGATGTTGAAGCTGAAACTCCAATACTTTGGCCACCTGATGCGAAGGGCTGACTCATTGGAAAAGACTCTGATGCTGGGAAAGATTGAGGGCAGGAGGAGAAGGGGACAACAGAGGATGAGATGGTTGGATGGCATCATCGACTCGATGGACGTGGGTTTGGGTGGACTCCAGGAGTTGGTGATGGACAGGGAGGCCTGGCGTGCTGTGGTTCATGGGGTTGCAAAGAGTCAGACATGACTAAGCAACTGAACTGAACTGAACATGTAAATAAAATGTTCTGGATAGAGAATTTGGTTACTAGTCGAAGCACTGATACTGCAATCACAGTGTCTTGACTCAGTCAAATCTGCTTCATCTTCAACCCCCAAAGTATTTATATGCAGCCAAGGTGAATAGTTAAAAGAACTAATTTACTTTTCCTTTTACTTTGACACTGTGAGAGTCCTGCCCCCTTGTTGATCTTTTTATCACCGGATTTTTTGCCCATTTTTCTATTTCTGTAATGGCAGGCTTATTTTTCCACTTGGCCAAGTATGTTCTGGAAATCTGTTGTTTAGTCTCTAAGTCATGTCTGACTCTTTTGCCACCCCATGGACTATAGCCCACCAGACTTCTCTGTCCATGGGATTTCCCAGGCTAGAATACTGGAGTGAGTTGCCATTTCCTTCTCCAGGGGATCTTCCCAACCCAGGGATCGAATCCACGTCTCCTGCTTGGCAGGTAGACTCTTTACCACTGAGTCACCTGGGAAGATGGTTTGGGAAATAAGTACATACATATAACAAAACACCTGTCATCTAATGGGAAGAAAAGACATGTAATTAGCAAGGTGTCAGCTCCAAATTCCAGCATCTTAGACTGTGGTCATCTTCAATTAAATGAAGTGGTGGATCATAAAATACAAATCCATTCAAAGATTTTGCTTTAGTACCTAGAAACAATATTTTGCAATCATCTATGATTATGTTTGGAGAAGGCAATGGCACCCCACGCCAGTACTTTTGCCTGGAAAATCCCATGGACGGAGGAGCCTGGTGGGCTGCAGTCCATGGGGTCACTAAGAGTCAGACACGACTGAGTGACTTCACTTTCACTTTTCACTTTCATGCATTGGAGAAGGAAATGGCAACCCACTCCAGTGTTCTTGCCTGGAGAATCCCAGGGATGGTGGAGCCTGGTGGGCTGCTGTCTATGGGGTCACACAGAGTCAGACACAACTGAAGCGACTTAGCAGCAACTTAGCAGCATGATTATGTTACTGATACTTAAACACACTACAAATGAAAAAAATAGATTTTCTGACTTCTTTAACTCTTTCAAGAAATAAGACTCTAAAAGACATTATAAGACAACACCAAATACTGACTTGCATGTGGAACAATAGGAACTTTCATTCATTGCTGGTGGAAGTGAAAATGGTACAGCCATTTCAAAAGACAGTGTAGTAGTTTATTACAAAACTAAACTGATTCTTATTATCCAGTTCAGCAAATGTACTCCTTGATATTTACCCAAAATAGTTGAAAAGTTGGCACAAAAACCTGCACAGGGATGTTCACAGACACTTTGCTCATAACTACCAAAACTTGGAAGCAACTAAGCTTCCCTCCAGCAGGTGAATGGATAAACAAACTGCTGTACACATGGGTAAGGAATATTATTCAGTGCTAAAATGCAATGAGCTATTAAGCCATGGAAATACATGGGGTAAAAACTTAAATGCATATTACTAAGTAAAAGAAGCCAATCTTAAAAGGCTACATATTATATGACATTCTAGGCAAAATTATGAAGACAGTAAAAAAGACCAGTGGCTTCCAGGGCTTAAGTGAAAAGTATGGGATGAATAAACAGAATACAAAGAATTCTTAGGGCAGTGAAAGTACTTTATGATACTATAATGGTGAGTACCTTTCATTACACATCTGTCAAAACAGAATGCAAACAACAACAGTGAACCCTACAGTACACTATGGACTTTGCGTGACAATGATGTGTCAGTGTAAGTTCATTGATTATAACAAATGTATGACCCTGATGAGGTATGTTAGTAGGGGAGGTTGTGCATGTAAGGACAAGAGATGTAAGGCAACTCCCAGTACCTTCTGTTCCATTTCTTGCTGTGAACCAAAAAAATAAAAAAATACTCTAAAAATAAATTCTATTTAAAAGAGACATTTCATATTCTTTTCAAAATGTTTATTGAATAAAGGATATCTTTAATAAGTTTTAAGCTGGTATACCTCGTGCATAGCATAGTCCCTAGCACTTGCGGTTATAAAAAATGGTGAATGGATATATAAAGCGGAAAAAGAAGAAATGTGCTATTCAAGGTGATAACAATGAATTAATTTTTTTCAAGTAAGTTTTGGAAACAACTGACTTCTTCACAGCGGGTATTTATCATACCTTTTACTATGAAAATACATTTTATAACTATCCATGAGGTTTATATCATGCCACATTCTATAAACTTACTTGATAATAAACTCATTTTTTGTAAGCATTTCTTGAAGCCAGATGAACTGACTGAACATGCTTTTGGAAATGCTCTTATTCACTCTGTTGCTTCTATTTGGTTGTGAGAACTGTCATTTTGACATAAAATTCATTCTGCCAATATTCTTGACCACATAAAAATAAATGAAGCAGGACTCCTACCCTTAAGAACTTCATCCTGTGTGTGGATGGGGGAGAGGGCAAACATTTACCATACAGCTTAGCAAATGATAGGATAAAAATATACAGAGTACAGATTGTACGAAATACATAAGTTGTCATTGTTCTAAACCTGGGTCATCAAAATACAGACTGTGAGCCAGATCTATCTCATATCGCCTGTTTTTATAAATAAAATTTTATTGGAACACAGCCATGAGCATTCATTTATGTATTGTCTATGGCTGCTTTTCCAGAGCTGAATAGTTATGATGGGCCATCTGGTCCCCAAATTCTAAAATATTTATTATCTAGCCCTTTGTAGAAAAAGTTGGCCAACTAGATAGATATAAAAATAGCTCACTCTTAGCCACGGATGCTCTAAACTGGAGGAAATAAATGGAGCCTTGTGGAAAGAATGCTAGTTAATAAAGAATATTATTATTTCATCAGAAATTTTGTATGTTCCATAAGATATGGCCAAATATTAATACATTCTAATATGGTAGGGTGAACCACTGTTCAGAAGTCAGGAAACTCACTTCCTTGTTCTCCTCATGTAAAAGTATCTTTGGATTACAGAATCTAACTTTTCCGCTAGTTTTAAAATATGTTTATTTTCATATAACACCCACCTTGGCTAAAGCTTTTATGCATGTATTATAGGCACTTGAATATTGAATTTTCATTTTATTGAGGACAAATTATTAGCAGTTGTTCTCTGCAAGGACTAGAATTCTAAAAATAATAGAAAGGATATGAAACTAAATCAAGAAAGATTTTAGACTCTATCACTTGCTTTTTTCATTTCATGGGAATAAACTGAGTTTTTAAAAAGTATTCTTAAGGTAAAGGGACAAAGAAACTATTTTTGGAAACATCCGATTAAGGGACTAGTAGAACCTTTAGCTATGTTACAAAAAATAAGTCCTTTTATTTAAAATAGAAATGAGTGACTGTCCCCCCTTCCCTGAAATTACCAAATTCATAATTTTTAATAATTAAAAATGCCAGTAAAACAAAACAACTGGTTTATTTATTGAATTTACTGGCCATTTCACTTTGTTCATTTGTTTAGATAAATTATTTTGGCATCGTAATACTAAATCTTTGTTCTTTCCTCCCTTGGTTGCTGGGCTGTCATTCTTCATTTATATCTTTAGATTCAAAGAATCACTGCAAATGCTTGAATAATGTAACTGCAGCTATGAAGGCACTCAGTTTCTTTAATTAAATTTATTTGCCTGAAGCATATGATATGTTTTAAAGTATTAGTAGTAACA
Organism: Bison bison bison; assembly: GCF_000754665.1. Taxonomy (NCBI): domain Eukaryota; kingdom Metazoa; phylum Chordata; class Mammalia; order Artiodactyla; family Bovidae; genus Bison; species Bison bison. The sequence continues at coordinate 4,584,247 of NW_011495076.1, read as the reverse complement.
GCATTCCACTTTGGGATATCTGGTGCTTTAATTTCTCTTCTTTCATTAGACACCTCATGAAGAAGCTGGAGATTTTCTTCATATAATAAGCTCAAACTAATTTTAAGACACTACCTAAATAAAGCATTTTTAAACCAGGCTATCACATCTTTCTAAAGAATGTATTTCAACAAGCACTTTGCTTTAAAAATTTTAAACAAGATTTAAGTATAGCATGTAATTCCTATTTTTCATCATGATTCCAATTATTATAAAAATCAGAGAAATCTATCCTTTTATCTATAGCAAAATCTGAATATAGACTGATAATCTGATTCTTTCAGAAAGCATGTTCTATATGAACTCCGACTCAAGGCCTAAACTATGCTCTTTTAAAAATAGCATTTACAGTGATGTACTTAGAACTCCCAAGACTAAAAAACCAGTCTGTCTTCTGCCTGTGCATTGCTATCATGTTTTGGAAATCTGTGAAGATGATTGATTATGGTCTCTCTGAGCCATTAATGTCATCTGTTAATTAAATAAATTTTATAATATCATATACTTTAAAATGAAGCCTTTCAGTTTTTAGGAACTTTTTTTTTATAGTTTATTACTTGAGGTTCTATATTGATATGATTTTTATGATTATGTATGTAAGATTTTATAATTACTTATCTTTCATATTCATTTTTCTTTTCATGTATTCTGAACTATTCAAGAGTTTATTTAATATTTTATTGCAATGGCACATATTGTGACTTTTTACCATGATAAATTTGAAATGCTTCCCTTGTAGCTGAGCTGGCAAAGAATCTGCCTGCAATGCAGGAGACCTGGGTTTGATCCCTGGGTTGGGAAGATTCCCTGGAGAAGGGAAAGGGTACCCACTCCAGTATTCTGGCCTGGAGAATTCCATGGACTTGATAGTCCATGGGGTTGCAAAGAGTTGGACACAACTGAACGACTTTCACTTTCACTTCTTAAGCAAAACTTAAATTGGCTCATCTCTTTCTCTTTTCTCAAGTATCACCACAAACAGAGCATTATAAACATACTTTGTAGCAGATAGTAGATTTTTTCCCTCTTAAATAGACTATGAATATCAATCATTTTTCTCATTTTGCTTGAACTATTTTCTATGCTTGATAAACAATATAAATGCAGAACTCCAGGAGATCTTAAGCAAGATAAAAAGACAGACCATCATACTTAGGCACATACAACAACCAAATACCAAAGGTACAAATGTAATATATAAGAAAATTCTAATACCAGTCAGAGGGGAAAAGACAACAAACCCAGGAGGATAAACATAAGAAGAAATGCTAACTTTTCACCAGAAGCACCAGAAACCAAAAGGCAATGAAACATCTCTAAAAAAGAAGGAAAACAGTCAATTTAATATATTCTATCCTGCAAAAATATTCTCCAAAAGTGAAAATTGAAAAAAGGAAATTTCAGATAAGCAAAGGCTGAGAGAATTTGCTACCACTCTTCAGTTTGAAGAGAATGAAACCACTTATAAACATGTATGTACAAGAACTTAAGAGCATCTAAAATGATAGTTTGTTAAACAAAAAGAAATTTCATTATTTTCACCAGTTTCATTGAAAGATCTGAGATTTTAGACTGTAAGAAGTCTGCAAAGTAGAGGGATATAAAGTATATATATGTATTCATAAAATAAAATATATATCATATAGGATGGGAAGGGTTTAAATGAAAGCATACCATTGCTAAGTTACAATACAACAAATGGCATATTTTAAATATATAATACATTATTTAGTTAAAGATACATATTATAACCTCTAGAAACTCCTCTAAACACACACATGCACACATACTCACAAAGGCGATTAGATTTAAATAGAAGGGAAAAGTTAGAACTGAATATGAAAACATATTTGATTGAGAAAAGTAAGGCATACCAAGGAAAAAAGAACACAAGAAAGAAATTAAATAAGATATAGAACTTTTAGTGATAGCCCAACCATACCAATAACTACAGTAAACATAAATGGATTCAGAAAAATCTAATTAAAATTCAGACATTATCACAATGAATTAAAAAGAAACAAGACAGAATTATAGGTAGTTAGCAGAGTACACACTAAAGTAAGTAAAGACACAGATGGTTTGCAAATTAAAGAATTGAAAGAAAAGTATACAAAGTAAATATTTATTATGAGAAAACCGGTATGTTTAAAATGCAGATGAAAATAGAGAACACAGACTCCAATTCTGGGAGAATTATCAGTAATGATTGATATTTCATAATAACAAATGGTGAATTCACAAAAATTTCTAACAATTTTCAATATGTAGGTACTTTGTAACAAAATTTCACAGAATGTGAAGGAAAAATGGATTCAACTAATGGAAGAAATAGACAAACCCATCATCATAGTTTAAGAAGTTAAGGAAATTAATACTTCTTTCTTACTGTTAACTTTACTGGAAATTGTTAATGTATAAGAAAATAATATTATCATCCAACACTGCCTAATAGATATTTATGGAACACCACATCCAACATAGAATGTACATTCTTTTTTGAATGTACATAGAACACTGTCCAAGACAAACCACATTCTAAGTCATAAAACAAGTCTCAATAAATTTAAAAGCATTAAATAATATAGAATATATTACCTGACCAAAACAGAATATGTACAGTAATTAAAAAGAGTAACATCTCTAAGAAAAACTCAAATAATTAGAAAAAGCAAAATGACTTCCAACTAACTCACGGATCAAAGAAAAATCACAAAAGAAAAAATTTTAATATTTTTTAACTAAATGACAATATAACACAGTATATCAAAATTTAGAAAATGCAGTTTCACAGGTGCTTAAAAGAAAATTTATTCAAATAGAGAACCAGATGACTACCAATGCTTGTTCAGGCCCTTCTGGGAATATAGTAACAAAAACTCCACAAAACATGGGGATAATTTTGAAGACTAGGGATAAGTTTTCTCTTATTTCAGTAGAAAGAGCATCAGAATGTGATCTGAATTTCTGCCACACCTCTAACTAGCTCAACATTACCTTGTCTTGGTTTCTGTTTAGCAAAATATGGATAATAATATCTAGTAACGCTGCACTGTGGTAATGATAGGATAAAAAGTCAACACTTCACACAGTCCTAAACACAGAAGACAAGCAATATCAATAATTATTAATAATATTACTATCTCCTAGAATAATGCATTTTCTATCTTCTCTTAATATCTCTTCAATTCCACTTTTTCAACTCAAATAGAAGCTCTGATATTCCACATTTGCTCCAAGAATTTCATACCCTGTGTTACGACACTGAAAGATGCCTTCTGTTGGTAGCTCTTTTCATACCATCATTACATCTACCACTCCATGTTTCTACTTCAGTTACTCAGTATCTTCTGAGCTCTTTGTTAATCTTCACTAGTGTATCACTGAAATTCATAACCAATTTAATTTTGGTTTTAAATATATCAAGACTTCCAGTGAGGACACTGATATCTTTTTACCTGTCATTAGTTCCTTTATAGCTAAAAATCTCATTAGGAACTCTGCTTTGAAATAT
>NW_011495076.1:4575646-4580594 GCF_000754665.1 Bison bison bison | reverse complement strand
TTTTATGACTAAATCATATTTGTTTATTATATTTATATAATAAATGAAATCATATTTATTATAATTATAATAAATTATATTTATTATAGGGTAATAGTAGTCAAAATTTCTATGATGAGACACTCTCAGAGATTCAAGATGTTGATTATATTTTTGAAGTCTTATTTAATAAAACTATATAAAATATTAATTTTTGTTTCCTCCACGTGACTCCTTATTAGATCTTTCCACACCACAAGTCAGTCAACACACTCACATGATTTGTGCACCAAAGATGAAATTATTATTCAGGGTTGACCTTACCACAGGGTATGTGAAAGTAAGTATCAAAATGTAATTCTAAATTTAGCCCTGTAATACATCGATTGTGGAATAGGAATATTTACTGATCTGCTACAAGAAGAGTTAACATTTAAAGCAGAGGTTTGAGTCTTAGGTACCTTGAATGTAATTTCATAGTTGAATTTACCGGCATGGTAACTTCTCAAATCAGATCAATAGAGCTAGGGAGAAAAATGAATTACAAGTAGAAACGTCATTTTCTTAACAAGTTCAAAATATCAATTTTCACATCCAAACAGTCAGCCCCATAGGGGATATTTGTCAAATTTTGGTTCTTTTCTTTCATGTGCCTGCTGTCAACTATTAACTCGCTCAGTTCTTTCCCTCCTTCACTTTCAGGTTCCTTTGCAGCCTCTGCAGAAATACTGGGTTGGCCCAAAGCAACTTCTTGTCCACCCCTACACAAGCCTTACCAAGCCTCTGTGCTCACATATTCTGTCCATGTATTTCACCAACTACAATCTGAAGACATGACTTAAAGTTATTTAATATATTCATCTATGTTTAGCTTAATGACTAAATAGTAATAAGACATCCTGGAAATGTCTTCCCTGATAGCTCAGTTGGTAAAGAATCTGCCTGCAATGCAAGAGACCCTGATTCCTGAGTCAGGAATTCCAGTACTCTTGGGTTATCCTTGTGGTTCAGCTGGTAAAGAATCTGCCTACAACGCGGGAGACCTGGATGAGATCTCTGGGTCAGAAAGATCCCCTGGAGAAGGGAAAGGCTACCCACTCCAGTATTCAGGCCTGGAGAATTCCATGGACTGTATAGTCCATGGAGTCGCAAAGAGTCAGACACCACTGAGCAGCTTTCAATATCCTGGAAATACATCCCAGTGTTTGCCTGAGTTACAGGAAGGGAGAGGATGTTCTTATCTATCTGACTGAAGTCATGTAGACTGTGCTTCATATTCTCAACCAGGACTGTTCTAAATTATTGTGGGATCACTTCTTTTTTTTTTTTTTTTTTTACAAATCACACTGGCATTTAATACCACTATACATTCACATAAGAAAGAAAATAGAACATAAACAAAATGCTAGAAATACACTGTTGATAACTGTGCTGAAAAAGGCAGGGTGGATGAGGTTTAAAGGAATGGAGAGCCTTCCAAAATTCAGATTTTCTTGAGAACTCTTCAGATTTCAAAATTTCAAAACAGGAGATGACCATTAGTGACCAACCAGTTAACCAAAATTTGCTTCTGAAAGGGTATTTCAGGATATTCCATCTTTATCTGTAACACAGTTCTGTAATTTCAAAAAAATTTTTTTTCTGGAGGAAAATGAAACCTTCGTAAGCTGGATGGCAGAGTAAGAATTACACAACGGCAAACAACATAATGAATTACTAAGTTGAAATTTCATTGACTGTGGCCAAAAACACCAAGGCAGAGGTACAGAACGGGGAAATCAGCTTCATGGGTTTCTGTTATTTGAAAACTCCAGGCTCATCTGCAGGAGAACAGCCTAGGGGCCAAGGCGTTCGGAGGTTCAGGAGATATGAGTGTTGATCCGTCAGACTGGCCTGGCCACACGTGCTGGTCAGAGTTGGGCCCAGAAGGGTACATGCAAGAAGGGCCTTGGATGACCTGGGGACACCCAGAGTGGAGGAGACTTGCCATGTGGAATCTCAAATCCACGACTCCAAGGTACTGGGGCTGAGCAAAGATCGCTTGAATGTTCTCAACAGAAGGCCCAAAGTTTACAATCATTTAAAAAGCAACATGCCTTTAAAAGCTGTCTTTTAAAAAGTACTCATCTGTGGTAAACAGTACTCATCTATGGTAATCCATTTCTGAGTTAATTTTCTAAAAGGAAAGAATATAGTATGCCTGCAGCAAATACAATGTATAAACCCAGTAAGGCAGCAGAAACATGAACTGTGCAGGCATGTATAACAAGTATGCAGATGTCATTTATTTGGTCCATAAGTACAGTATAGTTGTATTTGAGTTTTACAAAACATCAAATATAAATAACCTGAAACTGTAACAATACACAAAAATTGGCTTCTTACACAGACATACCAGGCAGTACAAGCTGAAAACTTGAGTAAATTAACAACTGTTTTACATTAATATACATAGTGCCGGTTAACATTTAAAAACAAGTTTCAATGCATAGCACTCGATACTTCTTTGAATCTGTTTCAGTCAGTTAAGAGTATGAAAATGGTTAGATCTAGGCTAAAAATAATTCTTCTTCTAATCAAAAATAAAGGCATAATATTTATAACCAGGTATCAACTTTACTAAACCACAATATTTTAAAACTGTTAAATGATACCGAAGGGTATTTACATTAAAAAGGCAACATGCACGGTGTTGTTTCATCTCATGGACTGGTTATGCACATACTTTGTTCAAAGGGTCTTAAAACTATATTCCTACTTTCAATACAGCATACTGCAATGTTTCTAATAGTTCTAGCAAAATGAATGCTTTCAAAGGGAGCAGAATCATCTTCAAGTCACTGGTGTCAATATTTTCCCTTTGGAACAAAGGACGTAACAAATAACCTGGTTCTGCCAAGAAGGCCTTAATGGAGTAAGAGGTTCCATTCAGAGGCATTTCTGTTCAATCTAATGCTATAACCTCATCAAGCTCCTCTGCCTGCTCTATGTGTGACCTTTTCGCACTGACACTCTCTTTCTCATCTAGCTTCCTCTTCAGACTTCTTTCTTCTTCACTGATATCAGCATTATTTGAGGGACCTTCTTCATCCGAATCAACTATGAGCACATCATCTTGCTCTTGTGCTGTGGATGTGGAAGGCTGAGCTCCATCATTGCTGCCATTGGTTATGCTTTTGGCAGCATCTTCAGCTTGCTTGGGCCCCACTTTTTCTGGGGCATCACCAACAACTTCAAATTCAACATCCTTTCCTAGGTCTTCACTATGAAGGATGTTGATCAATAAAGTGTAGTCCTGAAGGAAGTCATCTGCTTGAAGTCGGCTCGCATTTCTAATTCCAAATTCTGACAATTTCTTGTGATTATTAGCTTCTGTCTCTCCCTCTTCTGAAGATATTAGGATTGTTCCTTTTCCATCTTCAATTTGGACATCTGGTGCTACCATAGCAAATTTTTCTTTCACAATCTTATCTTGTAAGGTGAGAACCGTCACTTTATGAACATTCAGCCGCACAGTCACCTCTGGCTTGCTGGCACATATGTAACAGTTAGGATTGGGAGCATCCAGTGCACAAGGCACAAGAAGCTTCTTTCTTGGGTTTGGTTGTTTATTAAAAAAAATTGTTCTACACTGGTCTATTTTTCCTGATAAAATCTTCAATCCTTCCAATACTATCAACCCAGCAATCACTGCATTAGTAGTAGCGATAGCAGGAATAATGTTCCCTGCCATTGATTTGATATCGAATCTGCTTTTCATATTCATACTGAAAATATGCATCCTGAGATTTGCAGCAGAGGTGACAAAATCCATTGCAGATGGGTCATCCTTGTCCCATATGAGCTCAGCTCCATTCCCCTTTTCTGCTAAATGAACTCTCAAAGTCTCAATGCTCTTTGAAAAAAGACATGCATAGCTCTTGACATCTAGAACCTGCTAGTCTTTCAGACCTAACTAGGGTTTGTTTTGTTGATCTGATGCACTGGTTTCTTCTCCTTGACTTTGCACTTCAGCCCAATCCAATGGAACTGGAGGTTTCCTTTTCCGCCATAGTTTGTCCATCGTCAACAGATATCTGATATCATCTTTAAAAAGCTTGGTAAAAAGTTTAACTGGATCATATCCAGTTGAGTTAGCCCATTCCTTGGTGGAAACACGTTTAATGTTACCATCCTCATTAGATGCTCTGGCTCTGGCTTTGGCTTCCATTGGTTCCCAGGAAGCTTCAGGGTCAGCTCTGTCAGGAGATACTTCTTGATCAGCATCTTCTTCTCCAAACAACTGGTTGAACAAATATTTTGCCCAGACAATGCAATGAATAGGTTCTGAAGGTGTGTTATGAATTGTACAGCCAGGAAAAGTTCTCTGGGTTGGTTTGGGATGGCATTCGTAACACTCGGTCACATCCTTTTTGAGAGTGGTTACTTGCCCAAGATAACCAGCAGTTCCACTCTCAATAAGAGGGACATCAGCTGCTACACACACTCTATTAACATGGTTGCAGGCAGCTCTGTTATCTAAAGCATTCATAACCAATATAAATTGTCGAAAAAATTCCACATTATAGTCAGGGTTCATGATGCTGTCATGGTAGGCTACGATATTAGCTTTCGGGTAAAACTGCAGTACACTCTCTTTGGCAACCTGGGCCTTTGATCTTCCAACATGTTTCTTTTGAAACAAAAACTGCCTGTTGAGGTTGCTGACATCAATAGTATCCAGATCAATCAGGTCGATGTGGGAGAAGCCGGTGAGCATGAGGTTTTTGAGGAGCTCGCAGCCGATGCCTCCCGCCCCCACCACCAGGACCCGGCCCCCGGCCACGGCCTCAGCCAGTTCCCGGGGCAGCCCCCTCGACAGTGCCAAGGCTGGACGACCACAAGCCGCGGCGGAGGCGGAGGCGGGAGAAGTGAGCCGCGGCCGGAAACGGGTGGGGGAGGGGCGGCCTAGCTTCGGGATCACTTCTTT
>NW_011495076.1:4570939-4575546 GCF_000754665.1 Bison bison bison | reverse complement strand
GGTGGGTGTTAGTCGCTTAGTCTTGTCTGACTCTTTGTGACCCGTAGACAGTAGCCCACCAGGTTCCTCTATCCATGGGATTTTCCAGGCAAGAATACTGCAGTGGGTTGCCATTTCCTTCTTGACATGAGCCATAACTTATAGTTGTAGAAGAACCCATTCTTGCCTTAATTAAATATCTCTTGCTTACAAAGCAGTCTACACTCTCTACCTGAAGGCACTATGTGAAGAACTGTAAAGGATCTGAATTTTTATTCTCCTTATACTCTAACAAGTCAGCCGGCTATACAATCATAAATGTAAAGGCTATCAGAAGACAAGTGAGAGACAAAGGACAGTTTACTACTTGGAGCAGTAGCAGTATCCAGACTATCAGCACTTCTCTGAGCTCCTGAACCCTGACTCCCACATGACAATGCAAAAAGGGCCAGTGACATTTGCACACACAGTGGATTACGTTACAAGGAGAAACTCTGAGCTTAAGGAACCTGAGCCTTTTATCAGGGAAAGTAACTAATAACACATGTGCATTTTGCTCTGGAGGAAGATGCTATCTCTATCTTCCAAAGAGGTTCACTATACAAACATCCTTGAAAATACAGTCCAGGACAGTGATAGTCAGTGCTCTGCTCATAAGATAGGCAGAAACATGAGCGACCTTTTGGAGAACTGTCACGGGAAGTGCACTGAAGTCAAAGCCAGGGCAAGGAATCATGCCCACAATTTTAAACTCTTATTGCAGATAAAAGAACTCCTTCAAAGAGGAGATTTCTTTGGGAAAAATAATTAGATGTCCATTCAATATTTACATCATCCTAATCAAATTTCAAATATTTTAAACCACATCTCAAATTATAACTTACCATGGTTTTACAGAAATCTTCCAATTATTGCTGTCTGGATGCCACACAATGGTTAAATATGTTACACATCTCTGAAGTTTCGCCTTTATAATATAAAACTACCAAGGTCTGTGGAAAGTAGAATATCCAGTTCACTGACTTAATTCTTCATCCTTTGGCATTATGCTGAGTTAGTCTTGACTTGTAGAAATTGATAACAAAAAAAAAGATCCATATTGCATACACCATGGCTACTAGAGAAATCTAGTGTCTAAAAACATAATTTATGATACCAATGTAGATAAGTAATCAATATGGCATGAAAACATTTTTAAAAATGGGTCAGAAAATGTGTTTTTGAGGAAATGATAATTGATCTATATGTGAGAAATGAATGAGTATCAACCAAGTACATTGAGAGTGATTTTCAGTCAAATGTGTTTTGTGATTTGTCTACTGAAAAATCTATCAAAATATTCTTTATTTCTGTTACAGTATTCTTTTTAATTATTCTTTCTAGCACTTTTTTTGATCCCTTTTTGACTATACATCTCTGTTTAAATTACTCATCTCAATATTTCATATAAGATATTAATCATGCTTATTTTAAATTCCCTGTATGATAATTGTAATATCTCTGTCATATCTGAGTCTAGATCTGATGACTGTTCTGCCTCTTCAGACTGAGAGCTATTTTACCTTTTGTTTTGCCTTGTAGTATTTTGATGAAATCCAGGCCTGATATATTGGGTAACAGGAACTGAGGTGAAGAGGACTTTAGTGTGAGGTTTTATATTAACCTGGCTGAGAGCTGGGCTATGTTTAATGTTTGTTCCAGAGGCTTCAAACTCCTCTAATGTCCTTATGCCTTAGGCTTCCCAAGAACTCCTTCTTAAATAGAGTCTGGGCCTTACAGCTCCTACAGTTGTTATACTATAGTCATAATGATGTGCTGATAAGAAATTGACTTGGGGAAGATTCTGTAATTCTCTGATTAAAACTCCAGTGATATAGTTTTTCCTCTTTGCTTCCTAATCTCTTTCCTAGCTGGAACATTCTCATTATATTTCCTAGAATCCCTAACTCTTGTTGACCATCTTCCTTCCCTTCAAATATACAGGAAAGCTGCAGGGCCTGGAGTGGGATGACTCCCTTCCACTGGGATAAGGCTCTGCCAAAATCCTTTCCCCCCAGTGTAGACTTTGTTAAGGAGAGTTCTCTGTTAAGGAGAATCATTCCTCAACAATTACTCCTCCATTCTCCTTGCCAGTGCCATGGAGGAATCTTTTCAGGTCTTCCTTATGAAGAGCTGGTAGGGTTCCTAGAGGTAGTCCCCTAAGTATGCTGACTCCAAGACTGCAGCCCTAGTTAGTCTCTCACCCTAAAGCCAGTCCACAGTCAAACTCCAGAAATATACTCAAAGTACCACTTATGGCTACCAGCTTAAACCTCCAGTGACTTTAGATCCAGCAACCAAATTTCATCTAAATCTTATTGAATATAATCTGTTTGTCTAGACTTGAGAGGTCATTTGCTTTTAAACTTATTTGGCTCCAATGAAAGTCACTGATTTTCAGTATTTTCAACAATTTCTTATAAGGATAGAAGTGACAGCTTCCAAGTTCTTTACATATCAGAGCTAAAACTAGGTGTCCATTTCTGGATTTTAAATATTTCAGTATTTAATTCTTTTCTATAAGAAATCCAAACATACAGAAAAGTGAAACGAATAATATAATTACATGCTTATAGACAGCACTTATGGAGAAGGCAATGGCATCCCACTCCAGTACTCTTGCCTGGAAAATCCCATGGACAGAGGAGCCTGGTAGGCTGCAGTCCATGGAGTTGCTAAGAGTCAGAAATGACTGAGCGACTTCACTTTCACTTTTCATTTTCATACATTGGAGAAGGAAATGGCAACCCACTCCAGTGTTCTTGCCTGGAGAATCCTAGGGACGGGGGAGCCTGGTGGGCTGCCGTCTATGGGGTCGCACAGAGTCGGACATGACTGAAGCAACTTAGCAGCAGCAGCAGAGAGCACTTAAATTTAAAAACTATTTACATACCACCATACTGGCTTCAATTATTTTTTTCACATGTTTTGTGTGTGTGTGTTTTTTAATCAATTGCAACTATTACAATATTTTACCCCAAATAATATTTCTTACACACTGGCCACATTACTATCCTACTTAACAAAAACTGACAATAATCTCAAAACAGCATCTAATTATAAGCCCATATTCTGATATTTCCAAGAGCCCCAACCAGTACAACTTATTAGTTTAAACCAGTAATCAGTTATGAGCTATGACTTGTGTTTTATTTTTTTCTCTTTTAAATGCATTTTAACTTAGAACAAACTACCATTTTTTTTTTTCATGGCATTGATTGTTGAACATAAAAGACCAGCTGTACTATAGAATGTCTGATGTTTTATATTTTGTGTCTTTTTTGTGATCAATTTTTTCTCCATTGTCTATCTTTTCTGTAAATTGGAAGTTAAATCTAAAAATAAGTCTTGAGTATGGTCATTTCAACAAGACTACTTCGTGGATGAAACTGTACCTCACATGCATCATGTCGGAAAGCATCTAAAGCCAGCCGTTCTGCTAGTAGTGATGCTATAATTGGCCAATGCAGTGAGATGGGACTAGCCAGCATGCTCTAGGTTTCCCATGGCAACCAAAAATAATCTGTTCCCTCCCTATCCTTTACCAGGAGTCCATGCCCTACAAGGGAGAACCACCCAACTTCCCACTTTCCCCAGATAAGCCCAAGTATAGTTGTGGTAGGTTGTGGTCTACTAAAGGGAGAAATATCAATAACCTCAGATATGCAGATGACACCACTCTTATGGCAGAAAGTGAAGAGGAACTAAGAAGCCTCTTGATGAAAGAGAAAGTGAAAAATAAATGACCCAATCAAAAAATGGGCCAAAGATCTAAATAGACATTTCTCCAAAGAAGACATACAGATGGCTAACAAACACTTGAAAAGATGTTCAACATCACTCTTTATCAGAGAAATGCAAATCAAAACCACTATGAGGTACCATTTCACACCAGTCAGAATGGCTGCGATCCAAAAGTCTACAAATAATAAATGCTGGAGAGGGTGTGGAGAAAAGGGAACCCTCTTACACTGTTGGTGGGAATGCAAACTAGTACAGCCACTATGGAGAACAGTGTGGAGATTCCTTAAAAAACTGGAAATGGAACTGCCTTATGATCCAGCAATCCCACTGCTGGGCATACACACTGAGGAAACCAGAAGGGAAAGGGACACGTGTACCCCAATGTTCATCGCAGCACTGTTTATAATAGCCAGGACATGGAAGCAACCTAGATATCCATCAGCAGATGAATGGATAAGAAAGCTGTGGTACATATACACAGTGGAGTATTACTCAGCCATTAAAAAGAATACATTTGAATCAGTTCTAATGAGGTGGATGAAACTGGAGACTATTATACAGAGTGAAGTAAGCCAGAAGGAAAAACATAAATACAGTATACTAACGCATGTATATGGAATTTAGAAAGATGGTAACGATAACCCTGTATATGAGATAGCAAAAGAGACACTGATGTATAGAACAGTCTTATGGACTCTGTGGGAGAGGGTGGGAAGATTTGGGAGAATGTCATTGAAACATGTGAAATGTCATGTATGAAACGAGATGCCAGTCCAGGTTCAGTGCACGATGCTGGATGCTTGGGGCTGGTGCGCTGGGAAGGCCCAGGGGGATGGTATGGGGAG
>NW_011495076.1:4556529-4570839 GCF_000754665.1 Bison bison bison | reverse complement strand
GCTCAACATTCAGAAAACGAAGATCATGGCATCCGGTCCCATCACTTCATGGGAAATAGATGGGGAAACAGTGGAAACAGTGTCAGACTTTATTTTTCTGGGCTCCAAAATCACTGCAGATGGTGATTGCAGCCATGAAATTAAAAGACGCTTACTCCTTGGAAGGAAAGTTATGAGCAACCTAGATAGCATATTCAAAAGCAGAGACATTACTTTGCCAACAAAGGTTCATCTAGTCAAGGCTATGGTTTTTCCTGTGGTCATTTATGGATGTGAGAGTTGGACTGTGAAGAAGGCTGAGCGCAGAAGAATTGATGCTTTTGAACTGTGGTGTTGGAGAAGACTCTTGAGGGTCCCTTGGACTGCAAGGACATCCAACCAGTCCATTCTGAAGGAGATCAGCCCTGGGATTTCTTTGGAAGGAATGATGTTAAAGCTGAAACTCCAGTACTCTGGCCACCTCATGAGAAGACTTGACTCATTGGAAAAGACACTGATGCTGGGAGGGATTGGGGGCAAGAGGAGAAGGGGACGACAGAGGATGAGATGGTTGGATGGCATCACTGACTCAATGGACGTGAGTCTGAGTGAACTCCGGGAGTTGGTGATGGACAGGGAGGCCTGGCGTGCTGCGATTCATGGGTTCGCAAAGAGTCGGACACAACTGAGTGACTGAACTGAACTGAACCTGAATTCTGTTTTACATGAAGAGGATTCCTTATCTAATTCACATAAGTGTTCTTTGGGCAGCATTCGTCTGGACAATTATATGCTGATTTCCATTTTAGGAAGATCACTTTTTCGCAAAGTAGAAAACACATTTGAGTAAGATTAGACAGAAAGTATGCTGCTGCTGCTGCTAAGTCTTTTCAGTCGTGTCCGACTCTGTGTGACCCCAGAGACGGCAGCCCACCAGGCTCCACCGTCCCTGGGATTCTCTAGGAAAGAACACTGGAGTGGGTTGCCATTTCCTTCTCCAATGCAGGAAAGTGAAAAGTGAAAGTGAAGTTGCTCAGTCATGTCCGACTCTTAGCGACCCCATGGAATGCAGCCTACCAGGCTCCTCCATCCATGGGATTTTCCAGGCAAGAGTACTGGAGTGGGGTGCCATTGCCTTCTCCAGACAGAAAGTATAGATTCAAGTAAAATATACTTGGCCCAAATGAGGAAGATACAGGCCTTGAGTACATGAGTAATTAGAGAAATTAGACAGATAGAATGCAAGAAATATTTAGATAGTAAATGGATAGAAACCTCAGATTTCTACAAGCAAAAATCCTTACATTTTCAGTTAACATCAAACATCTCCTTGCCTTTCTAATGAAACAAAGACAATCAAAATATTGTATGGAATAACTGAAAGCAGAGATTTTGCATAGGTCATAAATACTGTATTTGTGACACTAAAAATTTCAGGTTTATTCAAAACTTTAATGTTAAAATGAAAAGAAAGATTGTTGCTAATCCAAGTACAGAGTATGTACAATCCAAATCCATAGTTGTGAAGTTTCCATTATTCACAGGAGCATCCCAAAATGAAGGACCTGACAAAACTGTTAAGGAGAAAAACTGCACTGGACCAAATGACAAGGAGGACAATGCAAGACTATTGCCATAGGAGAGAGAGAGACTGAACCCAACTTTCCTGAAACAAAAGCTAGGAGGATCTGCCGGATGACGGAATGAAACAGTACTGGAGGAATCTGAGGAAGGAGGAGGAGTGTGCCCAAAGTGCTTGGTTCATTTGTGTCTGCTGCTTGTGATTTATGGAAGGTAGGCTCCTACCCTTGCTCAGAGACAGGAGACAGAAGCCTATCTTTCTTGATGACTGCATTACAAAAAGATAGATCCCAAGTCCCAAAGAAATATATTCCTAGGTTGCAGGAGGCTTACACCTCCAAAGAGCAGAAAAAGAATTTACAACTGCAACTTTTCTACAGTAAAGGTTCTAAGAAAAGGGAGCTTATAGTCAGAGGTCATGAGAGGAACAATAAAAGAAAAGTGAAAGTGAAAGTCGCTCATTCGTGTCTGACTCTTTGCCACCCCATTGACTATAGTTCATGGAATTCTCCAGGCCAGAATACTGGAGTGGGTAGCCTTTCCCTTCTCCAGGAGATTTTCCCTACCCAGGGATCAAACCCAGGTCTCCCTCATTGCAGGCGGACTCTTTACCAGCTAAGCCGCAAGGGAAGCCCAAGAGTTCTAGAGTGGATAGGCCATCTCTGTCAAAACACTCAAACAATAGAGGCTAAAAGCAAAATAAGATGCCTGGAAAAAGACCTTATGAATATAAATATGTTAACTTGTCAATTTTGTGTTTAGCTGTATTAGTAAAACAGCATAAGGTAAATAAAAAACACACTCCTTTTATAGTATAGTAATGAGAAAGATGAATGCCAATGGGGGAAAAAATAATCTCCTGATTTTCAATTTACAAATTTTGCAGCTACTAATTCACCTTGAAAGACTTCAAACTGAAGCAAGCTTCAGAAGTATGCAAAGCCTGGCACTCTGTGCAAATAAGGAGACAATTTTTCTCTGTGTCCCTGAGGCAGAAATAGTTACTTGACATAATCTTTTCTAATTATTGGAGTGGATTTTCTCAAGCTAATCATATGCATTCTGTCTCAGCTCTAAAGGAGCATAAATAATTTGGATAGTGAGACTGTCACAAGGAAGCAAATAAACCAACTAGACAAAGGTAGTTAGCCTTATGTGAGGGAATTCTCTATTGCTATCAAAATTAGTGAAAGTGCAACTTCAACTAATAGCTGACTTTAGGATTTTGTACCTCAGACAATATTAATACTTTAGAGTTGTATATTTATTTTCCAAGATAGTTGTTATGGTTTGAATTGTGCCCCCTCAAAAACAAAAAATATATATATATATATGATGCAGTCCTAAACCCCAGTACCTCAAAACATGACCTTCTTTGGAGATAAGAATCTTCATGCAGATCTTTGTGACACTTTAGACTGTAGCCCGCCAGGCTCCTCAGTCCATGGGATTCTCCAGGCAGGAATACTGGTGTGGGTTGTATGCCCTCATCCAGGGGATCTTCCCGACCCAGCAACTGAACCTGCGTCTCTCGTGTCTCCTGCATTGCAGGCAGATTTTTTATCCACTGAGCCATCGGGGAAGCCGTTTACAGAGGTAATCAAGTTAAAATGAGGTCATTATGATGGGCCCTAACCCAATGTGGTTGGTGAGGGAAATTTGAACACAGATGGAAACAGGCATAGAGGGAAGACAGCCATCTGCAAGACAAGGAGAGCCGTCCAGAATAGATAATTTCCTCAGAATAAACTGCCTGCAGGAGGAACCAACCCTGCTAATAACTTGATCTCAGACTTCGAGGCTTCAGAACCTCTAAACAATAAACGTCTGTTGTTTCAGCCAGTCAGTGTACAGTGCTTTTTTAATGGCAGCACTAACAAACTAATACAAGGGATTGGATTTTTTTTTTTTTAATTTGGGGGTTACTATCTTCTTACTCAACTGTAGTTTGTTTTGTTTTTTTTTTAAGTGTTATCTTTCTCACTTTTGTTAACCGTCTTGCCATGTTTCAATGCCCACTTCGTTTGATTCATTCAGTTCTCTTTTCAAAGCAATTTTATTTGAATTTGGCTTCTAAATATGAACATGTGATGATTCTTAAATCTTTGCATAAATAAATTTTTACTAAATCCAACTGGCCTACTGAGTCAGAATCTCAAGTCCTTTTTAATTAGTTCAATAAGAACTTAGTAACATACACACACACTCACACACACAGAAGTCACTCAGTCGTGTCCGACTCTTTGCGACCCCATGGACTGTAGCCCACCAGGCTCCTCGGTCCATGGGACTCTCCAGGCATGAACACTGGAGTGGGCTGCCGTTTCCTTCTCCACACACATGCCTCTAAATCTTTGGTGAATAATAAATACACCCAAGTCCATACAAAATAACTAACTTTTCTATTATATGAAAAGCCTAACATAATTCCTCTTCCAAATGTGAAAACTATTGTCCTGGAGATTCATATTTGGACATGTTTATTTCAAGAACCAATGTAAGCTTAGGTATAAAGTGTCTTCACTTAGTTTATCATGAATATATACAAATTTTAATTCAACCAACTAGTACTGGATTATACTAGTCAGCTACTAAGAAGAAATTTTTAATAAAGAAAATGCCAGGTATATAAATTGTTAATATTCAAGGTCTCAATGCTATATTTCTCCTATAAATGATAGTGCCTTCAGGATTATCTTACGTCCTAATATTCTTGATGGATTCAAAGGATACTATATAAAACTAAATTTTGAAAGCTTTACATAGATGAAAGCCAATCATAAATAATGCATTTTTGCATTTAGATAAGGTATTGTTTGCTTATTTTAAGGTTTTGTTTTTTTTTAAATGAAGCTATTCTGTTTTGGAGAAGGAAATGGCAACCCACTCCAGTATTCTTGCCTGGAGAATCCCATGGACAGAGGAGCCTGGCAGACTACAGTCTGTGGAACAGAGAAGGGCTCTTGTCTTGCCTTTGGAGCCTTAGCTCCTGATGTCTCCTCTCCTGGAATGCTCTTCCCTAGAAAGTCTCTTTGTTCAATCTCTCATCTCCTTCAAGTCTTTTCTCAAATCTCTTCCTCATAAGAAGAAACCTAACTGCAAGTTCAATATAGCAAACTGTTCCTCTCCCCTGATATTTGAGCTCTCCCTTATATGCTCTAATTTTTCCTCTTAAAGTAGCATTTGCCACATTTTAAAATATTGTAGGCTTTTATAATGTATTATTTCTATTTTCATCACCCTTGTGTGTGTGTGTTTAGTCGGTCAGTCATGTCCGATATTTTGGGATCTCATGGACTGCAGAGCTCTGGACTCCTCTGTCCATGGGATTCTCCAGGCAAGAATACTGGAGTGGGTTGCCATCCCCTCTTCCAGGTGATCTTCCTGACCCAGGGGATGAAACCAGGTCTCCTGCATTGCAGACAGATTCTTAACGTCTGAGTCACCAGGGAAGCCTTCATCACCCTTAAACCCTAATAAACTCTTTGAGTGTAGTGATCTCTTTCTGTTTCTTCCTGTATCCTTTGTTTTAGGAATACTGTCTGAGGCATAGTTCACACTCACTAAATATTGTGAATGACTATATAAATGACCAGATACAGAGAAAAGGGCTTGCTACTCCTTATTCCTTTTGGATAAGCAAACAAACAAATCAACCCCCTTTGGAGTCTTTGAGGAAGGAGAAGTCTGCACCTACCTGCCTGCTGTGGATCTAAAGAGAAGCTGCTCTAGTGAGCTGAATATACAGAAGAGGAACTGGATTTCCTTCTCACTGGCTGAAACTCCAAAAGAGAAGCTGCTTTGCTTTCCACCATATGTTGGTTTGCTGCTACAGGAGATCTGCCAGCAGTTTGAATTTAGTGACTTCTAAGGAATCACAATATTATGACAAATGTAAAACACACCTCATTTAAAGGCACTCAGTTACCTAAGAGAGGAAGACTAAATTGAATACCTAGTATGGCCAGCTTCTACTGAAAGGGAGCTGAAGAAAAGACAGAAAAGAATGTTACTAAGGAAAACAAAACAAGTAGACAGAACCAAAACTCTTTCAGAAAATAACAAAGGAGGGAAGATATCCTTCTCACTTTCTAAAGCCAGCATTATTACCTCTATATCAAAGCCAGCAAAATAAATTACATAAAAAGTAAGCTCCAGATGGATATCCCTCATGAACATAGGTAGAAAATTTCACAACCAAATGTTGGAAAATTAAATGTAACAGTATATTAAAAATACTATGCAACATGAGCAAATCAGATGTATCTCAGGAAACAAGTTAATATACCATTAAAAGAGCAATGAATATAATTCTCTACATTTTCAGACTGGGAAAGAAGAAAACACACTGATTTCAATAACTGTAAAAAAGCATTTACTAAAACCCAACTACTATTCCATCTCTCACCAGTCTAATAACAGAAGGAACATTCCCATACTAATCACAAATATCTACAGAAACCCAATGCTAACATTGTATTTAATGTTGAAACACTGAATGCTTACCTAAAACTTCAGGAATAAGGCAGGGACATCTGCTCTCACCACCTGTATTCACTTTAATAATAGAGGTCTTCGATCCTGCACTAAGGAAAAAAGAGGAAGGGGAAGAAAAATCATAAATATCAGAAAGGAAAAAATAAAACAGTCTTAATTCAGAGATAATATGATCTTTACATGAAGTAAGTTATAAGGGACGTGCAAAAAAAGATACAAAGTAATAAGTAAATTTATGGACATCAAATATTCAAGGTCAGTATGCAAAATTAATTTACTTCTAAATGTCAACAATCAAACTGGGGATTGAAAATAAAAATACTATTTTACTAATTATATCAAAAGTGTATACTACTTAACGGTACCTTAGCAAAAAACTACAGAATATTGTTGAAAGACATTTTAAAAGATGAAAATGAGGATATAGTATATCACAGGATAAGAAGAATAAATTAAAATAGGAATTCTCCCCAGATTGATATACAGAATTATCACAAACCCTTTCAAAATTATCGCAGGCTTCTGTGCAGAAATTCACATGCTGATTCTAAAATGTATATGGAAAAATGAATAACCCAGAGTAATCAAAATAATATTGAAATAAACAGCAGCACTATACTCTCCAAATTCAAAATTATTATAAAGCTATTACAATCAAGAATTGTGGTTCTATCAAGGAAAGAAACACATAGATCAAAGAAACAGAACTGAGAATCTAGAAAATAATTCTTACATTCATGGTAAATTCAGTTTTAACAAAGGTGCCCCCAAAACCCAGTGAATAAGAGAGAATCTTTTCAACAAATGGTACTCACACCATTGTATAACCACATATGAAAAGATATATCTAGCCTCTTAACTGACAATATACATAAAGATTAACTCAAATTGGATCATAGACAAACATAAGAATTAAGTCTATTACAAAAACTGGGTAAAATATGTAAAAAGAAACTTCAACAGAGAAAAAGCATATATTTATACTTGGCAAATAAGCACATGAAATTATGCTCCACATCATTTAAATATCATTAGAGAAAGGAAAATTAAAACCACAATGAAATACTAATATAAACAATTTAGAATGGTTAAAATTAAAAAGAAAAAAAAGACCAAGTTTCAGAAAGAATGTGTAGCAAGTGGAACTCTTATAAACTGCTGGCAGGAATGCAAACTGGCATGGCCATATTGGAAAGCTGTTTGGCAGTATCTTATAAAGATAAACATGCATTCAACATACGACTCAGCTATTTCACTCCCAGAAGAAATAAAAACATCTGTCTACACAAAAAAGTTATATTTGAATGGTCTTAGAAGCTTTATTCACAATAGGATAAAGCTGAAAAAAAATCCCAAGGCCTATGAACTGGCGAATGGGTAAACAGCTGATAGACCCATACAATAGAATAAGCAATCAAAAGTAACAAACAATATATTCACATAAATACATGATTTTTTGCATAGATGAATTTTTTTTAAAGATTTTTTTCTTAATGTGGACCATTTTCAGTCTTTATTGAATTTGCTACAATATTGCTTCTGCTGTTTATGTTCTGGGTCTTGGGCCATGAGGCATATGGGATGTTAGCTCCCACCCAGACCAGGGATCTAACCTGCACCTTTAAATTGAAAGATCACGGGCTTAACCACTGGATCTCCAGGGAAGTCCCTTGCATACATGAATTTTATTTTTTTTTAATTTTATTTTTTAACTTTACAATATTGTATTGGTTTTGCCATATATCAACATGAATCTGCCGCAGGTATACACGTGTTCCCCATCCTGAACCCTCCTCCCTCCTCCCTCCCTGTACTATCCCTCTGGGTTGTCCCAGTGCACCAGCCCCAAGCATCCAGTATCGTGCATTGAACCTGGACTGGCATCTCGTTTCATATATGATATTATACATGTTTCAACGCCATTCTCCCAAATCATCTGACCTCTCCCTCTCCCACAGAGTCCAAAAGACTGTTCTATACATCAATGTCTCTTTTGCTGTCTCCTATACAGGGTTATTGTTACCATCTTTCTAAATTCCATATATATGTGTTAGTATACTGTATTGGTGTTTATCTTTCTGGCCTACTTCACTCTGTACAATCAGCTCCAGTTTCATCCACCTCAGAACTGATTCAAATGTATTCTTTTTAATGGCTGAGTAATACTCCATTGTGTATATGTACCACAGCTTTCTTATCCATTCGTCTGCTGATGGGCATCTAGGTTGCTTCCATGTCCTGGCTATTATAAACAGCGCTGCGATGAACATTGGGGTACATGTGTCTCTTTCCATTCTGGTTTCCTCAGTGTGTATGCCCAGCAGTGGGATTGCTGGGTCATAAGGCAGTTCTATTTCCAGTTTTTTAAGGAATCTCCACACTGTTCTCCATAGTGGCTGTACTAGTTTGCATTCCCACCAACAATGTAAGAGGGTTCCCTTTTCTCCACACCCTCTCCAGCACTTATAGCTTGTAGACTTTTGGATCGCAGCCATAGATGAATTGTTAAAGCATTATGCTAAGTGAAAGGGTTTCCCTGGTGGCTCAGCGGTAACAAACCAACCTGCAATGCAAGAGACTCAGGTTTTGTTAGGGGGAGCACACTGACTGAAACTGCCCACCCTGGCCAGGCACCACAGTAACCATTTGCATGAGTTGTTTTACGACAGGAGGTCCTGGTAAAGAACACGGAACTAATAAGCCACCACCAACCAGAAGATTTCAGGAAAGGTCAAAAGGAAACACCACATGTCTGGCCACCTCCCAGAATCCTTCTCGCTGGCATCCATCTTGGCTGAACAAGGTATGCACCACCAGGAAGGACTCTGAGTCAGAATGACTGGCTAAAGACAACCAGAAACTAATCCCATCACCATAAAACCCAAAACTGCCAGCCACATGGCAGAGCAGTTCTCCTGGGTTCCCTTACCCTACTGCTCTCTGCCCATGTGCCCTTTCCCAATAAAATCTCTTGCTTTGTCAGCACCGGTATCTCCTCAGACAATTCATCTCTGAGTGTTAGACAAGAGCCCAGTTTCAGGCCCCAGAAGGGGTTCCCCTTCCTGCAACAGTTCAATCCCTGGGTCAGGAAGATCCCCTGAAGGAGGACATGGCAACCATTCCAATATTCTTGCCTCAAGAATCCCATGGACAGAGGAGCCTGGCAGACTATAGTCTACAGAGGCACA
This sequence comes from Bison bison bison, assembly GCF_000754665.1. NCBI lineage: Eukaryota > Metazoa > Chordata > Mammalia > Artiodactyla > Bovidae > Bison > Bison bison. Next base: position 4,561,594 of record NW_011495076.1, on the reverse strand, counting down.
AAGAGTCAGGCACGACTGAAGAGACCAAGCACACGTGCTAAGTGAAAGGTCAGAATCACCAAAAATAGATACTGCATGATACTGTATGATTCCACTTTATATAAAATTCTAGAAAAGGCAAAATTTTAAGGACAGTAAGGTCAGTGGCTGACTGTTCCATGGAAGAAAGAGAGGGTAAGAACTGCAAATGGGTACATAGAAATGGGTGATTCTAATATTCTCAGGCTTTCACCAATTTTTTAATTATATTGTGTTTAAATTATATCTCATAGTGAAAAAGTTTGAAAAATGCAAATTCACATTACACAAACTTGTCTTTATCTGAACTTGGAACTGTATTCCTGTATTAAGGAACTGTATTCTAGACAGCTATCTTCTGAAAGACCAGGAGAGCAAGAGCACTGACAACAGAGAGAAGAGCAACAACTCTGCGCTGTCTTTGCCACTGGACTCTGTATTTATAAAGCCTTCACCTTTAAGGGTTTCGCATCTCTGGCAGCCTTTGCTTCCCACTCAAACCCAATCACCAAAACAAACAAACAAGCAAACAAAAAACAAATTTCATAGTTTTATGTTAAAGAAGTTTGTAGAATCTTCCACAGAGGAAATCATATTTTCTTTCCTGGTACTCCTATGAAACTTCATACGCCTCTAACTTAAAATTTTTCAAATTTGATGTGTACCACTACATTTTATTTACATTTATCTACTCTATTGGACTGTTCCTTGTTATGAAACCTATGTTGGGTAAATAGTTTTTGTGGTCTTACAGTGCTTTGGTCAAGTGGCACAGATCTGGTAAAGCATATTTCAGTGTTTTTGTGTGTGATTAGTCCAATTGTCTTCATGAACTTCTTTCCAGGGTCCAAGCTATTAGTTATAACCATTTTTTCTTACAAGCTAATATTTCTTATTAAAGTCTAAGAACTTAATGCTATTTTGAACATTAATTTCTGTTTATATTAAATATACTTTTATATTAAAATGTATTTTAATTTTTATATTGAACAGTTATTTCTGTTTCTATTAAATTCAAATTCTATTATAGATTAGAAAAGAGAAACGTGTATATGTGTATGTGTCCCTTTTATAAATTATACCATATACCTCCCAGATTATCAGTTACTTGAATATTTATTACAAGGTATCCATTTAATATGAAAAAAATTATAATAAATGCATTTCAGTAATTTTTTTCTTTCATCTTTTCCTCTTCTCTCTAGCTTCTTTTTTTCCTAAAGAAAGAAGATTATATACTGGGGACATAACACTTACAAAATTCATAAGCACTGGAACAATATACATATAAATTTTAAAAACAACTATTTAAAGATTTGCAGTGATTGAATCTTTTCTTTCACATCACTATTTTTCACTATTCCTATTTGCTGTTTGAAGTGGTAACTATTAATCAGTGATAATTCAACTTGTATATTCAGATAATATAATTTTTATACTAATTGAAAAAAATTAGAGTTGAAAATATGTTAAGAAGTTCTACTACTATATAATCAAATTAGTAGTTTTGAAAATATAATAACATTTCCAACTACAAGTATAAATTATACTTGAAAATTTACAAAGAATGTCACCCAGAAATAAATAATAAACAATGCATCTTTGTGACTTATAAAGAACATATTCTATTCACACATCCCTCAGATTTTAATATTTGGCAAACACACATTTTTAGGTTTCCCTTAAATAAAAAGGACAAATAGTTGATATTAATGAAAAATGCCCTTCTCAGAAAGTGTACAGCAGTTTTAGCCCATTTTGAATGAAAGGAAAAACTTTATTCAAAAATAAATACCTAAATCCAAACTAACAACATTCATTTGTTCACGTTGGTAATCTGCCACTTTAGTTATCAGAAAATGAAGTGAGTCATTTATAATCTTGCATTTATAATGTTAATCCAGTGAATACGTTTGATCTCACAGATCAGAAATTCAGCTTTGACATCTCTCATTTTTCTTGTATCTATTTTGGTACTATTTATGTGTATACTATTAAGAGTTTTCATGTGAAATGTGCATTTGATTCTTGTTTATGAAAACAGTAAAAAAATTATAATTAATAAAGATTAAAAATTTGAGTTAAATTCTTTATCTTAAAATACCGTTCTGGAATTTTATGGAAGATCATAGCCACAGACAGGCATTGAGAAAAACATCAAGTAAGCCATTGATAATCATCAGTTCATCTCATATAGGTCATCACAGGATCAGTATGCTGAATGTGTACCCTCTATTTCATAGAGAAATCTATGTATAAAAGGGACTTTATACAATAAAAGTTCCCAGGGAAGGGAAAAAAAAAGGAATGAGTAGAAATCATATACTCAAAAGCATTTCTTACTAATGATTAGCACATTTAGCATACTTAATGATGTTCAAACAATGCTAAATATATTTATATTGCTCAAGAAAAGAGCTATTTTTAACCAACTGAATAAAACTCATTTTGAAATTGACACTTCACAATTCTTCTTGATCTCAAGGGAACCTCAGTTCCTGTTATCTCTCTGTACGACAATGGAGCAATTAACACATATCCCAGCAGCTTAGCTTCTGTTTGACTGTGGTTATTTTTAAGCTGTCAAGGGACTGAAACCATACTCTAATAAGACAGACCATGACATGATGAGACAGTCTCTCTAAAAGCATGGTATAGTCACAGTTCAACTGGTTTAAACTGAGAGGCAGTTCTCCAAATGTATTTACCCTAGTTAATGCCTAGCAAGATTTAGTTATCTATTCTGTTCTACATTATTTTGCCTTGGAGATTTAGCAGATTTAAGGAAATGAAAGATGCTTCAAAAGTGACTAGAATAAACTGGAATAAATCTTTAGCCTTAAGAACTCGGCCGTTAGCATAAAGACAATGTAGTTCAAACCCCCTTTTTTTCCCACAGATAAACAGAATTCTAACTTAGTATGTTATCTGTCTATTCAGCTATCTAATATATCTATCTCATCTACCTGTATACTATCTGCCTATCTAGTTATCAACTGCTGCATAAAAACCTACTCTAAAAGTTAGTAGTTTAACAAGTATTTTGTATCACATTGATTTGTGGGTCAGAAAAAGCAGCAGGGCTCATTCTGGCATTTCCTCTATTACACTTGGAACTGACTGGATCACCCAGTGGTGTCAGGCTGGTCCCCAAGCTGTTCTGAAGAATCTAAGATGGCCCCAAGCATATCCCTGATAACATGGCTGGAAGATTGGAAAGCGAGAGACTGCTGTAGGTCCCTTCTTTATATAATCTCAAGGACTCCTCTTGGATTTTCTCCAGTAGGGTAGTTAGATTTAATATACGGAGGCTCATAATATGTATGGGCTTCCCTTGTAGCTCAGTCAGTAAAGAATCTGCCTGTAATAGAGGAGACTTGGGTTTGATTCCTGGGTCGGGAAGATCCCCTGGAGAAGGAAGTGTCAACCCACTCCAGTAGCCTTGCATTGAGAATACCAGGGACAGAGGCAGGCTACAGTTCATGGGGTCATAAGAGTTGAACACAACTGAGCAGTTAAACCACCACCATAACATGTATGTCCAGAGATAAAGACGGGAATTACTGGTACGTTTAAAGACTAGACTCAGACTTAAAATTATATGCTTTACTCTGTATGCCAGCCTGGATTCAAGAGATGGGGAAACAGACCTCATCACTCATTAAGGACTTTTGCCATTTTAAATATGACATAGTTCTCTCTCCAGCCACTAATAATTTCTACTTCTTCCACATGCAAAATACACTCAGCTCTTTCCAAGATGTCCCAAAGTCTTATCCTATTTCAACACCAACTTCGTGCTCAATATCTTATTATCTAAATTAGGTCTAGGTGTGAACAACATGCCCTGTGTAAAATTCCTCTTAATCCAAAGATCTGTGAATTAAAGAAATGTTATATGCTTCCCTCCATACATACCCATAACAGAATGAAAAGTTTCTTCTTTTGTAAATCTATGACAGGCCACTAGAACCCAGTTGAAGTGAAGTCGCTCAGTTGTGTCCGCCTCTTTGCAACCCCATGGATAGTAGCCTGCACCAAGCTCCTCTGTCTGTGGGATTTTCAAGGCAAGAGTCCATGGGATTTTCAAGGCAAGAGTACTGGCGTGGGTTGCCATTTCCTTCTCCAGGGAATCTTCCCAACCCAGGGATCAAACCCGGGTCTCTCACATTGTAGACAGACGCTTTACAGTCTGAGCCACCCAGTTGGCCCTGTGCCAATTATACCTGGAAAGCTCCTTAGTTTAAGCCAGTAGGTGTATTTCCAATCTTCCCCACTACTGTCAGTGACAGTGTTGCTGAACTTTCCACTGGTAAATAACAAAGGACTACTTTTAATTCAAATACACTTTTCCTACTGTCCTTCAAACCCACATCCACTTTCAAGTTTCACTATCAGTCTCCTTGACGTCCAGGGTTTACCCACTATTGGCCCAAAGACAGTGTCACATGTTTCAGGGTATTTTTTATGGCAGCATCCCACTTCCAGGTAACAAATTCAGTTCCAGTTATCTACATCATAGACTGCTACATTAGTGGCTTTAAACAAAAAAAAATATATATATATATTTTTTTTAATATCTCATGATTTTGTGGGTCAGCAAAAGCTAGTCTGAGCAGAAATGGAATCTTGAAAAGGATTTCTACTGAATAAATTGCTAGTATGACTAGCAATTCCAACCTGTTTAAACAATAATGTTCAGACAGTGTGAAAAACAAACAAACAAACAAAACCAAAACACATTCTCTAAGAAAAAAGCTATATGTAAGCAATAGTACAAGCCACCTCACTGGCTAGGCGATTCTGCTTCATACTCCATTCAATGAGATTCAGTTTAGTTCAGTTCAGTTCAGTTGCTCAGTCGTGTCCGACTCTTTGTGACCCCATGAATCACAGCACGCCAGGCCTCCCTGTCCATTACCATCTCCCAGAGTTCAATCAAACTCACGTCCATCGAATCAGTGATGCCATCCAGCCATCTCCTGTCTGTCGTCCCCTTCTCCTCCTGCCCCCAATCCCTCCCAGCATCAGAGTCTTTTCCAGTGAG
>NW_011495076.1:4555532-4556429 GCF_000754665.1 Bison bison bison | reverse complement strand
AGCTTTCTTCACAGTCCAACTCTCACATCCATACATGACCACAGGAAAAAACCATAGCCTTGACTAGACGGACCTTTGTTGGCAAAGTAATGTCTCTGCTTTTGAATATGCTATCTAGGTTGGTCATAACTTTCCTTCCAAGGATTACTCTGTGGTATTTAAGGAGTGGCTGAGCTGAACTGCAGGGTTCCACACAGCTGCAATCACATACCTACACCTTTAGAGGGACAGTTACCTGTGCTCATCTAGGCTCTTCACCCTCTCCCTTTCCTCTCACAGACACTCTATGTGTTCTTGCTGGCTAGGCAGCTTGACTTTCTATACTTCAGGGATCCCAGAGACCAAGGTGAAGCCAATAGCATACTTAAAGGCTATGGTAGTAGTTACTCTGGCTAAATGTCAATTCTGCCATCTTCCAAATCAGTCACAAGCCAGCCCAGAAGCAAGGGTGGGGAAAAGGATTCCACTTCTAAGTGGGAGGAATGTCCTAAAATGTGTAATAATTTTCAATCCATCAAAAGCAACATGCTCAAGGTCATTCTGGGAGTTAGTCAAGTATTTCGGGTTTGGAATCAGGTCTCCTAAACCCCAATTTTTCTTTGTAAATGTTCAGAAAACTAAGATCATGGCATCTGGTCCCATCACTTCATGGCATATAGACGGGGAAACAATGGAAACAGTGAGAGGTTTTATTTTCTTGGGCTCCAAAATCACTGCAGATGGTGATGCAGCCACGAAATTAAAAGACTTGCTCTTTGGAAGAAAAGTTATGATCAACCTAGACAGCACATTAAAAAGCAGAGGAGACATTGCTTTGCCAACAAAGGTCCGTCTAGTCAAAGCTATGGTTTTTCCAGTAGTCATGTATGGATGTGAGAGCTGGACTATAAAGAAAGC
>NW_011495076.1:4541695-4555417 GCF_000754665.1 Bison bison bison | reverse complement strand
AAAGAAAGCTGAGTGCTGAAGAAATGATGCTTTTGAACTGTGGTGTTGGAGAAGACTCTTGAGAGTCCCTTGGACTGTGAGGAGATCAAACCAGTCAATTGTAAAGGAAATCAGTCCTGAATATTCATTGGAAGGTCTGATGCTGAAGCTGAAACTCCAATACTTTAGCCACCTGATGTGAAGAACTGACCCATTTGAAAAGACCCTGATGCCGGGAAAAATTGAAGGTGGGAGGAGAAGGGGTGACGGAGGATGAGATGGTTGGATGGCATCATCAGCTTGACGGACATGAGTTTGAGTAAACTCTGGGAGTTGGTGATGGACAGGGAAGCCAGGCGTGCTGCAGTCCATGGGGTCACAAAGAGCTGGACTAGACTGAGTGATTGAACTGAACTTAACTAAAATGTTCACATTGCCTTTAGAATCGGGCTTCTCTTTCATCTTCACTTCTTTTTTCTCTTTAAGATCAGTTTGTCTTTATTTTTTAATAGTACTCTGAATAAATATCAATCTTTCACAATCTTAGATGGGCGAAGTATCTGAGCGACTTTTCATACCAGAGTTTAGAGATATAAAGTTTACTGTCCCTGTGGTCAAAGGAATCATTCAACATTTATAACATTCAATATCCTTTGTCCATATTAAAAATGCTTATAATAAAATATTTCAGTTTAATAAAGTATATATGCAAATAATATAAAGAATCCATGTGCTTATGCATCACTTAAAAATAAAATACTATTTATTTCTATAATAGTCTGTATTCTTCCTTTTGATTCATTCCTCTTCATCTCCTCCCAAGCAACCACTATGGTGAATCAAAGGTATGTGGTTATATATCTACATAGATCCATGTCTATATCTATTGCCATGTTTAATATTTTTTCTGTTGCTAATTGTTGCTCTATATCTTTTTGCCCATTTTTATGCTCAAATCTTTTTTGAAGTTTTTTTTTTTTAATTTATGTAACTGAGTGAACTCTGGGAGTTGGTGATGGACAGGGAGGCCTGGCGTGCTGCGATTCATGGGGTCGCAAAGAGTCGGACATGACTGAGTGACTGATCTGATCTGATCTGATTTTAGTTATTAACATTAAACATTTATATATCTTGCAATTACTGTCTCCTGGACCACAGACCATGGGGTTATTGTTCAGTTGTTTCTGGCTCTTTGCAACCCCATGGACTGTAGGCTTCCAGGCATCTCTGTCCATGGGATTTCCCAGGCAAGAATACTGGAGTGGGTTGCCATTTCCTTCCATAGATCTTCCTGACCTAGGGACTGAACCGTCTCACATTGCAGGCAGATTCTTTACCCCTGAACCCTCAGGGAAGCCCAACCATAGGATTACTATGTCACTTATTTTAATGTTGTCTCTTAGAAAACAGATGTTTCTAACATTTTGATTTTCCTGATTAGATTTTCATTTCTCCTAAAATTGATTTCTGGGCATGGTAGGAAGTAAGCATATATTTTACTTGTTTCATATGAATAACTAATCCCATCATCATTATAAATGTAGAAGTTAATTCTTTCCATCACTGATCTGTGGAGCCACATCTCTCCTCAAACAGGGTTTAATATGTTTTTATTTCTCTATTTTGTTCCATTAGTCCATTTATCTATCTCCTAACACAATACTACTACATTATTTTTGAGATTTTTGTGGCAAATACTCTCAGCTTATACTTTTTCAAATCTTAATCATTTTTGGCCCTCTTAATCATCTTGTAAGTGATATCATCAATTTGTTCATTCCATAAAAACCATGATGGGATAAGGATTGCTAATGTATTAAATTCATATATCAATAAGGACTGAAATACCCTACATATATTGTTAAGATGTTTTAGGCATAGATATGAACACCTCTATATTCAATTCTTCAATGCTTTTCAATAAAGTTATAATTCCCCGCTAAGGAAATGGCAACCCACTCCAGTGTTCTTGCCTGGAGAATCCCAGGGGCAGAGGAGCCTGGTGGGCTGACATCTATGGGGTCACACAGAGTCAGACACGAGTGAAGTGACTTAGCAGCAACAGCAGCAAACAATTTATACACTTTCTTTATATGTATTACATAGTGCTTTACAGCTTTTATTGTGTTTATAATTTTATCCTATTTATTGTTGCTATGTATAAGAATATCATGGATTTATGGCTACCTTTCTGAACTCACATTGATTCCAAATATTTCTTTATTAAGTTTTCTAGGCACAAATATAAACATATTACATGAGGATATTGAAAATTTTGTTTCTTACTTTCAAAATCTTACAACTTTTATTATTTTTTGTGTTCCAGCCCTGCTTAGGGCCTCATCCATGATGCTGAATAAAAATGGCCACAGCAGGCATTCTTGTCATCTTCCTGAGTTAAAAGAAAACACTTCTTCTATCACAAAATAAGTGTGATTTTTGCTGAGATTTTAGGAGACAGTTTTCCACCAAATTTACTTATAGCTTCATTTTTTTTCTTAATGATAAACACTGAATTTTATAAAAATGTTTTCTACATACAGAATGAACATATGTTTTTGTTCTTATTTAATATAATTTGTGTAATACACTAGTTTTCACCATTAAATATTTCCAGGAATAACTGGACTATGCCCAACTTAATAATGAATGTTTTCTTTCAATACATTACTAGATTTAGTAAGCTAATATAATTTAAAGCTATTTGTGCATTTACTTGTAAGTGAAATTGCCCTGTAGCATCTCTTTGAGTGCACCATGGCATAACACTTAACAACACAATTTCTAGAGCCGATCTGTTTGGCTTTCAGTCCACGCTTTACCAATTACTACCTCTGTTATCTCAGAAAAATTACCAAAACTTTTTCCTTCCATTGCTCATATGCAAAATGGAAACAGTAATTGTACCTACTTCTAATTCAATTGGTGGGTAAAAGGAATAATTGAGTTAACATTCATAAAGTACTTAGAATAATGCTCAATACATAGGTATGACATGAGGTTAATAAAAATACCATGGGGCACTCTTTCTGCTTTAATTATCAGATATGTATCAAATGCCTTAAATGAGATAGACAAGATTAATGTTTTTCTATTACTGAATAAATTTTTATGAGATTCAATTATCTATTACTTGAACATTTGACAATGGATCTGATCTTTTTTTCGTTTGTTCATTTGGAGGGGCATAGTACATGGTTACTGTTTCAAATCATTATTTTCTGAAGTTCTTTCAAACTTTCTAGATTTTTTTCTTGATTGTTTTTGATAGTACAAGAAAATACAGGCAAATTCTCACAACTTGGTATTTTTGTGACAAGGAGATAAAGAATTCAGATGCTAAAAACAAACAATACAAGGTATAGAGTAAAGGGGAATGAATTCACAGTGTTACTGCCTAGGTGACTCAGTAAGTACAGAACCTGCCTGCAATGCAGGAGACGCCAGAGACACAGGTTCAATGCCTGGGTCAGGAAGATCCCCTTGAGGAGGGCATGGCAACCCACTCCAGTATTCTTGCCTGGAGAATCCCATGGACAGAAGAGTCTGGCGGGCTACAGTTTATAGGTCACAAAGAGTTGGATACAACTGAAGCAACTGGGCACATATCAAGTATAGAGAAACGTCCTCTTTGAATAAATGTTCCACTAGTTTCCTATGGCTACTGTAACAAAATACCACAAACTGGATGGCTTAAACAACAGAAATGTATGCCTTATAATTCTAGAGGCTAAAATTTGGAAACCAAGGTGTCAGCAGTTTAGTTCCTTCTGAGAGGGAAGGAAATGGGATCAGAAAATCTGTTGGGACCAGATCAGGAGGAACCTGGTTCCAGGTGCCTGGTTGAGCACCATGGTAAGGATCTGGAGTTTATTCTGTGTGATATAGGAAATCACCAGGAGTTTTGATCTGATGAGTGGCAAGATATGACTTTGTAGAGAATAAATACAGATATCAAGTGTAGAAGCAAAGAAACTTATTATGCAGTTACCACAATAATGCACAGGGAAGATTATAGTGGTGGCTAAGAATAGTATGGTACAGAGAAACCATGAGAATTGACTTGGCAGTATCACTAGATGTATTTTGAAGAAAGATCTGCATATTTTGCTAACACATTGGAGTATTATTTTGGAATGCTTAGGTTAATATCTCAGGCTACAATTTTTCAGACCAGGTGGCTAATATAAATTTGAACTTTAACTTTCAGTAGAAGTCAGAAAGATGGAAGAATAGCTGGTCACCAGTTTGTGTCCCTGACACAAACTTGCAGTGGCAAATGCCTGTGATTATATATTCTGAGGGAAAATCTTTTTTCAATTGAATTCCCTAGCCCAAGCTGAATTAAATCACTTTCCAGATTCCTTTCCTTTGATAGACTGGTAGATTTCTTCTACTCCCATTTTTACTTAAAGGTGTAGAAAAGAGCTTTGAAAAACACCAATACAGTATACTAACGCATATATATGGAATTTAGAAAGATGGTAATGATAACCCTGTATGCAAGACAGCAAAAGAAACACAGATGTATAGAACAGTCTTTTGGACTCTGTGGGAGAGGGAGAGTGGGATGATTTGGGAAAATTGCATTGAAACATGTATAATATCATATAAGAAACGAATGGCCAGTCCAGGTTCAATGCAGGATGCTTGGGGCTGGTGCACTGGGATGACCCAGAGGGATGGTATGGGGAGGGAGGTGGGAGGGGGACTCAGGATGGGGAACACGTGTACACTCGTGGAGGATTCATGTTGATGTATGGCAAAACCAATACAATATTGTAAAGTAATTAGCCTCCAATTAAAATAAATAAATTTAAATTAAAAAAAAAGAAACATGTCTCCATGTTGACAAAGTACAAAGAGTTTTAACTGCCCCCGCCCCACCATCTATTCCACATCCACCCCTACTTAGGGGCTGTTAAAAGCTCAGTCTTTAGGTCAAAAAGATAGCACACATATGGAGGTAGTCATGCTTTCAAATTAGCTTATCTGCTACAGATCATTCTCTGCATTTAGAGTCGAGATTTTTCTTTATAATATTTAAACTTAGCCTGCATTTAATGTAAAAGTGTATCCAATGTTCCTGGTAGCTTGAAGTTGGGAGAGTTTCTATAGGCATATATTCTAATTAAAGGACAGAAACATGTACACAATGCTCATGATAAAGTGAAATGGCATGCTTTAACTGAGATTATTATACAACTCCATCAGCTGAAAATAAAGGATATTAAATGACGAACAGGATTGCTTTTCTTACAAAACTGCCCAGTCATCCTGGTAACAGGTACATTACCTGTTATTATTGTTGCTTATCATCCATGCTTATAATTCTCTTATTCAAGAGATTGTGCTTCCTTTTGTTTTGAAACACTTCTTTTGATATATCAACCTTTCATATTGAGTTATTAGTGTTCAGTGTTAATGTTGAAATTAAGTGTAAAACTGGTGTAACACCATCACTTTAATGCTTAAGTTAATTTGCTTTTGTTTGTTTGTTTGTTTGGTATCAGTACAAGAAATTGAAAAAAAGTTGCTACTAAAACAAGGAGGGAAAAAAACTTTTTGGGATTTCCATTAATTTCAGGACATATAATCATAAGCATTAACCATGATGGCAATATTGACATTTAGACTATGAAGTTATTTAATGTATAACTAAACAATTTAGTAATTATTATAAAGTTTAATATCAAGGAGAAAGCATATAATTCATAATTATAAAGCCCTATAAATTCACAAAGTAAGCATATCACTTTAACCAAAACTTATCATGAAACAAAATTTCACCAGCTCCCCCAGAAACTTCCCTTTGCATACCTGTCTAGTCCATACTGCTTCTTCTAACCATGATTAATCACTATTTGGGCTTAAGAGAGCATAGACAAAATTTGGGTATTTTTGAGTTTCATATAAATGCAGTCATTCAATATGTAGTTTAAATGATGCTTGTGAAAATTTAATGTTGCCAATGACACTATGTGATAGGTAATATTATTACTCCCATTTTATAGGCAAAAGCACTGATGCTTGAGAAACTGGTGTTCCTGCTTATAGAAATATTCACCCTGGTTAAGTTTAGTTCCCTCTTATTGAAGTCACAATCCATTCATGTTCCTCCTGCCCCCACAACGTACAGGGGGGACTTATAAGTGTCCAGAAATGCCAAAAGGTAGGTTGCACATGAGTTGCCATAAGGGACACTCATACTTAAGACCAGTTCATCCTGAATCCCTTCTAACTTTCCAAACTGGTCTGCTGCAATGAAAAAAAAAATTAATACTAACTAATTAGCAAAAATCCTCTCTTCATCTAGTATGCTGCTAAGTCACTTCAGTCGTGTCTGACTCTGTGTGACCCCATAGACGGCAGCCCAACAGGCTCTGCCGTCCCTGGGATTCTCCAGGCAAGAATACTGGAGTGGGTTGCCATTTCCTTCTCCAATGCATGAGAATGAAAAGTGAAAGTGAAGTCGCTCAGTCGTGTCCGACTCTTAGCGACCCCATGGACTGCAGCCCACCAGGCTCCTCCATCCACGGGATTTTCCAGGCAAGAGTACTGGAGTGGGGTGTCATTGCCTTCTCCGTTCATCTAGTATATTCCCTCTCCAACTTAAATTTTGTTGCTTTCTCAGCATTAACCCTCCCCTTACAGCAGACCACTCCTGTGTATCCAAACACCAACTGTGTAACAAAGGTGTCTTAAGAAGAGGATCATCATCTCATATTTAATTGGGCAATTTCTTTTAATCTTGGCTTCTACTTCAATGTGGGTTATGGTGGGTGAGGCTGGGAAAGGAAAAGTATATGAGAAAGAAAGGTTGGAGTGAAATGTTCAAATTAATCTATTAAACTACATAGCCACAAAAAAAGTTAAGTAAATTTCCTAGAATGGTATTATGCAGGAGAACTTGAAGTGGCATCGACCAGGTGGCCCTTTCTGAAGCCTTTACCTATCAGAAGGCTTTTCTTGACCACTTTTCCCCTTCAGGATGATTAAGTGCTCTTCTGTATTCTCAGAGATTCTTTGGCTACATTTATCCTAGCATTTACTACACTGTGTTCATAGCATCTAAATATGGCCCAATGGCCACAACTTATATTTACCTATTTATTATCATGGCTCTGTTCTTCCCTTCACAAAATTTTGTTGAAAGACAAGTTGACATTTACATTGTACCTCCCCATGGCCCATTCACTCTTTAGCTCAATGCAATCTACCTATGCTGTTTCATTACACCAAAAGGCCTCTCACTAACAACACTATTGTTATCCTACATTATGCCAACAATCACCCTCATTACTAATTTCCATAGAGAGACAGATTTCAGGCTACCTTATTTAAGATCTCTGGAACAAATAACTGCTAATCACCCTCTCAAATTTCTTACTTCTATTTCTGTGACACTTTTCTCCTTTGATTAACTTCCTATGTCTCTGGACATTCCTTTTCAATTCCTTTTGTGTGCTGCAATTTCTCTCTGGTGCCCTTATGTGCCCCTATTCATTTACATTCCTCATTCCATTCTGCACACTTAACCTAAGATAGCATCTGTTGGAACCATATACTCCTAAAGAGATTTATCAGGTTACACCAGTTGACCACACGGCCAATTGATCCACTGATTAAACTGATGACATCTTCTTTTATCTCTTTTCTACACGACAAGTATCCTTATCTTTCTCAGGAAAAAAAGAAAAACTATGATTGATGAGGAAAATTGACTTCCTGGCAAAGTGCTATCAGGAAATCCATTTGTCTGGGAAAGGAAACAACTCTGTCTGAGTGGTAAAGATGCCTGCCACAGCCACAGGGAGACAATCAAGGGACTGCCAATCTGTAAGATTTCACAATTCCATAGAATGTTTACTTTTGCTCTTTTATTGTCACCTATACCTGAATTATACATATCAAATTGGTTCCATGACTAAAGTGATTCACATCCAAATCCTGCTGCAAACAAACAAACAAAAATCCATTCTCGCACATTTTCAGATGCCAACTATAGCATTTGGGTGAAATTCCAAGCTGGCACGACACATATTTCTGCTTGCCAGAAACCCATCATTCCATATTGAATTTATAGAGCATCGTCTTTCCAAAACCTCCTAATACTCCTCAAGGCAGGGGAAAAAAGTGATTATATTCTTATTCCTGAAATGAACACCAAGGAGAACTTAAAATTAAAGATATGAAAAGTGCTAACAAGAGACTCAGAATGAATTCTTCAGTTCCCCACGAGGGTGCTATTCGGCAAATTGGCTTAAGCCTAGGAGCTACCTTTTGCATCACAGTTGATATGTCTAAAATTTTTACTTCTTAAATATTCTTGGAAAGCAAAAATATTTTCATATCATAACCTTTGTATCCATAAGCATCTTCTTATTCTAAAATAATATGTTTCTTTCATCCACTGTGAACATTCTGACACATTTACATTATGGATTATTTTTTCTATTTTTTAAAAGATAAAAGTATTGTGAGAGCATAGAATAGAGACTGTCTGTGTTTAATGTAAAATCTTCTTCAGAACAATAGAAAGAAGGAATGTGAATTCTCAGGGAAGGGGTGGAGGTAATACAACCTTCTCTGTTGCATCATAACAATAGCCAGGAAGAAAATGAAGGTGGTAATATGGATGTAGTTGGCAGATATGAGAGGCCTTGAGAGTAATGGTAGGAGTGAGTCAGAATAAATTTTCTCAGTCCGCACTGAGACCACATCCCTGCACCATCAGAGTTGCCATTCTGATCAAAAAGACAGATCACACGTCCTACAAGCAGTCCTCATAAAAGAACACATTTTGGGACTAGAACTATGAGTTGAAATGAGGTCACTTGATTTTATTTCCCTTTAAAAATGGGGAAAAAAAACCCAAAAACATGCTTATGAACCAAAATCCCAGTAACCGACTTTGGTAGACATGATCATATTTTATGAACTTAAAATTCTGAACCTCTAGAAAATAAGCCTATTAATTGCAAGTAAATTACCACAAACTGGGTGGCTTAAAACAACAGAAATGTATTCTTTCACAGTCTGGAGGCTGAAATTCTGAAATCCAGGTGTTGGCATGGCCTTGCTCCCTCTGAAGGCTCCAGGGAAGAATCTTCTCTGCCTCTTCCTAGTCTCTGTGGCTGATAGCAATCCTTGGCATTCCTTGGCTTACATCTGCATAACTCCAATCTGGCTGTCTTCACATTACCTTCTTCTCTGTATTTCTTTTTGTCCTCTACTCTCATCTTCATAAATGAATTTAGGATCCATCCTAACCCAGTATAGCCTCATCTAAACTAATTACATCTGCAAAGACACCATTTCCAAATAAGGTCATATTTGAGATTCCAGGTGGAAATGAGTTTGAGGAGAATATTATGTACTAGTTTATTATGTATAAATATTATGTATTAGTTTTAGGAAAATATTATGTATTAGTTGTTGTTTTGGTTTTTTTTTTTTAAGGAAAATTCAAGTTGGGCTAGATTTTTGTTTTTTTCTGCATTTGAATGCATGAGGAGCTGAGAGTCTTATGTAATGTCAGTTGAAAAAGACACCAGGCTTCAAACCATTCATTTATGACTTCTTGGTTACCTTCTCCTCCGGTCTCAGTCATGTATAAGCAACATCGTGAATCATATCATTTAAAGAGATAGGTCTGTTGACATCTACTATGCCCATCAGTTCACTCTGTGGGATGGATTGCTATGAATCTCTCCATCATACTTGGCCACCAAATTTCCAAATGACACCCATGTTCACAGATCATCATCTAAACCTGCTGCTGCTAAGTCGCTTCAGTCGTGTCCGACTCTGTGCGACCCCATAGACAGGCAGCCCACTAGGCTCCCCCGTCCCTGGGATTCTCCAGGCAAGAACACTGAGAAGGCAATGGCAACCCACTCCAGTACTCTTGCCTGGAAAATCCCAAGGGCAGAGGAGCCTGGTAGGCTGCAGTCCATGGGGTCGCGAAGAGTCGGACATGACTGAGCGACTTCCCTTTCACTTTTCATCTAAGCCTAGAGGAAGTCAAGTAACTTGGGATTTACTTTTCACCATCATGCTAGAAGTTTTTTGTCTTTTTCTTGTGTTTGATCTTCTGTTTCTTACCTCCATCCCATCTTTGCATTCATCTTTACTTATTAACTTTCCCATTTTTATGGAACACAATTTTTTGTATCTTCTGAAGAAAGTGGAATGGGAAATTAAATTTCCCTTTTCTTACATGTCTAAAATATAACTTGAAGTAGGCCAGGTATAGAATTGTTAGTTGGAAACCAGTTTTCTTCAGTTATTCTAAGGTACTTCACATTGCTGCTTGCTTCTAGTGTTTCTGTTTTAAAAACAAACAAACAAACAAACCACTGGTCTGCTAGATTTATCTTTCTGTTTGCTTGTTTGTTTGTTTGTTTTTAATTTTGGTCTTTTACTTCTGAGAGATTCCCACAAGATTATATCACAACAGTTTCATAAATATTTTTTTCCTGTAATCATTTTTTCTAATTTTATGGTGTTCTCTGAATGTTTCTCTTCATACTATCTAGTTTTTCTTTTAAGAATACAATCATCTCTAAGATCACTGCTAGGATATTAATGTTACTTGTTTTCATTCTGCCTAATACTTGTCTTCTCTAACTTGCTTCTTTTTTCTATTTGCTCCTTTTTCCCTACATTCTTTGTTAAAGTCTTCCTCCAAATATCTCATCATCTGTTTGCCTGCTCATGATCAAGAATAGCAGGAAGTGGGCTCAAAATCAGACTGAACACGCTAAGCATCCTAGTAAGGACACGCCAATTTGAACTTCATTAGAGGGAGATCTGGACAGGTATTAGGAAAACTTGGATGTCAATATATTTGCTTTCTTTTTTTGTGGGAAGGCCAGTTTCCTAAAGGTAAATCTTTTAGTCTTCTATTAGGGGACAGAAGTCTGGTTTTACATGCCCTGAAAGGCAATTTAAGTATGAGACAAAAATCCTGGCATGTGTATGTATACACACACACACACATAGTCCATTCATTCTTTTCTTTATGATACTATACATCTACTCTCAAAAATCTAGGCCAGGAACAGTTTAATCTTCCTTAGCAAGCAAATGTTCAGAGGTACTCAAGTAATGGAGAGGAAGGCAAATTAAATGGGAGAGGTTATCTAGGAATTTGCTTTCTGTATCACCAGATCATCTTTAACAGCAAATTGTTTCACTGTAAATTCCTTAAGTTCTGCCAGTTTCTGAGTTTTTTTGAAAATCTTACAGTTTAATTTGGTTCTTTCTCAGTTTTTTTCTATTTCCAGGTTAGCATTTGCTAAGTGGGTAGTCCTTGACCATCTGCTTCCTGACTTCCAAAATGCTATTCCAATTGTTTTTCTTTCCTGTCTTAAGGGGCCAAATCTTAAAAATACTATCCCTTTATTATAGCTTTAGATAAGTTTGAAAGGATCAATACTAGACACATGTATTTAATCTGTCCTCTTAAAGCATAAAACCTGCAGGAAATTTTTATTTTATAAAAGAATAAAACTTAACAAAGTAGTTTTTAACCTAAAAACATAGGCTGTCTGTCATTGCGATCAAAATAATACAAAATGTGGACTAAGGTCTATGACAAATGGTAGATTGTTGGCTGATTATTTTTTCCCTGAAGGATGATGGAAGACTAGGGTGGCAGAAACTAAGACAAAAATCTAGTGATAATCAACATCACTTGTAATAAGTATGCTATAATTATACAACCAAGAATGACACAGGGCAAAAAAGAAATCATAAAAAATATGGAGTAACCCAAATGCCATTTTTTAAAAACTCAGTTCAGTTCAGTTTAGATGCTCAGTCATGTCTGACTGACTGCGACCCCATGGACTGCAGCATGTAAGGCTTCCCTGTCCATCACCATCTCCCAGAGCTTACTCAAACTCGTGTCCATTGAGTTGATGATGTCAGCCAACCATCTTGTCCTCTGTCATTCCATTCTACTCCTGCCTTCAATCTTCTCCAGCATCAGGGTCTTTTCAAATGAGTCAGTTATGGCCAACTTTGGAGCTTCAGCTTCAGCATCAGTCCTTCCAATGAATATTCAAGACTGATTTCCTTTAGAATTGACTGGTTTGATCTCCTTGCTATCCAAGGGACTCTCAAGAGTCTTCTCCAACACCACAGTTCAAAAGCATCAATTCTACGGTGCTCAGCTTTCTTTATGGTCCAACTCTCATATCCACACATGACTACTGGAAAAACCATAACTTTGACTAGATGGACCTTTGTTGGCAAAATAATGCCTCTGCTTTTTAATACACTGCCTAGGTTGGTCATAGCTTTTCTTCTATTGAGCAAGTGTCTTTTAATTTCATGGCTGAAGTCACCATCTGCAGTGATTTTGGAGCCCAAGAAAATAAAGTCTGTCACTCTTTCCATTCTTTCCCCATCCATTTGAAATGAATTGTTGGGACAAGATGCCATGATCTTAGTTTTTTCAATGCTGAGTTTTAAGCCAACTTGTTCATTCTTGTCTTTCACTTTCATCAAGAGGCTCTTTAGTTCATCTTCACTTTCTGCCATAAGGGTGGTGTCCTCTACATTTCTGAGGTTATTGATATTTCTCCTGACAATCTTGATTCCAGCTTGTGCTTCATCCTGTCCAGCATTTTGCATGATATACTCTGCATATAAGTTAATTAAGCAGGGGACAATATACAGCCTTAATGTATTCCTTTCCCAATTTGGAACCAGTCTGTTGTTCCATGTCTGGTACTAACTGTTGCTTCTTGACTTGCATACAGACTTCTCAGGAGCCAGGTAAGGTGTTCTGGTATTCCAATCTCTTTAAGAATTCTCCACAGTTTGTTGTGATCCACACAAAGGTTTTAGTGTAGTCAATGAAGCAGAAGTAAATGTTTTTCAGGAGTTCTCTTGTTTTTTCTATGATTCAACAGGTATTGACAATTTCATCTCTGGCTTCTCTGCCTTTTCTAAAACCAGTCTTTACATCTGGAAGTTCTCAATGCATGTATTTTGAAGCCTAGCTTAGAGAATTTTGAGCATTACTTTACTAGCATGTGAGATGATTGCAATTATGGTAGTCTGAACATTCTTTGGTTTTCCCTTTCCTTGGGATTGGAATGAAACTGACCTTTTCCAGTCCTGTGGCCACTGCTGAGTTTTCCAAATTTGCTGGCATATTGAGTGCAGCACTTTTACAGCATCATCTTTTGGGATTTAAAAAAGCTCAGCTGGAGTTCCATCACCTCCAGTAATTTTGTTCATAGTGATGCTTCCTAAGTCCCACTTGACTTCACATTCCAGGATGTCTGGCTCTAGGGGAGTGATCACACCATCCTGGTTATCTTGGTCATGAAGATCATTTTTGTACAGTTCTTCCATGTATTCTTGCCACCTCTTCTTAATAGCTTCTGCTGCTGTAGATTCATACAGTTTCTGTCCTTTATTGAGCCCATCTTTGCATGAAATGTTCCCTTGGTATCTCTAATTTTCTTGAAGAGATCTCTAGTCCTTCCCATTCCACTGTTTTCTTCTATTTCTTTGCATTGATCACTTAGGAAGGCTTTCTTATCTCTCCTTGCTATTCTTTGGAACTCTGCATTCAGATAGATGTATCTTTCATTTTCTCCTCTTCCTTTCTCAGCTATTTGTAAGGCCTTCTCATACAACTGTTTTGCCTTCTTGCATTTCTTTTTCTTGGGGAAGGTTTTGATCACCACCTCTCTACAAGCAGTGATAATTGGTGGCTAC
>NW_011495076.1:4535564-4541536 GCF_000754665.1 Bison bison bison | reverse complement strand
GAGTGACTTCACTTTCACTTTTCACTTTCATGCATTGGAGAAGGAAATAGCAACCCACTCCAATGTTCTTGCCTGGAGAATCCCAGGGATGGGGGAGCCTGGTGGGCTGCTGTCTATGGGGTCGCACAGAGTCGGACACGACTAAAACAACTTAGCAGCAGCAGCAGCATCATGAAAAGAGACCATCAGCTTTTATATATCTCCTAATGTAAGTGCACAATAAAATTATATAACAGTTTTCACAAAGCATTAAATACAAATCCATCAATACTCTAGATATAATTATCAATTTACAGGAAATACAGGAGTCAGACCACTTAAAATGACATAAGGGTATAATCAGGGAAAAAAACCATACCATGGGAAACAACATTCTTTGAACTTCGAACAACAATGGAATTGTTCTGTAAAAGCATTATTCAATATAGTAGCTACATGGGGGGCTAATGGATATTTGAAATATGTTTAATGTAATATTTAAATTTTATTAATCTATGCTAATTTTTATTTAACTTTAATTAATTAAAATTTAAATAACTAGATGTAGATAGGGGCTACCATATCAAGTCCATCATATAACTCTCTAAGACATTTCTTCATAAATATCAAAGAAAACAGGAGAAAAAAGGAGATAAAGACTCAAAAATATATCTTCCAATTATGATGTATAATTGTTATTTGGATTTTAATTAAAAGAAATAGTACACAATTATAAAACACTAGGTGAAATGTGAGCATTTATATTTGATGCTTTTAAGGAGTAAGTGTTATTTAGTGTATGATAGGGCTTCCCTGGTGGATCAAACTGTAAAGAATCTGCCTGTAATGCAGGAGACCTGGGTTAAATTCCTTGGCCAGGAAGATTCCCCTGGAGAAGTTTATGATAAGGATGTTATAGTTATGTTTAAAAATAGTTTTCATCAAAAATAAATAATTATAGATTAAATTATCTGTAATGATGGCTTAGATTTAGTTCATCATAATCCAAAATTGGGTGGGAATATGAATAAAACAAGAAATCGATGAAACAAGACTGATAATAAGCTCATTGTTGAAGCTAGTGATAGACAGCTGGGAACACATCATACTATTCTCTTAACTCTTGAACATGCTGGAAAATTTCCTCATGCCCACTTTTTTTAATAACCATGTGGCAACTCCAGACATTCTAATATACAACTAGAGTTGAGATCCTTGAGGAAGAGGAAAGAAAATAGAGTAAACTTTTTAGGAAGCGTTCTAAGGGAGAACAGAAATATTTAAAAGACACTGTATAAAGTGTGAGGGACCTCTTCCTTCCCCTTCAGGAGATTTTACTGCACAATCACTTCAAATTTATTTGAGATTTTATTATAAATGCAACTTTGAGGAATCAATTCTTCAATTTCAGAATTTTGGTACACGCTCAAGATAGGAACATAAAAGTGGAGAAGCACCATTGGTACAAATAGATACAACTTTTCAAAGCATTCTTATTATACTTTATGTGAGGCTAATGAGGGCTTAACTCAGGAGAGATGAAAAACTCTGCATGTGTCTTCTGTAAGTGTCTTCAAAAATTAAACCTCAAATGTAAGCAGAAAGTATAAATACAGACATTTATTCATCATTAAGATCATTTTGAGAATCTATGAACTTGTCTGTGTGTTTTATTAATTAGGATCTGATACAGCAGATAGAATAAAGTAACAGAAAACTCAAAGACTGCAGCCTTTCACTTACCATCGATTGAGATATTTCTTTTCCTCTGACTGTGTAACTTTTTTTTTTTTGGTACACATAAGTTTAATAAGCAATCATTCCAAAAAAAAGTTCTTAAATGAATTCCCTGGGGCCATAAAGATATACATCTGTGTAAAAGCAGGTTTTACAAGGACTGCAAAAGATCTAACCTTATCAGTCTCTCTAAATTGCCACGTGGATTAAAACCACTCTAGATGTTCAAAATTTCCAAGCATTAAATTCATGATTACAGGGTAACCTCCCTCTATTGCTTATTCATAATAATCCTACTGGGATAAAGGGAAGGAAGAAAATTAGCATATACTGTGCCTGCCAAATTAAATATATTTTGTACTTTAATTCTCTTGTCAACTTAATTGTTATCATTTCTGTCTTATAGATAAAGAAAGTCAATTCAGAGAGGTTTACTCATTTGTTTGATGTCACATAGTGGAGAAGTAGACTTTAAATCTAGTTTGATTCAAAGTTTAATATGATTGCCATTATGCCATTCTGCCTTCTAATCAACTTTGCTTTTGTCTAGTTTTTACACATACATAAGAAAACTTTTTAAAAAAGAGAATTAAAAATTCCAGACATGTTCTGTTGGGGAAGATGGTTTACTACCTAAAATAGAATGCAAATTATACCAGTAAATTCCAGAAAATGTGAGTGAATTTGTTTCCTAGGCTGCCATACAAATTACTACAAACTTGGAAGCTTAAAACAACTGAAATGTGTTCCTTCATAGAGGCTCTGGCAATATCAGTGCCCCCATCTTACTCTGCACCCATTTCTCTGTCTTCAGCTTCTGCATTTACAACTCTGCCCTTGGAGTCACTCTCATTTTTCTTGAAGGGTTGCACATTTTTAAGTCAATAATCTTTATCAGCTCATTTCCCTTATGGAGAACACCAGAAGCCCAACACATCCTTCATTTAACCCTGTCTGTATTCTTTTGTCCAAGTTGATATTGCTTCTGCTGGTATAGCAGTCTCAAAAATCTCATGTCTCCCATGTATATCATAAGCATCCATACCATTAGACAAGAGCATTCTTCACACAGACCTGTCCTGGTTAACCCTTATCTATTCCTGGTTTCTGCTGAGATAGTTGATTGGATTAACGAGTGACTTATCTAATTGATTAGCAAAAATTGTCTAGCCACACCCTTAGACCTCTATCACATGCTTTCCCATTAGTAAAGAGCCTAATTTTCCATCATTTTCAATCTGAATAACCTAGGTACCCCCAAATAATTCAAGCGCTGATTCCATCAGTTCAGTTCAGTTCAGTTGCTCAGTCGTATCCAACTCTGAGACCCCATGAATCGCAGCACGCCAGGCCTCCCTGTCCATCACCAACTCCCGGAGTCCACCCAAACCCATGTCCATCAAGTCATTGATGTCACCCAACCATCTCATTCTCTGTCGTCCTCTTCTCCTCCTGCCCTCAATCTTTCCCAGCATCAGCATCTTTTCAAGTGAGTCAGCTCTTCACATCAGGTGACTAAAGTACTGGAGTTTCAGCTTCAACATCAGTCCTTCCAATGAACACCCAGGACAGATCTCCTCCAGGATGGACTGGTTGGATCTCCTTGCAGTCCAAAGGACTCTCAAGAGTCTTCTCCAACACCACAGTTTAAAAGCATCAATTCTTTGGTGCTCAGCTTTCTTTATAGTCCAACTCTCACATTCAGACATGACCACTGGAAAAAACATAGCCTTGAATAGATGGACTTTTGTTGGCAAGTAATGCTGCTGCTTTTTAATATACTGTCTAGGTTGGTCATAACTTTCCTTCCAAGGAGTAAGCGTCTTTCAATTTCATGGCTGCAATCACCATATGCAGTGATTTTGGAGCCCAGAAAAATAAAGTCAGCCACTGTTTCCACTGTTTCCCCATTTACTTGTCATGAACTGATGGGGCCGGATGACATGATCTTAGTTTTCTGAATGTTGAGCTTTAAGCCAACTTTTTCACTCTCCTCTTTCACTTTCATCAAGAGGCTTTTTAGTTCCTCTTCATTTTCTGCCATAAGGGTGGTGTCATCTGCATATCTGAGGTTATTGATATTTCTCCCAGCAATCTTGATTCCAGCTTGTACTTCTTCCAGCCCACTGTTTCTCATAATGTACTCTGCATACAAGTTAAATAAGCAAGGTGACAATATACAGCCTTGAAGTACTCCTTTTTCTATTTGGAACCAGACTGTTGTTCCATGTCCAGTTCTAACTGTTGCTTCCTGACCTGCATATAGGTTTTTCAAGAGGCAGGTCAGGTGGTCTGATATGACCATCTCTTTCAGAATTTTCCATAGTTTATTGTGATCCACACAGTCAACGGCTTTGGCATAGTCAATAAAGCAGAAATAGATGTTTTTCTGGAACTCTCTTGCTTTTTCCATGATCCACTGGATGTTGGCAATTTGATCTCTGGTTCCTCTGCCTTTTCTAAAACCAGCTTGAACATCTGGAAGTTCACGGTTCACGTATTGCTGAAGCCTGGCTTGGAGAATTTTAAGCATTACTTTACTAGCGTGTGCTGCTGCTAAGTCGCTCAGTCGTGTCCAACCCTCAGTGACCCCATGGACTTCAGCCCTCCAGGCTCCTCCGTCCATGGGATTTCCAGGCAAGAGTACTGGAGTGGGGTGCCATTGCCGAGATGAGTGCAATTGTGTGGTATTTTGAGCATTCTTTGGCATTGCCTTTCTTTGGGATTGGAATGAAAACTGATCTTTTCCAGTCCTGTGGCCACTGCTGAGTTTTCCAATTTTCCTGGCATATTGAGTGCAGCACTTTCACAGCATCATCTTTCAGGATTTGAAATAGCTCAACTGGAATTCCATCACCTCCACTAGCTTTGTTCATAGTGATGCTTTCTAAGGCCCACTTGACTTCACATTCCAGGATGTTTGGCTCTAGGTCAGTGAGCACACCATCATGATTATCTGGGTCATGAAGATCTTTTTTGTACAGTTCTTCTGTTATTCTTGCCACCTCTTCTTAATATCTTCTGCTTCTGTTAGGTCCATACCATTTCTGTCCTTTATCGAGCCCATCTTTGCATGAAATGTTCCCTTGGTATCTCTAATTATCTTGAAGAGATCTCTAGTCTTTCCCATTCTATTGTTTTCTTCTATTTCTTTGCACTGATCACTGAGGAAGACTTTCTTATCTCTCCTTGCTATTCTTTGGAACTCTGTATTCAGATGCTTATATCTTTCCTTTTCTCCTTTGCTTTTTGCTCTTCTTCTTTTCAGAGCTATTTGTAAGGCCTCCCCAGATAGCCATTTTGCTTTTTTGCATTTCTTTTTCTTGGGGATGGTCTTGATCCCTGTCTCCTGTACAATGTCACGAACCTCATTCCATAGTTCATCAGGCAATCTGTCTATCAGATCTAGTCCCTTAAATCTATTTCTCACTTCCACTGTATAATCATAAGGGATTTGATTTAGGTCATACCTGAATGGTCTAGTGGTTTTCCCTACTTTCTTCAATTTAAGTCTGAATTTGGCAATAAGGAGTTCATGATCTGTGCCACAGTCAGCTCCTGGTCTTGTTTTTGCCGACTGTATAGAGCTTCTCCATCTTTGGCTGCAAAAAATATAATCAATCTGATTTCGGTGTTGACCATCTGGTGATGTCCATGTGTAGAGTCTTTGCCAGTAGCCAGCACAGGAGTCCCCACCCATGACAAGGTCATGTGGGAGAGTTCTGGTGGGCAAGGCGAGCCAGAACTTGAGGGGTGCCCCTCTGGGCCTGCCTGAGCATCTACCCCAATACCAGAGTCTGTCTGTTTTACTGCCTCATGACTCTCACCAACTCCTCTGATATTCACAGAGGGCTATCCCCAACCACCTTTTCCCTGAATGAAATAAACTTAGAGCTCTAGCTAATTAGACTCCTGGGCATAATAGGAGTGTTTAAATCCAAACCCCTCAGAGGGCTCTCTAACTCGCCTGACAGGTTTACCCGGACTCCTACAGCTACACATACGATTGTTTACAGTCTCCCAACCGTGAGAGACACAGGAAGCTTTTAAGATATTCAAATAGTGTAGAGCCTCTCGGAGATTAGAAATTGTTAGAACTAGTAGAAGATTTCATTGTTGAGCCAATGCTTGCTGCCAAGTTTCCACATCCCCTGTATTGTATCCTTAAAAGTGTATTAATTAATATAGTTGGTACATAGAAAAAATAAGTAGTGGCCTTGGTGCTAACAACTTTAGACCCTTAAGGTAATGAATTC
>NW_011495076.1:4506590-4535464 GCF_000754665.1 Bison bison bison | reverse complement strand
TGACAAACCTTTATCAGAGTCATAAAATGTTAACAGGCCTTCTGGCCAGAAGATGATGTAAATCACCTAAACAATTTGTATATGATAAGTTTGCAGAAAAGAAAGCCTGGTCTCGATAAGGATTAAAGACTGCTGACTTTGCATGATTTCACACCCCCTATTATCCTATATGCACAACTTAAGGTATATAAGCTCCCTTTGAAAATAAAGCTACGGGCCTTGCTCAAAGCTTGGTCTCCCTGTGTCGTTCTTTCTCTTTCCTTTTCCTTTTCAGGCTGATCCCCTGGAGCACAGGGGCCCTCTGTGTTCACTTTCCTGCCTGGGCTTCTAAGACCCACTCGAGAAGGTGCCTAAGGTGGGGCACCTTCCACGATTCGAGATGGCGGCTGCAGCCTACGTGAACAGAGCAAGTCCCATGCTGGGGCTTTATTGGCTTTTTGCGTAAACCAAGGAATATCAGCCTCTTTTCTCTCCTCTATTTTCTTAACTGCAAAATTCTTTCCCTGTCTCTTTCTCCTTTTATCTATTATTTATCTTTTAATCACCAATGCTGTCCTCCCGAGGGAATCCCTGGCTCCTACCAGGGCTGGACCCCAGTAAGTCTTCTCTTGTATTGTTGGAAGATGGTGTTTGCTGTGATCAGTGCATTCTCTTGGCAGAACTCTATTAGCCTTTGCCCTGCTTCATTCTGTACTCCAAGGCCAAATTTGCCTGTTACTCCAGGTGTTTCTTGACTTCCTACTTTTGCATATTGCTTAGCAGTTCTTTTCTTATCTCTTTCCTCTCACATTTACCATATACAACAATGGAAACCAGGCCGTATCTTTAGCACTTTGTTTGCAAAGCTCTTCAGCTAAATATCCAATTTCATTACTTATAAGATCTGCCTTCCATCCCCAAATAGAAAACAATTCAGCCACAGTTCTCTGTCACTTTATGACAAGGAACACAAGTGTCTTTATAATATGTTCTTATTTCTTTCTGAGATCTCACCAGAAGCACTGTTAAGGTCTTTATTTTTATCAAATGTCTCTTCAAGTGAATCTAGGCTTTTACTGTTATATACTTCAAAATTCTTCCAGTCTCTACCTATTATACAATTCTAGAGCAACTTCTGTATTTTTAGGTACTTTTTACATCAGCACCCCACTCTCAGTAACAAAATCTGCATTGATTTCCCAGGGCTGCCAAATGAACAACCCACAAATTTAGTGGTTTTAAACAACAAAAGTTTATTCTCTCACAGTTATGGAGGGAAGAAGTCTTAAATCAATGTACTAAGAGTGCCACATTCTCTCCAAAGTCTCTAGGGACCAATACTTTCTTTTTTCTTCCAGCTTCTGGTGTCTACCAGCAATCCTTGGCCTTCCTTGGCTAGTAGATGCATTACTGAAATCTCTGCCTCTGTCTTTATATCATCTTCTCCTCTATATCTTTTCTTCCACTCTCTGTATAATTTATCTCTGACTCATTCTTCTAGTGACATCCATGCTTGGATTTCAGGCCCACTCAGGAAATCCAAGATGATCTCATCTCAAGATCCTCAAGAGTGTGTGTGTGTGTGTGTGTGTTCTGTATTTATATAATACATAATACATAAGTCTATAAAAGTTTATAGCTATATAAATCTAATTATAATTTCATAAGATTGCAAAGTGTGAAGCAAAATTTATCTTATTAATGGTGCTGAAATTCAGCATATCTATGATACTACATTTTAAATCTGATGATAACAGTGTATCAATAAAATAAATTTAATCAGAGTTAAGAAATCTTTCACCAAAATTGTTGGGGAATGGCTGTCAAATTGAATGCAGATGTAAAACCTACTAAAAACAACTGATCCTTAAGGAGTAATGAGTTTATATTTGCATTCACTGCTCTGTCACTGTCCATAAAAGCTATCAGATATTTGTTCTTTAGGTACTACTGTCAAACCGGTTTTGAGAGACAGACAATGTTAAAGTAAGCACATGTCAAAAAGAACTTTTATAAAAAATATCACAGGGATAAGGATGGACCTAAATATATTGTGAAACTAGTGGAAATGTACTTATGATAAAAAAAAAAAAGTCTGCCCATGCTCCCATCTTGAATCATAAAGTCAACATTCTTTAAAATTTATTTATCTTGGTTGACAGCAAATGTACAAGTAGTATATGTTTTCAATTCACTCATTTTACCAGTAATCTAGGTATACAATATTTCACACTTGGCCTAATTCTATCATGTGATTGAAAACTTCTAAAGACAAAGACTTGGTAATAGAACTACTCTTCCACAAAGAGGATTTATCCATAGTGTAGACCTTACAAGGATTATATTTGGCACACCTGCATCAGGTTATCAATGCTCCCAGGACAAGTTACCTATCATTTAAACCTTCAAATAACCACTGCATTTATTGCCTTCAATTTTTCTAGTAATAGCTATTTTATAATAGCAAAATTTATCATTCTGTGTAATGTTTTGAAAAAACAATCATTTTCTGCGTATAAAACTTATTCTTGAAAAAATATGGAGTACATTTTATTTTCTTAGCTGCTGGTATGAAATATCTCTTTGTGGAAACCTGTCTTTGTTGAGAGAATAGATTTTGCCTAATGAAACCTGTACAATCTATTCTTTCAACAAAGACAGGTCTCCACAAAGAGACATTTCATACCAGCAGCTAAGAAAATAAAGTGCCTGGGGCTTCCAGTTGGCTCAGTGGTACTATATCTACCTGCCAAGCAGGAGACACAGGTTTGATCCCTGGGTAGGGAAGGTCCCCTAGAGAAGTAAATGGCAACCCACTCTAGTATTCTTGCCTGGGAAATCCCATGGGCAGAGGGCTTCAGGCCATGGGGTCACAAAGAGTCTGACAGGACTTACTGACTAAAGAACAACAATGAAGCCTGAGGTCCCAGTAACTTAGATTGGTGCTTCAGTTAGAAAGAGTTTACAGAAGAACTACTCATCTACACATTGGAAAGGGAGATATTTACTCCTAAGAGACAGTAGGGATAGAAAATATTGGAGGCAAAGTAACAATGAAAGGATCAAGATTGTGGAAATACAGCACAGATAATAGGGGAAAATATTCACAAACTATATATTCAATAAGGACTTAGTATTCATAATACATAAAAAGCACTTATAACACAACAATAAAAAAAAAAACAAAAAAAAATAACTCAATTTAAAAATGGGCAAAGAATTGACTAAACATTTTTTCCAAAGATTACATACACATGGACAACAAGCTCAACCCAATTCACCATTTGGAAAATACAAATCAAAGCCAAAATAATATATAGCCTCACACTAGGATGGCTTTAATTAAAAAAAAAAAAAAAGTATATAACAAGTATTGGTAAGGAAACGGAGAAATTTTTGGAACCTTTGTACTTTGCTGATGGGAATGTAAAATGGTACAGATACTGTGGGAAACCGCTGGCATTTCCTCAATAGGTTAAACAGAATTACCATATGATCCAGAAATTCTATTTCTTGGTATGTATCCAGGAGATCTGAAATCAGATATCCAAACAAATTTCTACACAAATGTTCACAGCAGTATTTATAATTGCCAGAAGATGAAAATGATGAAAATGTTCATTAATTAATGAATAGATAAATAAAATGTAGCATATATAAACAATGGAATATTCAGACATAAAGAATAAAGTGCTTACACATGCTATAGCATGATAACAACAAGCTACATAAAAGAAGCCAGAAATAAAATGCCATATATTGTATGGTTCCACTAAAAAAAAAAAAGCAGAGTAGGCAGTTTTACAGAGAGAATAAAGTTATTGGTTGCCAGGAGTTCAGGGAAATGGGGAATGACTGTTTAATGGATTTATTTTGGGGGTAATGAAAATGTTCTGTAATTAGACAGTGGAGCTAGTGGTACAATGTTTCAATAAATGAGCTAAATGCCACTAATGGTAAATTGTTTATTATGTGTATTTTATCACCATGAAAAGAAATAATTGTAAAGAAAAACCAATTAGGAAAGGGGCTTCCCTGGTGATCCAAGGGCTGAAACTTTGCCTTTCTGTTCAGGGTGTATGAGTTCAATCTCTGGTCAGGAAACTGAGATCCTACACATTTTGGGGCCAAAAAAAAAAAAAAAACCAGAATGAATGTTTTAACAAATTCAAGAAAGACTTTTAAAAAAGTACTAGGGAAGAAGAAGGACCAGGGAAAGAGAAATTAGAAAATGCTGCAGGACCCATGAAATATCTTCTTTCACTATGACCTTACAATATTTTGGTCTTTTTGAAAGATCATAAAAAAAGTCTCATTTCCTGGTATGCTTGGATTCCTTTGAAAATTGGTGTCAAGGCTGAGTTCTGCGCCCGGGCTAATATTATGTCAATAAGACCAGCCTATGCTGTTAAAGGAAGTAGAAATTTGAAATCCATATTTACTTTTAAAAATTTGGTCACCTGTTTTTTATCACTGTGCTAGACCTTGTGAGCTATTCTTAAAAGTAAGTTCTCCTTAAAAGCATGATCAGTGTTCTTCCCCTCTTGTTCCATGTGACACACATGGAGCTCAGACATCCCCATCTGAAACTCAGGGTCTCTCCTTGACCAGTTCAAGGTATTTCAGGACATCAAGAGACTCAGGTTGACCCTACCAACCCACCACCTTACCACTTAAGGGTCTTTCACCCATTCTGATTGCCAGATTACCGGATCAGGGTTAGCAAATGCCCCCAGGTCATGGTTGGTTGAGGACAGAGTTTGAAATTTGATTTACCTAAACCTTCACAAAGACTTGAGTTTCAAGGAATGTGCATTGTGGGACACTGTGGATTACAACTGGGGACTACTGTCAAACAGCGATGTAGAAGAATTGTTAGAACTCATGAAAAGTTTCTTTGGCTACCTTGCTTCTGATAAAGGTGGGAGTGAAAAAGCTTGATAAACCTTTACTGGGCTTCTCTGTTAGGGTGTTTGTGTTAGGTCTTCAAGCAGGTGCTCAAAATACATGGAACAGGAGGACTTCTAAGGGTGTCTTTGTCATAAGGACATTTCAGATACAGGATTTATAAGTAAGTGAAAGTCGATTTATAAGTAAGTGAAAGTCACTCAGTCATGTCCAACTCTTTGCAATCCCATGGACTATACAGTCCATGGAATTCTCCAGTCCAGAATACTGGAGTGGGTAGCCTTTCCCTTCTCCAGGGAATCTTCCCAACCCAGGTATCAAACCCAGGTCTCCCACATTATAGGCAGATTCTTTACCAGCTGAGCCACAAGGGAAGCCCAAGAATACTGGAATGGGTAGCCTATCCCTTCTCCAGGGGATCTTCCCAACCCAGGAAGTGAACTGAGGTCTCCTGTATATTGCAGGCAGATTGTTTACTAACTGAGCTATCAGGAAAGATTTCATAGGACTTACATATGTGACTAATTCTATAGGTGAAACTATGTTCTCAAACAAGGAAGAGATATCCCAAATGGTATATCCAAATAAGTCATATTACATTTTTGTTCTAATCCAATTATTTATTTCAACTTTTTATAAATGTTCATAGCTTCTGGGTAAAATGTTTTAGTCTATCTTTCATTGCACACAGGTTGTTATAACCAAACGTTAAATGCTCTAGGAAACAAACTCGCTCAGAAGGACAGCGTGGATAGTGGAATGCAGTTTATTACACTGTCGGGTTGAGGCAGAGTTTCCTGTTTAGCCAGGGACCCCAACCAACTTTTGTGAAAACCTTATATACCTTAAGTGTACTGCTCAAGCCCACATCCCTAAATTCTTTGAATCTAGCCTGGAAAGTGTTAAAGGGAGATAAAATCAGGTTACAGCCCTGATTCATAACCAGAAGGGTCAGCTGGTTATACATTATAACCTACACCAAAGGGTGCCATAAAGATTACAAAGGTGATTGACTACATAGGGGATTATCACATTCTTTCTGGCAAAGGGAAATCTTGGTATGGAATCTGGTGTCTATCAGTCCAGGAGGCCTGTTTGGCCATAGGTATATGATCTCCATGGTTACCAGGCACACAGTCCAAAGTTCACTGGGAATGTAAGATGGGGGTTCCTTCTTTTTCAAGATGGAGTCAGCTTGGCCTGTTCCTTTCCTCCTTCAAAGTAATCCACTAAATTCCCAAAGTACTGATACCTCAAATAAAGCTACTACTGGCCTCAAAATAATGGAGAAGGCAATGGCAACCCACTCCAATACTCTTGCCTGGAAAATCCCATGGACGGAGGAGCCTGGTAGTCCATGGGGACGCAAAGAACCGGACACGACTGAGCGACTTCACTTCACTTTTCACTTTCATGTATTGGAGAAGGAAATGGCAACCTACTCCAGTGTTCTTGCCTGGAGAATCCCAGGGACGGGGGAGCCTGGTGGGCTGCCGTCTATGGGGTCGCACAGAGTTGGGCACGACTGAAGCAACTTAGCAGCAGCAGCAGCCTCAAAATAAAATACAATTCTCTGAAAAATTACTTGGTTACAGAAGGACTTCACTATCAGCATCTCTGTAGAAGAATTCATTAGTTGGTCATATTGCTAAGGCTGCACACATCTGGAAGAAAGTATTAGATGAGTTGTGGTCACATCTGATTAGGTTTGAACCTGAGGGAATAATTCCATACATCAGGGTAACAAGGGAATGAGCTCATGTGCAGTGCTTTGTCCCTGATAAATTTCACTCTCTGCTAAACATGAATAGTTAATTTTTTAAGGAGGGTACAAGAAGCACATGCATACTACATTTAGAGGTGAAACTAATCTCATACTTTGGTATAAAATGTATTTCAGGTCTAATCACTGAATACCAGAAAATAGCCCTTTCTGCTAAAGTAAGTCAGTAATTTATATGACTCTGACAAGTTTAAATTGCCTAGCTTGCACCTCTAAAGTGAAATTCAAAAATTAGCAACAGAAGATGATATACTCCTGTCAGGAAAAAATAAATACTGTAATTCTAACTTACATCTGAAATATTTATGATGAATGTGGGCTTTTTTCTTGTTTGTCTTTTTTTTTCTCTCTCTCCTTTATATTTCCAAGGGAATTTATTACCCCTTTCACTCTTTCTCTATGTTCAAAATTTTCCAAGGAAATATAGTTATGGGCTATGATTCTATCCATCATTTTAGTATGAACAACAAGAAATGAGTTTAGGGAAGAAGACTGAGAAAAAATAAGCATTTGGTTTATGTTAAGCATTTTGCTACATGATTGATTCACTTTATCTCATTACATATTTACCACAGCTTTTCAAGGTAGGTGTAACAGGATTCCAAAATTGAACTTCTTCTTGTCTCAAATTTGACTGAGGTTCTGATGGCACAAAACGAAACAACAGGTCAGAAGCAAATTGCAAATTGCTTGACTACACCTACACAGGACCAGCAACCTGCCATTCTGTGCTGCAAATCTTACCTCAGTACCTAGTATTTAAGTCTACAGTCCATTGGTCAGCAAAGAGTGGGGCACAACTGACGGACACAAAGCAGAAAGATGAGAGCAGGGCAAAGGAGAGAAGGGATGAATTGCAGAGAGAATTGCTTTGAAAGGGCATGGGAAAGAGGCATGAAAAAGGAGATTAACATGCATTTAAGTCATTGAGAAGGCACTTCAAGATTCAGAGAACTTGAATTTGCACCCTCTGAGATATAGGAACTACTGCCTCACCAATGTTGTAAAAGGTCCAAATATTTGAGTTTGTGGTTATCTAATAGCCCCAAGAGTATAGAAGCCTGATTTGAAAAATAGCTGCACTTTCACTTGTCAAATGTTACTGTTTAAAATAATTAATTGTGTATATTTTGATAGAAGCCACCAAGGCCTTGTTTTGGATCACACTGAATAGGGCACTGTAGAAAAACAACAGGATTCCAATAAAGGGGCTCTTCCTCCAAGATTCATTCCTCCATTCATTCATTCATCTTTGTCAACAATATTTACTGAATACCTACTACAAACCAGGCATTTCTTAGTACAGGAAATACAGTAATGAATAAAAATAGGTAATCTTTGCCTTTTAAAATTTTATATTCTATTGAGAGAAGACAGATAATAGATAAATATGTCTAACTGAAAAATGCTTTGGAGAAAAAGCCATGAAGGGAAGACTGGGAGAAAGATCCAGTAAAAGAAGGTAAACAAGAGCTCAAGCAGAGATCCAAAGTGACCAGTTAGAAAAGATGCTTTGGCTGCGTCATACGGAGTAAGGTGAAATGTTCATTGTGAGAGAATCTAGAAGCCAAAAATGGCCAAGGTGAGAGTCAACTTTCAAAGTCTACCCAGCCTAGAAAATGTGAGTGTCATTTCTTAAGTAGGTATTTTCTTCTTCTTAAGTAGGTATTTCTCTCTTCACTCCCATGACCCACCCCAACACTGAAGAAGCCAGAAGCAAACAGCAAAGGAATGAATGAGGAGATGGAATGTAGAAGAATAGAAAGAAAAGGAAGTTAAGCAGAAGAATGAGAAATTGAGAACTGATCTTATCTGCCTTCCCGTTGTTGGTTTCCACCCTGCAGAATATTCAAGGTGTGGAAGGAAGGTAAGTGTTTTAACCTCATATGAAGGTTGGAATTCTGACTGTTGAACAGCAATACCATTTTAATAAAATGAAAATGACAAAGTGCTTAGAACACTTTCCTAATCCAAGAGTGACCAGAAAAGTCATGGGAATTCTCTGAGATTTCATTCTAGCAGAGACTGACAACAAATTCAGCAAGGTGGTATGAATGGAAGAGGGGGGAAATTACATTTAATGATTGTGCTCTACTGAGTTCTGCTCTGTTAACTTCCAAGCAAGAGTCAGTAGCACTCCAGAGTGGAGAAACAGAAGCTTAGAGAATGAATTAACCTTTCAAGATCATACAAAACTATGAAGTAGTGAAGTCCCAAAGCAAATATGGAAAATCAAAGTGATAACTCACTTGTCTGGAAGAGGCATGCTTTGGCCTCAATGCCTCAAAGAGAAGGAACATTCAAGAATAAATATTTCTTTGTGAAAGAGTCTAAATTCTTTAAGGTCCTTTATGGACCAAACAACTTGAGGTTCAACAAAGTTCTGTGTTGAGAAGAGGAATATTTCTTCACCAATGTATGATCCTGAATGTGGTAGCATCATTCTGTCACTTCTACAGACATGATTGGCCCATCACATCTTTTGCCCACTCCTTTGTCGCATATGCTCGACTTGATATTTGCTCATTAGAATTATGGGCTTCCCAGGCGGCTTCATGGTAAAGAATTTTCCAGCCAATGCAGGTGATGCAAGAGACACAGGTTTGATCCCAGAGTTGGGAAGATTCCCTGGAGGAAGAAATGGCAACCCAGTCCAGTATTCTTGCCTGGCTAAATCCCACAGACAGAGGAGCCTGGCAAGCTAGTCCACGGGTTCACAGAGTCGGACACAACTGAGCAACCGAGCACACACGTGTGCATTAGTATTATAGGGTATGGTTCTGAACTGGTAGTGATATTGACATAGTCCTTAGGTTTATAGTGCACTTTCATATACAAATAATTATTTGATCTCATAACTCAAAAGGAAGAACAATTACCATTCGGAATAATTTATCATAATACTAGAAAATTAAATTTAAACTAAAAGAATAAAACTAGAACTAAAAAAGTCTGAGTGGATTGCTCAGAGTCATAATGTTACTGTTAGAGACAGACTTTTAACACTACTCTACTGCCTCATAGTTTAAGGGAGACTTAAGAAGATAAAAGAAAGCACTTTTACTGTTATTGATAAAAATAATTTAGATAACCATTTGTGTCTAAAACAGATATACCAAATAATTACCAGTTTCTACCACTTTTAAATTTAATATTTTATATCATTTAGTCTCTTTTCCTTTATCTCTACCAATGCCTTCTGGGACTTTCTACTGAGAAAAGTTGTTTGTTTGAAGGTCTCGATTAAATAGTCTTTGGGTTCTCCTAATTTCTAATAAAAATCTAAACATTTCTCAAGGTAACTTTTGCAGCCTGTTCCCAATCTTTCGTAAGTAGTGAGAAAATTCAGTTGCCTACTTTTGTTTCTTAAAGGAAAACAACTAACCTTATCTACAAAATTATATTAATCAGCAAATATCAAAAATAACTCAGTCAATGGACTTTAAACAACAAGGTTGGATTTTTCTGTTTTTATGAAATTAACATACACATGTTTGAGACTCCAACCAGTCCATTCTGAAGGAGATCAGCCCTGGGATTTCTTTGGAAGGAATGATGCTAAAGCTGAAACTCCAGTACTTTGGCCACCTCATGCAAAGAGTTGACTCATTGGAAAAGACTCTGATGCTGGGAGGGATTGGGGCCAGGAGGAGAAGGGGACGACAGAGGATGAAATGGCTGGATGGCATCACTGACATGAGTCTGGGTGAACTCCAGGAGTTGGTGATGGACAGGGAGGCCTGGTGTGCTGTGATTCATGGGGTCGCAAAGAGTCGGACACGACTGAGCAACTGAACTGAACTGAACTGAACTGAACAGACTTAATATGCATTGTTCAAACCCTCATCAAGTCATAATTAATAAAGAAAATATCAAGATTGTAATGGTACTGAAATATCACAGGAATCTATATCTATAAATGTGCAATCATTTATTCATTTGAATAACTGTTCTTCATTCTACCTGTATTTAATGTCTCCAAGTACTGACCCATAATTTCTGTTACAGATTTTCTGAAATAGTGTATTGAAACAAACTAAAAGTATATGTTTTAATAAAACTGAAAATAGGAACAGACAATTTAATGGCAAAGTCATAAAGATTAATTTGCACATATGCAAGGGCTTCCTAGGTGGCTCAGTGATAAAGACTCCACCTGCCAGTGCAGCAGCAGCAGGAGACATGGGTTTAACCCCTGGGTAGGGAAGATCCTTGCAGCAGGAAATGGCAACCACTCCAGTATTCAGGCCTAGATAATCCCATGGACAGAGGAGCCGGGTGGGCAACAGTCCATAGGGCTGCAAGGAGATGACTGAGTGACTGAGAACATACATATGTGCATGTACTTCCCTCTGCATAAAAAATATTTTAGTGCATATGTCCTCCAAAGACAAATAAATCCCATCAGTTGACTGGTTTAGAGTGTTCAGTAACAGTACTTTCCCTTTGACAAAAAGAAGTTGCACATTACAAAAGTTCAGATTAATATTTTATGAAGTACTTTATAATTTGTGCAGGATATATTATCAGCAAAGTTATAAGAACTCTCTCCAATGAAACACTCAGGTGAAATGAAAATCACATGCTTTCCTTTATTACTTTTCTTATTTTTACATTCTATTAGTGGTTTAACATGCACAATTCAATAAAATTAGAAATATACAGTCAAAAGGCTTTTCTTCTTAATTGAATTTTATTTCAATAAAAATAGGACTAATATTTTATTTTTAACCTCCCTTATTATAGTCATTTTCAAACATATACAGAAGTAGAAAAACTAGTGTAGAGAACCTTCAAGTATCCAACAGACATCTTCAATAGTTCCAACATGCTTAGCCAGTTTTACTTTACTTCACAATTGCTATTAAATAATCCTCAGATATCTCAGAATTCCTTCTCTAAATACTATATATCTTTAAGAGAGTACTTTTTTTGAAACATGATCACAATATCATTATAATGCTAAATAAATAATACTAATTTCTACATGCCACCATATATTCTTTCAATATACAGTGTTCTTTCTACTGTTTGGTGGCATTTATTTTATTTAAAGTATTTGTATCATTTTATTTGCAGGTACCTTCTCTCATTTTCATTCTTCAGCTTATTTATTGAAGAATCTGGATCATTTTTCTTAAAACATTTCCTATAGGTTTTTCTGATTTATCTGCTTTGCTGTCTCCTTACTACTGATAACTGATACTTGGACTCACATATGAGGGGTTTTTCTTCTTTATTTGGCAAAATACCTATAAGTGATTTGACTTTCTTTTTTACACCATACCTGAAGCTGTCTAACATCTGGTTATTTATTTTTTTATGCTTGATTCAATATGTTCAGATGTTGCCACTTTGACCCATTCATTACAGAGTTTCCCGTCTGTTTTTCACTCACTGGTGTCAGCAGCCATCACTCATTATTTACTAAGATCCATTAGAGACTGCAAAATGTACTATTATCATCCAGGTGTTCCTTGGACATTTATTAGTTGGATTTTTTTTTTCTATAGAGGAAAACAGTCATCTACTATTTGGTTAACTTCGGATGCAGATTTTATAGTAAAGGAAGAATAAGTACCTTCTTTGGAGAAGGCGATGGCAACCGACTCCAGTACTCTTGCCTGGAAAATCCCATGGACAGAGGGGAAGAGTCGGACACGACTGAGCGACTTCACTTTCACTTTTCACTTTCATGCATTGGAGAAGGAAATGGCAACCCACTCCAGTGTTCTTGCCTGGAGAATCCCATGGACAGCGGAGCCTGGTGGGCTGCCGTCTCTGGGGTCGCACAGAGTCAGACACGACTGAAGTGACTTAGTAGTAGTAGTAGTAGTAGTAGTAGTAGTAGTAGAGCCCTCTTTGAGCAACAGACTTCTTCCGTATCCTCATATGGTGAAAAAAGCAAGCAATCTCTCTAAGGTCACTTTTATAAGGACACTAATCCCTTGTTGCAGAAAGTGAAGAAAAACTAAAGAGCCTCTTGATGAAAGTGAAAGAGGAGAGTGAAAAAGTTGGCTTAAAACTCAACATTCAGAAAATTAAGACCATGGCAACCGTTCCCATTACTTCATGGCAAATAGATGGGGAAACAATGGAAACAGTGACAGACTTTTATTTGGGGACTCCAAATCACTGCAGATGGTGACTGCAGCCATGAAATTAAAAGACGCCTGCTCCTTGGAAGAAAATCTATGACCAACCTAGACAGCATATTAAAAAGCAGAGACGTTACTTTGCCAACAAAAGTCTGTCTAGTCAAAGCTATAGTTTTTCCAGTGGTCATGTCTGGATGTGAGAGTTGGACTATAAAGAAAGCTGAGTGTCAAAGAATTGATGCTTTTGAACTGTGGTGTTGGAGAAGACTCTTGAGAATCTTTTAGACTCAAGGAGATTCAACTAGTCAATCCTAAGAGAAATCAGTCCTGATTATTCACTGGAAGGACTGATGCTGAAGCTGAAATTCCAATACTTTGGCCACCTGATGCGATGAACTGACTCAATGGAAAAGACCCTAATGCTAGGAAAGACTGAAGGTGGAAGGAGAAGAGGACAATAGAGGAAGAGATGATTGGATGGCATCACCAACTTGATGGACATGAATTTGAGTAAGCTCTGGGAGTTGGTGATGGACAGGGAAGCCTGGTATGTTGTAGTACATGGGGTCGCAAACAGTTGAACACAACTGAGTGACTGAGCTGAACTGAACTGATCTTCATCTTATTATATGCTTAATTGTTTGGTTGTGTCTGCTTCTTTGCAACCCCATAGACTGTAGCCTGCCAAACTCCTCTGTCCATGGTGATTCTCCAGGCAAGAATACTGGA
Source organism: Bison bison bison (assembly GCF_000754665.1). NCBI lineage: Eukaryota > Metazoa > Chordata > Mammalia > Artiodactyla > Bovidae > Bison > Bison bison. The sequence continues at coordinate 4,521,967 of NW_011495076.1, read as the reverse complement.
GTGGGTTGCCCTGCCCTCTTACATGGGATCTTCCCAACCCAGGGATCAAACCCAGGTCTCCCACAATGCAGATGGATTCTTTACCATCTGAGCCACCAGGAAAGCCATCATCTTATCACAGCATTTGATATAAGATTAATTTCAAGAATTTAACATTTTAACATTTTATTATCTATAATTTTGCAGAAAAATATAAAAATCATAGCTCTCTTTTTAAAATGTTTTTCTTAATGCCCAAGTGCATAGCTAATTTTTCACAATCTTCTAAACAAACATAATAAATCAATATTCTAAACATAATACTCTTTATTTAAGACAAAGCTCTCCCTGTCTCTCTCTTTATATATGGCTCTAAAAATCTTATAATAATGACAGACTACACTAGTCATACTTAATATGTGTGCATGTACAATTCTATTCATCCAAGCCTTTTGGCCTATTACAATAGTCTAATTCTGACAGTAACATGAAATCTATTATTATACTTGTGATTTATTTTTAATCATTTTCTCTATGCTCTTCAAAGAGATTTTTTTTCTTGCACGTATTTAGTTCCTGGTTTTTGATTTGTTCTTGGTTTGTGTGTGTGTGTGTGTGTGCACTACTCTTTGTTACATTTTTATTATAAATTGTACCTTTTTGTCTTTTTTTCATCATGCAATGCCCCTCTATATTATGTTTAGTGCTTTAATTCTTCCTCAATATAATATCCCCATACCTATTTTCCTACTGTTAGTGTTTTTCCAGTGTTTCTCTACCCCCACACCCTATTTTCAACTTTTATTAAATATTTGGTTTTTGCAGAAATATACTTTTTACATTAATCTAATCTCAGTTTATTTACATGTAATATAATGGCTGACATATTTCTTGATGTCCATCTTATTTATACCTATCACATATTTTGCATTTACTCTTTCTTCTCTTACAACTTTTTTACTGATTTGGCAGAGTTAATACCGATTACTTATTAACTTTTAATTTTGCCCCACTTTTTGATGCCATGAGTGAATATCTTTCTATTATTGTTGCTATGTGCGTGCTAAGCTGCCTCAGTCATGTCTGACTCTTTGTGATCCTATGGACCGTAGCCCACCAGGCCCCTCTGTCTATGGGATTCTCTAGGCTAGAATACTAGAGTGGGTTGCCATTCCCTCTTCCAGGGGTTCTTCCCGACCCAGGGATGGAACCCACATCTCTTTCTTGACAGGCAGTTTCTTTACCACTAAACCACCAGGAAAGCCCTTTTACTAGTGGATAGACATATAAATAAAGATTATACCTATATATAGTAAAATAATAATAATATATTCTAATTCATGTGATGTGGTTTATATGAAAGGAGGCATAGATGACACAGAAGTGAAAGTCGCTTAGTCATGTCCAACTCTTTGAAACTCCATGGACTATACAGTCCTTGGAATTCACCAAGCCAGAATACTGGAGTGGGTGGCCATTCCTTTCTGCAGGGGATCTTTCCAACCCAGGGATGGAACACAGGTCTCCCACATTGCAGGTGGATTCTTTACCAGGTAAGCCACCAGGGAAGCCCAGATGGCATAGGGCTAAATCTGAACTCAAGTGATAGAATTAGTTTCATTAACTTCTGCTTTATTTTTCTGTTGAGATGATCTCTTAGAAAAACTCATGAAATCATGCTGAAGTTCAGACTAGGAGCAATGTGGAAGAGATAAAGTTAAGTGAAACACTGATATAATGAAATCTGATTTATAGAGTTCACACCTGCCATCCAAGCAGAAAATGTTAAGTGCTCTATGTTGAAAAGGAAGAATATTTTAATTCTCTATCCCCTGAAGGCATCAGTTTTTCATTTTTATTACTCTTTGGATTAACATTCAGATTTGAGTTGTTCTATGTTTGCTTTGATATACTCAAAACATTGTCTAATAAATAAATATATCATATTGTGGTGATATATGGTTAGTTATATAGTATATAAGTATTATATTTGTTTTATAATCATTTTTCACAAGCTTTAAATTTTATCATATTCTCTTATAGCAATAAAGACATTTCCATTGCAAACTTGTAACAATAATGGATAGCTACCTTCAGGGGATACATTTCTGAGAAATTTATTTTCCCTCATGTTGCTCAGCCACCCAAAGAATGAATTTGTTTCCATGACAGATAAGGACTACACTGATCATTTTTAAAATGGTCTTGGGGCACCACAAATCAATAACAGAAAAGAAAAATGCAAGATAATAATATTTCTTTTCATTAGGTTGATTGATGGCATTCTAGATTCATGCATCGAAATTGTCTCTTTAACAGTTATTAAATAACCTAAAGCATACATCTTGGCTGTGTGGGTCCTCTTTTATACTGAATAATCAAGACAAAGATAAATTCTATTTGACTGCAATGTGGTTACTCTACAGAAATATAATAACCAAAAAGCATATGAAATTTAAAAGACAGAATATACTTACCACAAAGCGTAATATTCTACACTAAAATCTAAAACAGCCACATGACATAATTTTAAATTATTTTTTAGTATAAGATAGTTCTGCAATAATAATACATTTCATAGTAATATTGTGTTGTGTTGTTTTGTTTTTTAAATTCTCACTTGAGCAATATGTAATAAGAACGTTGTTCTACCAAATTGTCATGGAAGAAGACACACATTTCATAGGCTATTTAATTCAGTGATGGTAAAAAAAAATTCTGTTGCAAAAGTGTGCCTTTAAAAGTAACTTGAGATAAACTGAAATTATAGCATTTTAAGGGATTTTTTTCCCCCTGATTGCTCTCATTTTTCTCTGAGAGTGTGATATATGCACGAATTACATATAATAAATAGAAAAGTGCTTCTTTTAGAGAAAGTTCCAAAACATTTCTTTAGAAATATGATTTCAACATTTTCTTTATTTGAATTTGCTATATTCCTTCCTATCATTCAAATATCAAGTCGAAATGTCTTTTGAAAAAGTATTACTTTTGGGAAAATTACCAATGACTTTGCTGAAAAGTGAAAAATTTAAGTAATTTAGTGAAGAAAAAAAAATCTATTTGATGTAAACTCCGTTTGATTGTCTGAATTTTTTCCCCTTCACTGGTTTTGGTAGATGCATGCGAACATATGTCTTCTGTTTTGAAGAGTTTGATATAGCACCCATGAAATATGTCAGTTTTTAACATCCATATGCCAAAGTCTCAGAAAAAGTTTTTCTATTAATTTGAGTTCTAATAATATTTGTATTTCTATACACTAGAAATTAACAATCCAAGAGAAAATTAAGGAGAAAAATCATTTACAAGATTATTTTTTTTTAAAGGAATAAAATACTGGACTTAGAAATAAATTAACAAAAGTGGTTCTAGCCCTGCATACTGTACCATGCTAATATTTTGAAAACGGTAAAATATTATTGAAAGAAATTAAATTAAAAATTAATGTCTGTGTTGATGAATTAGAAGCCTTAATTTTGTTAAGGTGGCAGTAATATTCAAAATGTTTAAGAAATTTAATGCATTCCATATTAAACTTCCTACTGCCATTTTGCAGAAATGTAAAGGCTAATCCTAAAGTCCATATGGAATTTCAGAAGACTCTGAACACTAAAAACAATATTGAAAAGGAAGAACAAACTTGAAGGACTTATACATCTTGATTTCAAAACTTATTATACAGCTGCTACAATCAAAACAATAGCATACTGGCATAACAATACACATACAGATTAATGGAATAAGATTGAGAATCCAGAAATGAACACATAATATATTGTCAATTGATCTTTTCAAGGTACCAAGACCATTCAATGAAGGAGAGCATTTAACACATGCTGAAAATACAGTATATCCACATGGAAAAGTATGAAGTTGGACACTTCATATCATACACAAAAGTTAACTCAAAATGGATAAAAATATTTATATTTAAGAGTTCAAATTGTACAAATCATAAAAGAAAAAATTTATCAAATATCAAATAAATAAATTGAACTTTATTAAATCAAAATTAAATTTTATTGTGCTTCAAAGGACACTAACAACAGAGTGGAAAAAAAAATCCACAAAATGGGAGAAAATATTTGAAAATCTTAAATCTGATAAGAGCCTAGGATCTAGAATACATGAAGAACTAAAAACTTAACAGCTAAAAGATAAACAATGGAATTTTAAAATGGGCAAAGGATTCGAACAGACATTTCTTCAGAGTATAGACACATGACCATAACAGTGAGATGTTCACTGTCATTGGCCACTGACTCCATATCAAAACCCATGAGATACCATTTCATACCCACTGCTGCTGCTGCTAAGTCGCTTCAGTCATGTCTGACTCTGTGCAACCCCATAGGCAGCAGCCCACCAGGCTCTCCCGTCCCTGGCATTCTCCAGGCAAGAACACTGGAGTGGGTTGCCATTTCCTTCTCCAATGCATGAAAAGAAAAGTGAAAGTGAAGTCGCTCAGTCGTGTCTGACTCTTAGCGACCCCATGTACTGCAGCCTACCAGGCTCCTCCGTCCATGGGATTTTCCAGGCAAGAGTACTGGAGTGTCACACCCACTAGTATGGCCATAATTTAAAGAAGAAAAACTGATGTTGATGATGATGTAGAGAAACTGGAGTCCTCTTACACTGCCTGGTAGAGATTTAAATGGTACAGCTGCTTTAACAAACAGTCTGGCATTTCTTCAAAAAGTTAAATATAGAAGTATAAAATGACCTAGCAATTTTACTCGTAAGTACTTACTCAAAATATTAAAGACATATTCAAGCAAAAAAAAAAAAAATTAACACAAATGTTCATAACAGCTTTATTCATAGTAGCCAAAAATGAAAACAATCCAATGTCTGTCAACTGATAAATGGATAAACAAAATGTGGCATATTCATACAATGGAATATTATTCTGTTATAAAAGGAATGAAGTACTAACATAGCTACAACCTGGATGAACCCAAAAACACTATAAGTGAAAGAAGTCAGTCACAAAGGTCATATTTGTGTGATGCCTTTTATATAAAACATTCAGAATAAGCAAACTCAGGTTAGATAGAATGTAGAGGAGTGGTTTCCAGGGATGATGAGAAAGGGAGGAAAGGATCAGAGAGTAACTGTTAATGTAAGAGACATATTTTGGTGGAGATAAAAATATTATGAAATGTGACAATGTTGATGATAGTGGTTTTATTGCATTCACAATATTGCACAGTTATATATCTTATGTCATTAAAATGGTGAAATTTATGTTATGTAAATTTACCTCAATTTAAAAGAATGGAGTGAAGTAGTGATGAATACAGCAGCATGGATGAACCTAAAACACACAATACTTTATAAAGTAAGCCTGATCCAGAAGAGTACATATTCTATAATCCCATTTATACAAAGTTTCAGAATAGGCAAATCAAACATGATGGTAGAAATCAGAACAGTGGTTTGTTGGAAAGAATAATAGGTATGAAGCAGAAAAGGAACATTCTGGGATGATAAAAATGTCTGATATCTTGAGAAGGCATGGGTTGATGGGTTTTTCAAAGCTGAACAAACAATGTGATTAAGAATTATGCATTTCATTGCATAATCAGATCTTCTATCACACTTGTTTTGATAACATGAATGTGTTCCAAAATGACTGATGTATTAGGGACTAACAGGAATGGAATTTTGGAATTTTAGCTTATGCACGAAAAATACTAGTGAACATCAAAAACAGCACCCAATTTCAATGAGCCAAATAATGCAAAAACTAAACACACTTCAGACACCTACCAGCTGTCTTAGTTCCCCACATGTGTTACAAGCCATTCCCATCCACATCTAGTGTTAGAGCCTTTTAATTTCATACGATCCATTGTACTAGATTAAATAATGACCTTCAACACTCCATGTCCATCTGGAACCTATAAATATGACCTTACTTGTAAACAGGGTCCTTGCAGCAGATACACAGGGAAGAAGGCTTGTGAAGAGAGTGGCAGACATTTAAGTAACGTATCTGCAGATCCTTAGGATTCTACCAGCAACCACAAGAAGTTAGAAGAGGCAACAGAGAATTCTTCCCTAGAACCATCAGAAAAAGCACAGACCTGCCTACACCTTCTTTTCAAACTTCTAGCGTCCAGAACTGTGAGAGAATAAACTTTCCTTGTTTAAGGCCACCCAGTTTATGGTCATTTGTTACAGCAACCCAAAGAAGCTAACACACCGACCTTCTACCACTCCACAATACTCCACAATACTGAAACCTTTCTGAAGTTCACATTCACAAGCAAACATGGGTATTTTTCAAATTAAAGTGTCTTATTTATTGTATTATTTTTTTCATGTCCATTTAACATATATAAAACTGTACTATTATTTTACTAGGATCCAATTAACTGTTCCTTATGTCACTGTTATATGACACCATATTCATTTCAGCTCAGTTGCTCAATTGTGTCCAAATATTTGCAACCCCATGGACTGCAGCACACCAGGCTTCCCTGTCCATCACCAACTCCCGGAGCTTGCTCAAATTCATGTCCATTGAGTCAGTGATGCCATCCAACCATCTCATCCTCTATCATCCCCTTCTCCTCCTGCCCTCAATCTTTCCAAGCATAAGGGTCTTTTCTAATGAGTCAGTTCTTTGCATCAGGTGCCCAAAGTATTGGAGTTTCAGCTTCACCATCAGTCTTTCCAATGAAAATTCAGGACTGAATTCCTTTAGAATAGACTTTTGGATTTCCTTGCTGTCCAAGGGATTCTCAAGAGTCTTCTCCAACATCACAGTTCAAAAGCATCAATTCTTCAGCACTCAGCTTTCTTTATAGCCCAACTCTCACATCCATACATGACTAATGGAAAAACCATAGCTTTGATTAGATGGACCTTTGTCAGCAAAGTAATATAGTTGCTTTTTAATATACTGTCTAGGTTGGTCATAGCTTTTCTTCCAAGGAGCAAGCATCTTTTAATTTCATGGCTGCAGTCACCATCTGCAGTGATTTTGGAGCCCAAAAGATAAAGTCTGACACTATTTCCCCTGTTTCCCCATCTATTTGCCATGAAGTGATGGGTCCAGATCTTCATTTTTTGAGTGTTGAGTCTTAAGCCAACTTTTTCACTCTCCTCTTTCACTTTCATCAAGAGGCTCTTTCATTCCTCTTCACTTTCTGCCATAAGGGTGGTGTCATCTGCATTTCTGAGGTTATTGATATTTCTCTCAGCAATCTTGATTCCAGCTTGTGCTTCCTCCAGCCCAGCGTTTCTCATGATGTAGTCTGCATATAAGTTAAATAAACAGGGTGACAATATACAGCCTTGACGTACTCCTTTCCCAATTTGGAGCCAATCCACTTTTCCATGTCTGGTTCTAACTGTTGCTTCTTGACCTGCATACAGATTTCTAAGGAGGCAGGTAAGGTAGTCTGATAGTCCTATCTCTTTAAGAATTTTCCACAGTTTGCTGTGATCCACACAGTCAATAAGCCAGAGGCAGATGTTTTTCTGGAACTCTCTTGCTTTTTTTTGATGATCCAACAGATGTTGGCAATTTGATCTCTTGTTCCTCTGCCTTTTCTAAATCCAGCTTGAATATCTGGAAGTTGTCGGTTCACAAACTGTTGAAGCCTGTCTTGGAGAATTTTGAGCATTATTTTGCTAGTGTGTGAGATGAGTGCAATTGTGTGGTAGTCTGAACATTCTTTGGTGTTGCCTTTCTTTGGGATTGGAATGAAAACTGACCTTTTCCAGTCCTGTGGCCACTGCTGAGTTTTCCAAATTTGCTGGCATATTGAGTGCAGCACTTTCACAGCATCATCTTTAGGTTCCTCTACCAATAGTTAATTTTATATTTTTTGGTTTCATTGTCAGAAATTAATACTATTTTCAAATTCTAAAATCTACCTTCTTAGTTCAAAATTTCCTTTAGCTATTAATTTAGCTATTAATTATCTCTACTCTTTTTTGCAAACTAATTAAAATCTTGTTTACCTATACTCTGTCTCCTCCTCACTTCTCAAACTATCACAATCTAGATTCCATCTCTTCTACTCAACTGAATCTCAAACTCAGCATGATTGACAAATAGCTTCTGTTTCCTCAATTTCGTGAGCACTGTTCAGTCTTCATCTCACTTGATGGCTTGGAAGCTTTTTATACCATTAACTTCTCTCTTTTTTCATGACTTTCAATGCTTTAAAAGTCAGTTTCATAATATACCCTCTCATAGTCTTCCTCCTCTCTCTCTTTAGTTACATTTCAGCATTACTGCTTGTGGCATATTTTTCTTTGCCTGTCATTTAAATGAGGATGTTCTCAAGCTACTGATTTTTAATGCAAATCAGTGCCATCCTGGCTAACAAGATAAATAGAGGAGCTAACATGAGCAGAGTTCTGAGATAGGTTTTTACTGTGTTTCAAGAGGAGTGATATGAAGATCATTTGTACAAGAAGAGTTATTCAGCATGCTAATTTCAATTTATTCAGAGACACTGAACATACTACTTAATCTATTTTTGGTTATAGTTTTGCTATCTCCCAAATTAGTATATATTTGCTTTTTACCTTACTGAAATGATAGAACATTTCCAAGACGTTTTCAAATTGTTTTTTAAAGCCTCTGAGAATGTATTATATAAGCACCAATAAATGAAAATGTTATCGTAGCCATAGTTTACAAATATTTTTTTAATCTCTAATGTCATTATATGACATGATAATTCGGCAATACTCAGAGTTGTAAAGTGAGTTTTTAGTTTTAAATTTAGAGGCATTTACTCTAAAGTATTTCTTTCATTTTATGGTTGCTTCGATTCACATCAAATACTAACAAACACAAATATTCTCTTAGCAAAGGTTTTCCTGGCCTGTGGTAATGAATTATCTTCATTTTGAGTTATTAAAAACCAACATATACAACTAAAGTAATTCACTAAAAATAAGTTGTAATGTCATCTCTTTTCTACTATTCAAACCATAATCATTAGCTAGATATACTCCAGGCCTGCATACATAAGGACATACTCCCAAGGGCATATCCTTTTGTTGTGGAGTGGTATCTCCTTACTGAGTTCTTGAAGGAGAATACATAAATGATAATTGTATAATCTCAGAGATAAAAGGAGCCTAGGAGTTCACCTATGGTGATAGAAAAGCATCATTGCTCACAAAACAGCCATATGTCCTGAATTTGAATTCAGTCTCTGCTATTTTCTGCTATTTAGCTCTTGCTTGAGTTGGGCAAGTTACATAATGTTACTATACTCGGTTTTCTTCTCTGTACATTAGTAATAATACCTACACTGTAAGAATTGTTAACATTAAATAATTGTGTGTGTGTCTGTGTGTCTGTGTGTAGGGGCTTCCCCGATGGCTCAGGGGTAAAGAATCTACCTGCAATGCAGGAGATGTGGGTTCAGTCCCTGGGTTGGGAAGATTCCCTGGAGAAGGGCATAGCAACCCACTTTAGTATTCTTGCCTGGAGAATGCCATGGACAGAGGAATTTGGCAGGCTACAGTCCCTAAGATCACAAACAGTTGGACACAACTGAAGCAACTGAGCATTCTCGCATGCACGTGTGTGTGTATAAAATCTTATATATAACATATATGTGTATCTTATATCAACACATATATTTAACACATATTATACACCTAGTAAATGTGAGCTACTACTATTATTATTTACTCCAATTCTTAGTTCCTACATGAGCTCATGCCACTCAGCTCACATGCAGCCATTTCATTAAGGAGATCCCACCAGTTCATGCAGAACTCTGGATGGTCACTTATATTTAGGATATCTAATTCTCTTTAGAGTATCCCTTTGGTACAGTTTCATAGTATGTTATTGTTCCATATCTATTTCAGTATCATCAGCTATTTTATACTAGGTATAAAACAAATATAGTTAAAGACAGGACAGCTTATAAGAAGAAGAGAAAAATATTCCTCAATATATATCATATTGTATATGTATACTGTAGATATAACTATATATTACATATGTTATTAAAACAGCCAAAATACAAAAGGGAAAGATTATATGGATTGTGCGTGCAGCCTCAGTCACTCAGTTGTGTCTGACTCTCTGCAACCCCATGGACTGTAGCCCACCAGGATCCTCTGTCCATGGGATTCTCCAGGCAAGAAAACTGGAATGGGTTGCCATTTCTTCCTCCAGGGGATCTTCCAACACAGGGATGGAAACTGCGTCTTTTGTGCCTCCTGCACTGGCAGCCAGATTCTTTACCACTGTGCCACCTGGGAAGCCTAATTATATTGGCTAACTTCAGGCAAATTTGGGGTTTTACTGGAACTGAAATGGAGCAGAACCCTATAGTCCTTGCCCCCTCACCATGTCGTCTGCCTGCCTTTTGTCTATGGGAAACTTTAGTCATAGAATAAGTGTAATCAGAGAAGTAAGAAATGCAGAAACAAAAGAAAACAGTCAAAGGAGTTAAATAATTATGAGGTAGTCATTAAGCATAATCAAGAACCTTTAATTCTTTCTTAAGGGCTATAGATAATATTCTGAGCCATATCCTGTCTTATAGAGCTGTCTTATAGATGCTAAAACACCAGATGGAGAAGTTAACTGCATGATGACCAGACTTTACCCAGGACACGAGCTGCCACAATTCTGGGAACTGGCCACAAAGAAATGGGAAGAAATGGACCCTGGAACTGAAGATTGAGTGAGTGAGTGAAAGTCACTCAGTCATGTCCATCTCTTTGCGACCCCATGGACTGTACAGTCCATGGGATTCTCCAGGCCAGAATACTGGAGTGGGTAGCCTTATCCCTTCTCCAGGGGTTCTTCCCAACCCAGGGATAAAACCCAGGTCTCCCACATTACAGGAGGATTTTTTACCAGCTGGGCCACAAGGGAAGCCCAAGAATACTGGAGCGGGTAGCCTATCCCTTCTCCAGTGGATCTTTCTTACCCAGGAATCGAACTGGGGTCTCCTGCATTGCAGGCAGATTCATTACCAACTGAACTATCAGGGAAGCCGGAACTGAAGAGTAACTGTACCTAAAACAACCAAGCTGACACTGGTCAGACCACTGATGACCAATTTGAAGAAGACTGTCAGAGATGACTGTGCTGTTTCTACATGTAGTCCCCTGCCTCTCACTTACGTCTATGAAAGCTCTTGCCCCACTGACTGCCAGTGGGGGTGGGGGTGGAAGTCAGCCTATGGACAGATGTCTGACACCATTCCCGCTCCCAGTTGCCGGCATCTGAAATAAAGCAAACTTTCCTTTCCACCAATCTGGCCTGTTTATTGGCTTTTGCGCAGCAAGCAGCAGGACCCACACATACTCTTTCGGTAACAGAGTCTGTATTTTCCTTCTTGAAATAATAAGGACAGTAAACATAAATAATAAATGTGTTTACTCCAAAATATGTTTCCTTTTCTTCAAGACTCATTCCACTTAGCAATTTTTCAAGATTCATTCAGTAGGGACCATATTTAATTAAATGCTCAACATAATACATTCTTATTTTTCAAGAAAGCCTAAATTATTGCATGCCATAATTTTAAAAGTAGAAATCAGGATCTGTCAAGGAAGAAATAAAAATACACTAAATTCTACAACTAATCTAAATAAACAACAAAAATGAAAGTTTTCTATACCTTAGAATTAGACAATCTTTATTTTTTTTTCTTTTTTATGTTTCCTTTAATAAGAATACTTGCTGCTCCTAAAAGGGGAGTTTTACTTTGATTTCAGAAAAATATAAAATAATAATGATTTATAATATAAGAGTGAATATAAACTGTCTTATATCCACTCACTCTTGCTTGTCATTGTTTCTCTATAGGCTTAACATTCTCTTCAGTAATGTACACTTTTACAAAGTCAAGAAACACTATGAGTTGTTTTTGTTAACCAGATGTCTTCCCACTTGATACGGCACAAAATAAAACCAGCGAGCATTTACTCTTGACTCAGAATAGAGGAAATTTTGGAATGTTTTCTAAAATAGCATTTAACACTTTTATTTTCAAAATATTAACATAACATTATTATATATTTTTTTATCAGAATTCTTGTATTTAAATTGTACCAATATACAGTTTCTCATTTTTTTAAAAGACAACAGAATAAGTACCTGATTATATGTATTCTTTTCAAAATTACAAAAAAAAATCTATGATGGAAATTCCCTGCCAGTCCATTAGTTAGGATTCCATGCTTCCACTGCAGGAGGCCTTGATTCAATCTCTGGTCAGAGAATTAAGATTCCAGAAGCCACCAAGTGGCACAGTCCAAAGAATAAATAAATAAAAAGAATAAATAAAATCTATGAAAGGCTTACTGAATGAAAAGTATTCATCTAGCTATGGAAAAAGGTGACCTGTTACCCCATTTCTTACTAGAGACTACAGTAAGAAACCACTCTGGGAAAAAATTAAAAAAACAATTTACACCAAATTAAAAATGTGCTGCTAAACACACTCACCAGAGCACAATTTGAAATAGGTACTCTTGGTATTTTGCACCTATACTTGAATAATTATAATTTTGCCCCAAGTTAAAATCCTTTTTAAAGTTATTTTAATAATATAACTACATAGACTATTTCTTTTAAAAGAACTTAGAGAATCCAAATATTAACAAGAAAAGGAAAATACAGATAAGTTATTACTGTCAGTACCCATAAATTTTGACAAAGAAACACAATACTCGATGTTTCTCTCTCCTCTAGACATCCTGCCAGCCTGCAGCAACCTACTGATGTTATATACACTTACTTCATCACTAATTAAGGATAAAAAGTTTAATCAGATCCTCCCATCATCTCTCTCTAAAAATCTAGGCCTAGGCTTCATATATATTTTAGTTCTAAAGAGCTTCCCCAGAACACTTGGGACTTTATATCTTTCTATCCATAAATGTCTGTAGGATTATGCATATTCCTTTCCCTAATATTAAAGCTGTAAGGGCCAAGAGTTTTATTGATTCTTATGACTCATTGGTCACATGTCTTGTCATCCTTCCCTAGAAGAACAATATGGATCCTTCAGAATCCACTTAAATTATTACAACTCTTAAAAAACTCTGCCTAATTCTCTTATTATCACCCTCAGACTTCTCTGAATTTCTCTGACCCCTTATTGCAATACTAAGTATCAGCCAATTTACAAAATCATATGTACCATTATCTTGTATAAGTATATATGTAGTTTCCCTAGGGCCTCATATCCTACAAAGTATTTAATATTTTGCCCATGACAAATGCTTAAAAATATTATTCAATGCTCTGATTAAATTCCTGCTTTTGGCTGGTGTTTATGTCTCTTGTTCTTGATTTTGTTCTTTTATCAAGCTATGCCTCATAAAACACATGATATCTTGCTCAAAACATGGTAGCATGGCCAAATATTATATGATTAAACTCAAAGGAATTCAATTTAAACTGTTCTCCCCAAAATATCATCATCTTTGATTACCCTTCAGAAAAAATAATCTTGTGCTTCATCATGTGTAGAGTCAAATATCCAAAAGCAGATTTCTTTAAAAAGTCACATGTATTTATCGCATGGGCGAATTAGACTATTAAACTAAGATGAGAATGCTGGAGAGTGCAATAATATTTGCCAACAAACATTTTCTCGGTAGTTAAATGTAGTGCTGTAATGGAGAGGAAACAAAAAAATCCAATACCGTAGTCTCTGCAAATCAATGGATCAAGAATATGCAATGCTGTATTTTTTTATGTTTTACTCTGTTTGTCTTGCCCTTCTAACAAAGCTGGTTTTTTCTGGTAACGACAATCTTCCAACCCACACAAGAAATGCTATTGTAACCTGGATGGACAGGGAAGCCTGGTGTGTTGCAGTTCATGGGATCGCAAAGAGTCAGACACAACTGAGTGACTGAACTAAACTGAACTGAACTGAGAAGGATCCTATGGGGCCTTCCCAGAACATATTTTCCCTACACAATGTCTTCTGCCTGCCTTTTGTCTGTAGAAAAACTTTAGTCAAAGAATAAATTTAATTAGAAAAGTGAGAAAATGCAAAAAGAAACGAAAATAGTCAAGCAAGACAAAAATAATAATAGTTCAGCCATTAAACAAAGTCAAGGACATCCAGTTCCTCTTCCAGGACTATAGATAATATTCTGAGCTTTGAGCTGTTTTTTAGATACTGAAATTCCCACCAGGTAGAAGTTAACTGTATACTGTCCAAAAGCAGGTAGATAGATCACAGACCATTTGGAACCAGAAGGCTGATGATGCTGACACCTGATTACCTCACCACCAACCAATCAGAAGAACATCCACTAGCTAATCACACACCCCACAACCCCATTCCAAAACCCTGTCTTTAAAAATCTTTCCCTGAAAGTCTTCAGGGAGTTCAGGTCTTTCAAGTAGTATCTAATTCAGAATCCTTGCTTCAGTTCAGTTCAGTTCAGTTCAGTTCAGTTGCTCAGTCATGTCCGACTCTTTGCGACCCCATGAATCGCAGCACGCCAGGCCTCCCTGTCCATCACCAACTCCTGGAGTTCACTGAGACTCATGTCCATTGAGTCGGTGATGCCATCCAGCCATCTCATCCTCTGTCATCCCCTTCTCCTTCTGTCCCCCATCCCTCCCAGCATCAGAGTCTTTTCCAATGAGTCAACTCTTCGCATGAGGTGGCCAAAGTACTGGAGTTTCAGCTTTAGCATCATTCCTTCCAAAGAACACCCAGGGCTGATCTCCTTGAGAATGGACTGGTTGGATCTCCTTGCAGTCCAAGGGACTCTCAACAGTCTTCTCCAACACCATAGTTCAAAAGCATCAGCTTCTTCAGCACTCAGCTTTCTTCACGGTCCAACTCTCGCATCCATACATGACCACTGGAAAAACCATAGCCTTGACTAGACGAACCTTTGTTGGCAAAGTAATGTCTTTGCTTTTCAATATGCTATCTAGGTTGGCCAAAACTTTTCTTCCTAAGATATGCGTCTTTTAATTTCATGGCTGCAGTCACCATCTGCAGTGATTTGGGAGCCCAAAAAAATAAAGTCTAACATTGTTTCCACTGTTTCCTCATCTATTTCCCATGAAATGATGGGACCAGATGCCATGATCTTCGTTTTCTGAATGTTGAGCCTTAAGCCAACTTTTTCACTTTTCTCTTTCACTCTCATCAAGAGGCTTTTTAGTTCCTCTTCACTTTCTGCCATAAGGATGGTGTCATCTGCATATCTGAAGTTATTGATATTTCTCCTGGCAATCTTGATTCCAGCTTGTGCTTTATCCAGCCCAGAGTTTCTCATGATGTACTCTGCATAGAAGTTAAATAAACAGGGTGACAATATACAGCCTTGACGTACTCCTTTTTCTATTTGGAACCAGTCTGTTGTTCCATGTCCAGTTCTAATTGTTACTTCCTGACCTGCATACA
>NW_011495076.1:4452568-4506279 GCF_000754665.1 Bison bison bison | reverse complement strand
ACAGCATCATCTTTCAGGATTTGAAATAGCTCAACTGGAATTCCATCACCTCCACTAGCTTTGTTCATAGTGATGCTTTCTAAGGCCCACTTGACTTCACATTTCAGGATGTCTGGCTCTAGGTGAGTGATCATACCATCATGATTATCTTGGTCATGAAGATCTTTTTGTACAGTTCTTCTGTGTATTCTTGCCACCTCTTCTTAATATGTTCTGCTTCTGTTAGGTCCATGCCATTTCTGTCCTTTACTAAGCCCATCTTTCCATGAAATGTTCCCTTGGTATCTCTAATTTTCTTGAAGAGATCTCTTGTCTTTCCCATTCTGTTGTTTTCCTCTATTTCTTTGCATTGATCGCTGAGGAAGGCTTTCTTATCTCTTCTTGCTAGTCTTTGGAATTCTGCATTCTTAAGCTTACATCTTTCCTTTTCTCCTTTGCTTTTCACTTCTCTTCTTTACACAGCTATTTATAAGGCCTCCCCAGACAGACATTTTGCTTGCTTGACACCCTGCAGTAAATGCAGCACTTTCCTTCACTACAACCAGTGTCAGTAGACTGGCGTCACTGCTCATAGGCAGGTAGACCCAAGTTTGGTTCAGTAGTATTATGATTATTGAATTTGCTTGGGCTTCCCTGATAGCTCAGTTAGTAAAGAATCTGCCTGCAATGCGGAGATCCTGGTTTAATTCCTAGGTCGGGATGATCTGCTTGGAGAGGGGATAGGCTACCCACTCCAGTATTCTCAGGCTTCACTTGTGGCTCAGCTGGTAAATTCACCTGCAATGCGGAAGACCTAGGTTTGATCCCTGAGTTGGGAAGATCCCCTGGAGAAGGGAAAGGCTACCCACCCCAGTATTCTGGCCTGAAGAATTCCATGGACTATACAGTCCATGGGGTCACAAAGAGTAGGACACAGCTGAGTGACTTTCACCTTAATGCCTTAATATAGCATCTCTAAGAAATGAACTTCCATTTGGAAAGGGGAAATTTAGTCCAAGCAATAAATGACTAATGATAGGTTCTGACGTCAATTGCCGTCTACAAGAAGAAGAGGAAAAAAAAGCATTGACTGTAACTATGAGCATTGAAACCAAATCCTATAGGTACCCACCTGTTTTACCTACAGATGGCAGAGTCCACTCAAGGCTACTCCACCTGGTTCAGTTTTACTCACTCTACATTCTCTATTACCATATTATACTTGATTCCTTCAGACACATCCAGCCTATCTTCCTGCATCTCTTCTTGTCCTTCTTCAATCCATACTTAAAGAAAACAATTCAGAATATGTTACAGCCTTGATTAAGCTAAGCACCACTTCCACAATAGCAACAAAACACAGCCTCTCTCTGCACTTAAAGTTCAAATCCTGATGGGCTCTGAACACTTCCATGATCTGGCTCCTGCCTTTCTAGCATCTCTGCAATCTTGTTTACCATTTTGTTCAACTCGCTTGACCTTCCTTCTGTCCTTGATCACATCCAGCTTATTCTATCTTTGGGCTTTTTCACTTGCTGTTTGGGGTACCTGGAACACTTGGTTCAAATTTCATTTCTTTAAAGAAAACTTGTGTCTCAATCTAAAGCCTTCATATCCCCCAGGCCAGTCACTCCTTCACATCACTCTGCTTTTCCATTTCCACAGTAGAAAGCAATATTTAAAACTCACTTAGTGCTTATTTTTGACTTCTCCTCTTTAAAACAGGATCTCTCTGGTCTATTCTCTCCCTAGGACCCAGAACAGCTCCTGGCACAGAGCAAGTGCCTAGTGCATACTGGCTAAAGAAAGCCAGACTAGGAGCAGAAGCAATATAGTTTCTCAAGACAAGAACCTAAGTCCCAAGACAAACAAGAACAAGGAACTGAATTTAAAACAAGGACACAGGGAGAAAGTTAATTTCTCCTGGAGAGCTACAGAGGCTGCTGACACTCCTCTAAGATTTAGAAACTTCTGTCATTATATGTCCCTTACACATTGAAGGGCTTGCAGGTGGCACAGGGGTAAAGAATCCTCCTGCCAAAGCAGGAGATGCAAGAGATGCAGATTCGATCCCTGGCTTGGGAAGGTCACCTGGAGTAGGAAATGTCAACTCGCTCCAGCATTCCTGCCTGGAAAACTCCATGGACAGAGGAGCCTGGCAGGCAAGGCGTCACAAATAATCAGACAGAACTGAGCGACTGATCACACACACAAACACACATTGAAGCAAAAAATGTCAGTGAAAAATCCAAGATAGAGGGATAATTAGGTAAATAAATAAAACATAGTGAATATATAAATCCTAGCATAGTTTCCAGAGAAGGCAATGGCACCCCACTCTAGTACTCTTGCCTGGAAAATCCCATGGACAGAGGAGCCTGGTAGGCTGCAGTCCATAAGGTCGCTAAGAGTCGGACTCGACTGAGTGACTTCACTTTCACTTTTCACTTTCATGCATTGGAGAAGGAAATGGCAACCCACTCCAGTGTTCTTGCCTGGAGAATCCCAGGGACAGGAGAGCCTGGTGGGCTGCCGTCTATGGGGTCGCACAGTCAGACACGACTGAAGCGACTTAGCAGCAGCAGCGTAGTTTCAGTTATTACTCATCAATTTAAATACAAGGAAGAATCCTCAGAAATAAGAAGTGATTCTTTTTAATACTTTTTAAAAAATGTGATACAAATGAGTATATGCATGCTGTCACATCAGCAGAGTCCAACTCTTTATGACCCTATGGACTATTCTCTGCCCATGGGGATTCTCCAGGCAAGAATACTGGAGTGGGCTGCCAAGCTCTCCTCCATGGGGATCTTCCTGACCCAGGGATCAAACTTCTCTCCAGCATTGGTAGGTGGGTTCTTTACCACTAGCGCCACCTGTAAAGCTGTGATATAAATGAGGAAGTGTACGTTATTCTAATTACAAACAAACTACTTACAATATGCATTAATGAATCATAAAATTTCACTTCCACTTAGAAATAACCCTCCTTCGAATATACACACCGGATGGACACTTAAGTGTGTTGGTAACCTTTAGTATTAAGTAAAGTGCCATTCACGTTGGATTTTCTTGCCTTTAATAAACTTATTTCTCTTGTTTCCTGAGAAACTGTGGGCTCCTACTGTTATGCCCACCCCAGGCCATCCCCGTCTGTTTGCCTGTGGCTCAATCCATATAACCTCACTGGCTGCCTAAAACCCTCTCATCTGAGCTCCTCACTGAGATTCTTCTCCTCCCTTAAGTGAATCCTCAGTTTAATCTTCAGGTTAGTTGAGTAATCAATGGTTCAGGTAAAGCCTATTTCCTTGTCATTTTTTCCCTATGTTTGAGGATTTTTTTCAGCTTCAGTGTTAAAGTTGACAAGGAAAGTACTTTCATTTTAGTGCTATGTTTTCATCTTTCTCTTAATCTAGAAACAATTTCACTCCTGCAAACAAAGTTCACATATTTATGAACATGAGCAGGGTAAATGGTCAGCTATTATCTCTCTATAATTTTGTCATGGAGTCAAATTGTATTTTCAAGAAAACAGACATCTTGCATCAAGTATATGTACACAACACTAAGCATCCTAAAAAAAAAACATTGGGTAGTATAAGTGAAGCTATGTCTGTTACATATTTTATCCTTTCTGCAAAATGAGTGTATGTTTTCAGTGGATGGGGAAATTCTAAATTCAGTGAATGCAAAAGCATTATTTGAGTTTGCCATAAAAACGTCCACTCCGATGACCTTTCCAGCTTCTGTCACAAGTGGGAGTGATTGATTGACAAAGGGGTCTTGCACTAAACATCGAAAAAAAAAAAAAAATACCAGATCCTTCTGTGCATATCTACAATACAGAGAATTGAGCTGTTTAAGAAACAACCCTAGAAAGTAAAGGCTTTCAAAACTTTCCATCTGAAACTGATAATTTTTAAAAGGGAAAAACTGAGTCATAGATATGATTTTAACACAGCAATATTCTATAATCAGTTCCCGGGGATTATATTCTCAATACAAAAAAAGAAATGTAAACAGTCACACATCATTGTTCATTCCAAAGAGTGCTTTACCCAAATACTAATCGATAAGAACAGTTACTATATTCCACATGGAACATTCCCTTGAAGGATCATTTTACAATGTAATGGACTATAGTATTCACATCATCCTTTCAAGACGGTAAATAATGCCAACATTCATTATTATTGTTGCTATTGTTAACAATCATGGCTATTGTTATTACTCTAACAACCATAATAATGGTCATTTCTTTTCACCCTTCAGAAAACACTATTAAAAATGAGCTACCGAGAGAAAGTGGTGTACATCAAAATCTTTCAGAGCTCCTCATCAGGATGCCACATTGGAGAGAGTGAGAGAGGGAGTGGGAAAGAAAGAGGCAAAGACAGAGGAGTGTGAAGCAAGACAGAGAACTATATCCCATACTATTAAAAATTTGAATACAGATAGAGAAAAAGACAAATCAAACCTGTGTCAAGAAAAAGGAGAAAGGCCACTTTCAGCTTATGGGTAAAAGGAAAAAGAAAGATACAATCCTAGCACTTTTACTTCATACAATGACTTTTTTTTTCCAAGGTAAAATCTAGAAGACTAGAGTTAGTCGTGTCCAGCAAATGAAAGACCTTGACTATTCCAAAGATGCATGTGCTGCTAAAGTTTGGCAAAACTCTTAAGTTCCTAAAAGCAATAGCAATAATACCCTCCAAAACACAGCAATTCTCAGCCTATTCAGGTATCACTTTTCCTACGCATCAAGCCTGAAATCCTACCATTATGTTTTATTAAGCCACCATGATTTTTTTTAAAAGAGCATGAGATTCAAGAACAAGAATGGAAATGATTGTGCATAATGTGACAGATAAGAACCAGGAGAAATAATTAGCAATGCCTGGGGAGAGGAGACCCAGGGGGTAGACACCTTTCAACATGATGAAAAGCTACCCTGAGAACCGGAGGCCAGAGAGAGCAAGCTTTCACTGAGAAAGAACAGTGCCTCTAAGAAGGGGACCATAGAAAAGTTCTACCAATTTTCTATTTTTACCAACGGAATAGTTCTGTAGCACAAGAAGAAAGTGTATAGGAGAATGAGGCTGAGTTCATAAAGCAATCCTCTTACTTTCCATAATATTCACATATGAGCCTCTCCTCCAGAAGTTTCTTAGCTGCTGCTGCTAAGTCACTTCAGTCGTGTCCGACTCTGTGCGACCCCATAGACAGCAGCCCACCAGGCTCCCCCGTCCCTGGGATTCTCCAGGCAAGAACACTGGAGTGGGTTGCCATTTCCTTCTCCAATGCATGAAACTGAAAAGTGAAAGTGAAGTCGCTCAGTCGTGTCCGACCCTCAGCGACCCCATGGACTGCAGCCTACCAGGCTCCTCCACCCATGGGATTTTCCAGGCAAGAGTACTGGAGTGAGGTGCCATTGCCTTCTCCAAGAAGTTTCTTAAATGGTTCCATTTACCCAAACTTTCAAATAATAGCAATGCAAAATACCAAAACTTTGATCTTTCCATATAATAGCCTACTCAGCAAAAATGCAAAAAGCACCTGAATATCTACTCCTGGCTTGATAACTGAAGAAAGAAAGGTGACTACAGAGTGGTTTCTATCCTTACATAATTTTAAACCTAGTGAGGAGAATAAAAGAAAGGCAAGAGTAAAATATAGTTTTTTATATGAGAGGTGAGTGCAGGGTCCCCTGGGAGCAAAGAAGGGCATCATTAGCTCACACTAGGAAATCCAGACTTACTGGAGATGACTATGTATGAGCTGATTTAAAGAATCAGTAGAAGTTATCCCCATAAAGAAAGAGGGACAGGACCCTAGATCGCAGGAGTGTGATGCACTTGGAAAGTAGAAGTAATTGTGGTTTATATAGAGGAGTGACAGCAGTTAAGACGAGAGCAATTAACTATAGGGTTGGATTTAAAAAGAATTTTCAGGCTCTTCAGGCTCACCAGCAAATCTGGCCTTCAGCCTAGGGATATTGAAAATAACTATTGATTTTTTAAAAATTGGTTTTGAAATATAATTTATGTAAAATAAGGTACACTCATTTCAAGTATAGCATTCAATGAGTTTTGACAGACATATAAAGCTGTATAAATGTAACTATAATTAAGATCAGAACATTTCTATTACCCTCCAAAATTTCCTCATGTCCCTTTGTAATTTTTTTTAGATGCTCACATGAAGAAAGCTGCTATAAAAATACCTAAGAGTAGATTATGTGGCTCATATGGTAGGTACAGGCTTAACATTTTAAGAAACTCCAAATTCTCCAAAGTACTCATATGACTATATATTTTCATCGAAAATGTAAGAGAATTCCAGTTGTTCTATAGCATCTCCAATGAATGTTATTACCAATTTTCCTACAGGATTATAGTGGTATCAAGTTAAACTTTTATTCACTATTTCTCTAATGACTAAAGATGTGAACATTTTTTCATATGCTTTTTGATCTTTTAGTATGTTCCATTCATCTTCTGAGACTATTTCTTTCCCCTCATGAGTTAATTGAACATACTTACAAAAGCTACCTTAAAGATCTTTTCTGAAAAATAAAAATATGGATTATCCAAGGGTTCACTTCAGCTGATTGTTTTTCCTCCTGAAAATGGTCACAACTTCCTGTTTCTTCATAGTTTAAGTAAAAATAGACTTTATCCTGAACATCACAAAATATATATTATGGAGTCTCTAGATTTCATTATATTGTTCTGAAGAATGTGGCTTTTGTTGTTTTAGCAGAAAATATAGGCAATTAACTTGGTTAGAAACAAACTTTACCACTGTTTCACTGAAGTAGATGACATTTCAAATTTCAATTGCTTTTCATCTTTAGCATCATTGACTCTATCCTTACAGATATGGTCTAAGTCAGCTAGACATTGGGCAGAGTGTACACATCACTATAGGTACCCAAGTGTTTTGACAAATAAACTATTTTGAATTTCTCTCTCTCCTTTGGCCTTATCTTGACATTGGTCCAGATTACTGCAACCTGTTGATGTTATCTGCACTTACCTTGTCACTAATTAAGGAAGAGAGAGTTAATTAGACACTTCTTTCATTCTCCATCTAGAAGTCTAGGTATAGGCTTCATATATGTTTTAGTTCTAAAGAACTTCCCCAAATCACCTGGGACTCAAAATTTCCCTCCAGGAATATCTATAGGATTATCCATATTCTTTTCCCTAAGATTTAAAAAAGAATTTTATTGATTCTGGTGGCTCATTGATCATGCATCTTTGTCATCCTTCCCTGGAAGAACAAAGTGGGTCCTTCAGGATCCAGTTAAAGTGGTACAATTTCTAGGAAAGTCTACCCGACTCTCTTATAATTACCCTCATACTCTGGTTTCTCTTCAGATCATATAAATCACTCAACTTTTTCTTATAATCACTCTCAGGCTCCCTTGAATTTCTCTGAACCCTTCTGGGAACATTTTATATCAACCAATGAATACAATATTATTTACAATTATCTATTATAATTTTATAAGTATGAGTTTACACATACCTGGGGCTTCCATTCTCTGGTTCTCTCCTTTCTGGGATGAATCCTCACTTTCCTTCAGCTGTAACTGCCCTGTCTTCTGTCCTCTGATGTCTCTGGTCACAAAGCCAATAGGTTTTCCATGGACATTTCAGCTGCCTTAAATCAAAACATGATCTTCATCACCAGGCTAAAAATCATAAAAACAGGAAAGTCACCAGTTGCCATTCCTTTTTGCTAAGTTTTACCCACCTCCAAAAAAATATGTAGGCTGAGTTTAAGGTATCTGTGGAATATCCTGCTAGAGATGTCAAGTTTGAAAATAGATGGGCCAACACTGGATTGGTTACCTCCAACTATGGATTTATCCATAGCTGAACTGGGTACCTCAATATACTCATAACTAAATCCTCCCTTCCCTTTATCCATTATCAAAGGAAAATTTAATAACCAACTTTACAATCCACCTTAAAATTATGGAGAGCCAAGTGATACTTCGTCAGTGTTATATCTGAACATATGTCTGGTGGGATTTCTAGTGAATATTTTGCTTTCTATTTTAAAAAAAAAAAAGCCAGGCCCAGCTGTTTATTCCTTCCTCCTGTTTCCTCTGGATGTGATGCCAGGAAATGTAGCAGCCATTGTATGACTAGGAAGCAACAAGCATTAGGACCAAAGCCAATATGCTAACAATGTTGCAGTAAAAAGGCAGGTGGAATTGGATCAGTAATGATCCAAATGATCAGTAATGACTAAAAGGTCTTCTGCAAAAGCCATGGATTGACTATCTCTGGACTTATTATTCAGTCTGTGGGACAAACATGCTCTATGTTTTTTCAGTTGTTTGTTACATTATCTGTTACTTACAACTGATATAATAAATACAGAAAACAACTCAAGAAAGGTCTAGGCAGGAGAGAGGTCAACAGGGTACACACAGCCATTGAAGTCCTGGTTTGAATGAGATCACCAAGTGAGATTATTTTAGAATAGAACGAGAACAGGGCTGAGAATGAAGTGTTGGAGAACATTGGCACTTAAGAGGAACTGGTAGAGGAGAGGAGTAGCTGGAAAAAGACATATATGACTATAAGGAGAGAGCATAAAAAAAGAGAGAAGGGTGACCTAGAAACCAAAAGAGGAAAAAGTAAGTGTCGGTGTTCAAATGCTACACAGTAGAGCTAACCAGAGCACAGGAAAGGGCCCATGAAGTTTGGTGATATCAAAGATAATTGCAGTGAAACAGAAAACAGGTTCTCGTAAACCTGGCTTGTAGATAATCTGTTTCTCAGCTACAAACTGCACTGTACCAATCATCCCAGTACAGGTACCTCTCATGGTAGGCTGTTGGTCCCAGAGTAGATCCTGACAGGGGATGCGGATGGATCAATTGTGCCACCTGGAAATACAATTCAAAGTACAGGCTCTATCCACAGAAATACAATGGGATCTTTCTTAATATGAAAGGCAGCATATGTATATCCCTTAAAAACAAAAATGACAGCTTAAGTTTAGAATGACCTATCAAATACGGAACAGGATAAATTTTAATGAGCCTTTCACTTTTAAAAGAAAAGCAAGCTTCTAAGGTTTAATGCCTTCCTGGTTCCCTGCAGCTGTGACACAGGTCTCAAGCATGCTTTGAAGATGACCAGCACTTGAGTCAGTGTTGCTACAGGTACAGAAAGCGGGGAGAGGAGGAGATAAAATGGAATCAGTAAATTACAGTGAGGAAAGAAACTTATTAAGCATGCTTGCATTCTTCCTGTCAGTAACCAATAATAAGAAAATAATTAGCACAGGGAAAATATACAAGAAAAATTATAAAAAGGACTGACAGACATAAAATATGATGAAAAGGGAGGCAAACCAACTTCCAGTGCCTACGTTAGTACTTAGTGGACTTCAGAATCGTAGGAAACATTCCTTTTTTTTTTTTTTTTTACTATGGAATTGGTAAAATGGACCTGTAAAGGTATGTGAAAATATACCAGTGTTTCTTTCTTTTGTCATTTTTGAGAATTCTTTTAAATTAAAGAAGATGTATGGAAACCCCACAAAGCAATTAGTGAAAGTGAAAAGATAGTTATGAATAATTAAAATCCTTTCTGCTTCAATAGCTTTTCATTGTTAAATGTTGTCACTGATTAATGCCAGGCTGTGACACTGAATATGTCTCTCAAATAACACATAGATCAAGAAAGGAGTTGAAGACAAAAGCAAAACAAGAGAACACACATAATAAGCTTGTTAACAACATGACACGGGTACAAGGCCCAAGTTAAAAGTCTACATCTCAGTTACCAAGGGACAGGGGAAAGGAGGGATAAACCGGGAGACTGGGATTGCAATACACACACTACTGTATTATAGATAAAAATAGATAACTAATGAAAACCTGCATAACACAGGGAACTCTACTCAGTACTCTGTAACGGCTTCTATGGAAAAATAATCTTAAGTTAAAAAACAAAAATAAGAGTGGATACATGCATGAAAGTGAAGTCGCTCAGTCATGTCCGACTCTTTGCCATCCCATGGACTGTAGTCTACCAGGCTTCTCTGTCCATGGGATTTTCCAGGCAAGAGTACTGGAGTGGGTCGCCATTTCCTTCTCCAGGGGATCTTCCTGACTCAGGGATCAAACCCAGGTCTCCTGCATTGCAGGCAGACGCTCTACCCTCTGAGCCACCTGTATAGCTAATTAAACACTTTGCTATATATCTGAAACTAACACAACATTATAAATCAACTATACTCCAGTACATTTTTTTTAAGTGCATGTTTCTATTCTGAGCATCCCACTGGGCACTTTTTGCTGACAAAGCTATGTATGTAGGGTAATAGGCATTCTTTACATTTTCCAAAACATTCCTCACCACTGTAGATACAGTATAGATGAAAAGAAAGAGATACATAATTTGCACGGTCTGATACAAAATGAAAATGTGGGTTCCCTCATTTAAAAAACCAGATAAAACAATGCCTTTAAAAGTACTAAAATACAATTGTTTCCTTTCTTTTTGCAGTCTTTCTCTCAATGTCATACTGTTTAATATTTGCTATTTATCATAATTCTAACTTTTTAAATTAAAACTTTAAATGGAAGAAATTGTATTATTCACTTTATATTATGCAATGTCATTTTAAATGAAAATATGACAGAATTTAACTCAGTTGCTGCATCACAAAATTATGTAATTCATATGCCTTGGTTTGTACATGTATATGTATTTCATCCTCACCAGAACAGCAGAAACATTCCACAAAATCCAACTGGTTGTATTTTACTTATTTTTAAAATTAATTTTTTTCCTGTTTTTTTCCTGTTGTGATGTTCATCTTTTTTAATTAATACATAATTGCTTTACAACGTTGGATTCGTTTCTGCTCTACAACAAAGTGAATCGGCTATATGTATACATGTATCCCCCACCTTTTGGATCTCCCTCCCACCCTCTCCCCTCTCACCCAGAATTAATTTCTAATTGTCATAAAATAAGCATAACATAAAATTTACCACCTTAACCGTTTTTAAGAGGATAGTTCAGTGGTATTAGGTACATTTATATTGTACAACCATCACTACCATCTTTATTTCATTTCCTGATATGCATACATTCTACTGATACTCTATACTGTGGCTAACTGATGTGTAAGACATAAATAAAATAGGAGGAGGAACCGGAAGTCCTATTTTTCCTTTTCAGGTCATTACTTTGCATGTAAGTGGTCGGCTAACGCAAGGAAGTAACACAAGTAAAAACAAGGGCATAATAGAACTCCTTGGCTGTTTCTGTTTTTAGAATGCCATCCATGGCTTTCTTTCTGTGTTAAAGATAAGTCTTGGTTCAACCGGGAAGTGTGGTCTCCAAGGGGTGGTCAGTATGTGCCCCTCCACCCCCATCACCTCTGACTCAGTCATAGTCTTAACATCTTACCTCCTAGTAGCTTTGAGGAATGCTTAACTCCCAAATATCTTGGAATTCTGCGTCATCTGCAAATAGAGTAGCAAAGAAGAAGAGATACACGTTATGCTGATTTCCAAGTGTCTCCTCCTGTGCTGTTTTCCCTTGGCCTTGATTTATAACACATGTGAAAAGACAAAGTGGTTAAGAATTTCAGGGGGCACCAGCAGGACGTTTGAGTAGGTGCCAGGTTCCCCAGAGCAAGGTCCCGAGCAGTGGGACGGGTTAGATGCCCAGGAAGTGGTCGCTACAGACCAGGGAGACTGAACAGGATGCAGGGTCCGCACGCTCACAGAGCACTTTGCAGTTTACAAAGCGCGTCTCATTTACCTCACTGTCACATCAGTTCTGTTTGCAGGTGAGGAGCTGATAGCCACCGTTCAATGAATTAAACAAGGAAGCTTTTAGTCTGAGGTGGCTCTAAAACAAGAGCCGCAAACACAAACCATAATTTAAGCCTCTAAACGCGCCAAAGTTATGAAATCTAAGCGGTAAGAAACAACCAATCACGAGGAGCAAACGAGCCCGTAAATTTCAGCCACGCAAAAGCCTCGTTGCTTCTGCAAGTTCTCTGCGTGTCCTGTACCAACTCCTGTCTCGGGACTGCTCGCGCCTAACTACTTCTTGGTCGGCGCTGCCTGTTTCAAATCTATTTTAGCTCTTAATAAAATAAACTCTTCATATGTTTAATGTTTAAGCTTATTTTATAACATTCCTTATGGACTAGAGACGGCTTCCCTGGTGGCTCAGTGGTAAATAGCCTACCTACAGTGCAGGAGACTGGGTTGCATCCCTGGGTGGGGAAGATCCCCTAGAGGAGGAAATGGCAATCCACTCCAGTATTCTTCCCTGGAGAATCCCATGGACAGAGGTGCCTGGCAGGCTTCAGTCCATTCGGTCGGGAAGTGTCAAACAGGACTTAGTAACTGAGCATGGACTAGAGAGATGCATGACTAAGGGAAGTTTCATGGCTGACTGGGGTCAGAATGAGGAGGAGAAGCAGGCATCCTGGGCTCTGGTTAGGCCCTTTCTCAATAACCTTTGCCCTATAAGAAGAGCTGTCAGATTGCAAAAGAAGAGAGTACTTTTGTCCTGTCCTTTGGGTGCATTTTCTGTGCAATTCCAGAGACAGCAAAAGGTCATGGGTTATGGTACATGGAATATGTTAGTAGCAGAAAGGTTAAAGGAAAGAGATGATCAGAGTCAGGAGGAGTGTCTCTGAAGTCTCCCAAGAGGACAGAAACTTTGAGGGAGGATTGGAAGTGAATACTGAGCAGAGGCAAAGTCTGTGTGAAAAAATGTCTTCTCCAAGAAAATCAAGTGAGAACAAGCAGAGAAATTGCAGTCTGGGAAGGTCATGATTTGCATGCCTGCATGAAGTGTGTCAGCTGAAGATGCAGTGTTTGGCATACATTTCTTTCAATTTACAACCAATCGGCTTAAAGTCATTTCCTTCCATCATTTAGCTAGTTAAATCAGTGGTCTCTTCTATACTTCTTTGTTCTAATAACCAAACATCCCAGAGATGGAATTAATATAGGCCTAGAGGAGCCCGGCATGCCACAGTCCATACATAGGGTGGCAAAGAGTGGAACACTATCAAAGAAACTTAACATATGGCATGTTTCAATATTCATGGTTCTGTTTCTTGGTTGGCTTTTGATGAAACAATTCAAGAAAACAAAAACATATATATACCAAAAACCAATGAATATGCTAATAATTTTTCAAAAATATTTAAATACTCAGGATACAAATCTAATTCTTTCACTAACGCTACCTGTTAAAATCATGTATTAGTTACTACTTGGTCTAACTTGACTTCCTGCCACTCGGCTAGAATAGAAAATCCCTTTTTAACTCATCAAATATCTTCTAGATTGTTCAGTGTTTCTTAAAGTTGGCTTTTCTACAGAGGCTATAACCAAGTTTGCATCTAAAGCCATTTCAGCGGCTTATATTTGAGAGCGTTCTTTCAAGCAAGGAAGATTGCCCATTCACTAAGGAAAGAAATCCTCTCATTCAATACTCTCAGAATTTCTTATCATCTATATATAACTGCCAGCATATCACTCACCTCGAAAGAAAGCATAGCACATAAATATAATCAGCATGAAACCCCTGTAATTATGTTTTCCCTAGGTGAAAAGAAAATCAGAAATCACAGACACTTCATTACCTGCTCTGTTTCTCCTTTTTTCCCTCCTGATACTTAAAAAAGGAAGAAAAAAAAAAAAGAACTGATCTTGTTACTTCTATTCTCTGAACTCAGAAACACAATAACACTTTATTGTTCAAATATAATATTTTTAAACCCCTGATAACAGAAATAACCTGGTGAATCGATTTCTTCACCCAGTGACCTATCTCACAGCAAGAAATTCTTTAGTGGATCAAGGGAAGGTACTGCTATGGAAAGCCCAAAACTGATGTGAGCAGCTTCAATCTGAACTTCTTGGGAAAATCATCTGTCCTATTCATTCTCTTTTTCCATAACCTAACACAGAGCTTCCCAGGTGGTGCTGGTGGTAAAGAACTCGCCTGCCAATGCAGGTTAGACATTAGAGACTCGGGTTCGATCCCTGGGTCGGAAAGATCCCCTGGCAGAGGGCACGGCAACCCCTCCAGTATTCTTGCCTGGAGAATCCCATGGACAGAGGAGCCTGGCAGGCTGAAGTCATTTGGGTCTCAGAGTCAGACATGACTGAAGCACTTAGCACAACGCAGTGCCTGGCAAAGAAAGAACTCTCGTCAGTTCTGGTGTTTTAGTCAAAGAGCTTATTTGCTGTTTGACTCAGAAAATGGAATGTTGAAAGGGATTAGGTAAATTAATCCAGAGTTAAAGACATAGAGAAACTCATTCTCTGTCTTAGTGAATTGCTCTTATTGTGAATTTAAGCATGCCATTGTTTTTAGGCACTCTGTTTTCAAGAAGGCAAATAACCAGATTGTAGAAGAGCAGAAATACGTAAATTTTTCACCTGAACCACTCAAGCAGGTAGCCCGACTATCCATTTTTCACCAAGGCATACAGGATGATAAGTGGATTGCCAGAAGCAAAACTGCCGCTTCCACCCTGCAATGCCCCATTTTTGGGATACTTAGTGACACCGATAGTGTTTCTCAATCTGTATATAACCACACAGCTATAAATAACATGGTCTCCCTCAGGCACCCTGTGAACAATAAAAAGAAGTTTCCAAGAATAATAATACTAAAAGTCAATGAACTATATTAATACCGTGTAAAAGTAAAGTTGTTGCCTGGCAATTCAGTGGTAGCACTGAAAATTCTTAACCAGAAGAGATTTTTGTATTACTTCTGAAAACCTCTTTTATCTTCTCTGAACCTGGAACTTTAAATGAATGAAGGATTCTTATAAATATCCCCTTTAAAAAAATAGACATACTCTTCCAACTCCAAAGGGGGAAAAATTAGATGAAGCAAAATTATGTGAATAATGATCTACTGATAATTTTGCCTGACTTAGAAAAAAATGCACAATGTGAAAACTGCGAGTTAAGTTTTATTTGGGGCAAAATGAAGACTGCAGCTGGAAAGACAGCACCTCAGACAGCTGAGAAACTGCTCCAAAGAAGAATCTGCCAGTCTTGTGAAGTGTTTGTTAATCACGAGGAGTTGTCATCACCATGAAAGACTGTAGTGCTTTTCTAGATATGAGGAGATATGAGTCAGGCTTATAAAATCTGCTCCTGAAAATATACTATCTGAAGAACTTTCCTGCCAGTTTCTCCCTTAACCCCTGAGTGGCTCACTTCTGCTCTCTACCCTAAACTCCTTTCAGGGACTGCTGAAGGTCAGCAGCTGCAGCAGCACAGGATTTAATCCTCCTAGAGGTAGATGGCAAGGCCCATGGCAGGTGCCAATCTGTAGCTGACATAGCTAATAATATGGGCTTGCCTTGTGACTCAGCTGGTAAAGAATCTGCCTGCAATGTGGGAGATCTAGGCTCGATCCCTGGGTTGGGAAGATCGCTTGGAGAAGGGAAAGGGTACCCACTCCAGTATTCTGGCCTGGAGAATACCATGGGTTGTACAGTCCATGAGGTCACAAAGAGCCAGACACAACTGAGCAACTTTCATTTTCACTTAGCTAACGCTATAGTGATCTCAGCACCAGAATAGAGATTTACCACACGTACAGCAAAGTTTTGCAAAACACATCCACACAACAGGCAAGATGTAGACTCATGTGTTCCACACAGATCTACTAAATCAGAATATTTGGATGTGGGGAGATCTGCATATTTGATGTTTCCCAAGTGTTTCTTCAATATACTGAAGTTTGAGAACCACTATTCTAGAGTTTACTGGTTAGTTTCCACATAGCATTTCAGGATTACATCAGGATCTAGTGAATTACATGCCCACTCTTTACATTCAGTTCAGTTCAGCCACTCAGTCGTGTCCGACTCTTTGCAACCCCGTGGACTGCAGCACACCAGGCCTCCCTGTCTATCACCAACTCCCGGAGTTTACTCAAACTCATGTCCATTGTGCCCGTGATGCCATCCAATCATCTCATCCTCTGTCGTTCCTTTCTCACCCACCTTCAATCTTTCCCAGTATCAGGGTCTTTTCAGATGAGTCAGTTCTTCCTATCAGGTGGCCAAAGTATTGGAGTTTCAGCTTCATCATCATTCCTTCCAGTGAAAATTCAGGACTGATTTCCTTAGGATGGACTCCTGGATTTCCTTGCTATCCAAGGGATTCTCAAGAGTCTTCTCCAACACCATAGTTCAAAAGCATCAATTCTTCAGCACTCAGATTTCTTTATAGTCCAACTCTCACATCCATACATGACTACTGGAAAAACCATATCTTTGACTAGACAGACCTTTGTTGGCAAAGTAATGTCTCTGCTTTTTAATATGCTGTCTAGGTTGGCCATAGCTTTTCTTCCAAGGAGCAAGTATCTTGTAATTTCATGGCTGCAGTCACCATCTGCAGTGATTTTGGAGCCCCAAAAATAAAGTCTGCCACTGTTTCCCCATCTATTTGCCATGAAGTGGTGGGATCGGATGCCATGATCTCAGTTTTCTGAATGTTGAATTTTAAGCCAACTTTTTCATTCTCCACCTTCACTTTCATCAAGAGGCTCTTGAGTTCTTCGTTTTCTGCCATAAGGGTGATGTCATCTGCATATCAAAGGTTATTTATACTTCTCCCAGCAACCTTATTCCAGCTTGTGCTTCATCCAGCCCAGCATTTCTAATGATGTATTCTGCATATAAGTTAAATAAGCAGGGTGACAATGTACAGCCTTGACATACTCCTTTCCCGATTCAGAACCAGTCTGTTGTTACATACCCAGTTCTAACTGTTGCTTCCTGACTTGTATACAGATTTCTCAAGAGGCTGGTCAGGTGGTCTGGTATTCCCATCTCTTTAAGAACTTTCCAGAGTTTGTTGTGATCCACACAGTCAAAGGCTTTGACATAGTCAATAAAGCAGAAATAGATGTTTTCTGGAACTCTTTTGCTCTTTAGATAATCCAGTTGATGTTGGCAATTTGATATCTGGTTCCTCTGCCTTTTCTAAATCCAGCTTGAACATCTGGAAGTTTACAGTTCATCTACTGTTGAAGCCTGGCTTGGAGAATGTTGAGCATTACTTTACTAGCGTGTGAGATGAGTGTAATTGTGCGGTAGTTTGAGCATTCTTTGGCATTGCCTTTCTTTGGGATTGGAACGAAAACTGACATTTTCTAGTCCTGTGGCCACTGCTGAGTTTTCCAAATTTGCTGGCATATTGAGTGTAGCACTTTCACAGCATCATCTTTTAGGATTTGAAATAGCTCAACTGGAATTCCATCACCTCCACTAGCTTTGTTCAGGTGATGCTTCCTAATGCTTGACTTTGCATTCCAGGATGTCCGGCTCTAGGTGAGTGATCACACCATCCTGATTATCTGGGTTATGAAGATTTTTTTTGTATAATTCTGTGTATTCTTGCCACCTCTTCTTAATATCTTCTGCTTCTGTTAAATCCATACCATTTCTGTCCTTTATTGTGCCCATCTTTGTCTGAAATGTTCCCATTCTATTGTTTTCCCCTATTTCTTTGCATTTATCACTGAGGAAGACTTTCTTACCTCTCCTTGCTCTTCTTTGGAACTCTGCATCCAAATGGATATATCTTTCCTTTTCTCCTTTGCCTTTCATTTCTCTTCTTTTCACAGCTATTTGTAAGGCTTCCTCAGACAACTGTTTTGCCTTTTTGCATTTCTTTTTCCTGGGGATGGTCTTGATCCTTGCCTCCTGTACCATGTCACAAACCTCCATCCATAGTTCTTCAGGCACTCTGTCTATCAGATCTAATCCCTTGACTCTATTTTCACTTCCTCTGTATAATCATAAGGGGTTTGATTTAGGTCATACCTGAATGGTCTAGTGGTTTTCCATACTTTCTTCAATTTAAGTCTGAATTTGGCAGTAAGGAGCTCATGATCTGAGCCACAGTCAGCTCCTGGTCTTGTTTTTACTGACTGTATAGAGCTTCTCCATCTTTGGCTACAAAGAATATAATCAATCTGATTTCGGTATTGACCATTTGGTGATATCTAGGGTGTTTGCTATGACCGGTGTGTTCCCTTGGCAAAACTCTATTAGCCTTTGCCCTGCTTCATTCTGTACTCCAAGGCCAAATTTGCCTGCTACTCCATGTATTGCTGGACTTCCTATTTTTGCATTCCACCTGATGTACACAAACACAGACTCATTCAAGGATAATTATCTATATAGGTGCCTGTCTTCATTAGGTTACTTATAAAATGATGTCAACTCTCTATCATATATATATATCTTTGCTTTGGCTGCTTAGACTAGTAAGTGTGCAGTATATAATTTCACATATTTTGTAATAAAATTTAATTCTAGCTGATGTCATTTCCCTCTCTTCATTTCCTTTGGGCCTGTTTTCTTCACCTACTTTAATCATGCTGCTTGTCAGCCTTTTTATCTAAGGCTTTTCAAATCATTTTTGGGGTAATGAAGGCCATAAATAAACCTTATTATACTAAATGATCAGAGTTGCATAGTCATAACTTTACAAAATCACTCTGAATATAATTCCTACTGTACAAATCTTATTGTTCAGCCTCTCATGTAAACCCTCCACTACACAAATTTGATATTTAACACTACAGTGATAATAAGAAAAAATGTTTATAATAATTATTTCATTTTTATTTTTTTAAATAGGACTTGACTGAGAATGGCCTGGGTAATCACAGGATATACTGAATTATCCATTGTAGGAAGTAATCAAGCAAAAGCTAAGTGACTCCTTAGCAAGAATATTGTAGAAGGATTTTGATATCAAGAACACATCAGACATCCTGAGTCTCTTCCACCTCTGATATCCTTAAATCCATTAAGTATATAGTTAATATTATCAGAAAAAATAAAGTCAGCAAAAGAATTAAAAAAGAAACCTGCATTTCTCAGGAGTATACAAACAAATACACAGCCAGAAAAAAATTTACATTTTTAGGATAGACTAAGTAAAATCTTTCCATGTGTGAGTGCTAAGTCACTTCAGTCCTGTCTGACTCTTCGCAACCCTATGGACTGTAGCCCGCCCGTCTCCTCTGTCCATGGGATTCTCCAGGCAAGAATACTGGGTTGGGTTGCCACGTCCTCATCCAGGGAATCTTCCTGACCCAGGGGTAGAGCCCATATCTCTTATGTCTCCTGCATTTACCACTAGTGCCACCTGAGAAGCCCATATTCTTTCTTTTTTGTCAGTATTAAGAGGCATGCAGTGCTTGCCTGGGTCCCTAGTTTCTATCTCGCATTGCATGAATGAACAAGCTACAGTGAACCCTGAGAGTGATTTAGGGACTTAACTTCAGCATGTGCTTCATATTTCTTCTCATAAAACTGTTTTTAAATATATAATCTTTAGTGCCAGGAAATCAATTAACTTTAAAAATTGCCAGCGCTGCCAATAACCAGTAATATGGATGTAACCCTTTTGCATCGAGAGCATGAAGAAATTAAGTGATC
Source organism: Bison bison bison (assembly GCF_000754665.1). Taxonomy (NCBI): domain Eukaryota; kingdom Metazoa; phylum Chordata; class Mammalia; order Artiodactyla; family Bovidae; genus Bison; species Bison bison. Next base: position 4,486,794 of record NW_011495076.1, on the reverse strand, counting down.
TAACACATTTAGCTAAATCCAGCCCTGAAAGAAGGTTGCTTCTCTGCAGTGAAGCTCTTTTGAAATGAGAGATGGAAACAGCAATGAAGGAAAAAGCATCTGAGTAATTGTACAAAGTCTTCCAAGTGGCACTCAGCCCAGAAGACATTTTTGTTCTGTCCAAATGCACAGAAATCTGCAGAGACCCATCTGACCCCAGCATTTCAGGGTATATATCAGGGCTTTTTCCACAAAAGAGCCCTTCTTCTGAAAAGCCAAGGTTTGCGTGTATTTGTAATAACAGTTAGAAATAAATATGATCAAGATATGTTGTTGTTGGATTCTAAAACAGATATAATCTTGTAATATAAGATCTAAAGAAAGAAATGTTGCAAATACAGGAATTAAGAAATTTATGTCATTTCTATACTAATTCTGATACTGAATAGGACCAAACCAGATGTAGCACAGAGAGATAATTGCATTTTTTAATTTTTTTTGAAGTCTTTCTTTGTGATCTAGACTAGTGATCAGCAAACTGCTGTCTGTGAGCCATAGCTGCTCTGCCACCTGTTCTTGTTAAAAAAAAAAAAAAATTTACACTATCCTTTAAATCTCATCCATGGAGCTTTCACACTATAGCACCTCACTAAATAAGTGCAACAGAGATGATGTAGCTCACAAACCCTAAAATATTTCTTCCTATCCAACCTTTCACAGAAAAAGTTTGATGACACCTGATTTAAAGTGTGGTCAAGGTTTTATTAACATACTTCCTTTCCAACTAAATTTTTAATAATTTTTTTTCTGAAAAGTATTTGCAGGAAGAAAGACTCCTTGTTTTTTGTATCCCTGGCAATACTTTAATTTACCTTTCTTCCTTGAATGGTAATTTTCAGTGTTAAAATTATTCAACATATTTAAATAACATTTCCTCATCTTCTAGCATTTAGCATTGCTGATGAGAAGTTGACTATAGTTGCTGTGTAAGTAATTCATTTTTTCCTCCCTTCTTATATTTAAAATTTCATTTTTATTTTTGATAGTTTCTAGTTTGAGGTAATATTTTGGTGTGGTTTTATTATTATCTATCCCAATGCACAATGAGTGTGCATCTTCAATATTTAGTTTACATATTTTCTTTGTTCTTAAAAAGTTTGCAGCCATTATTTTTGGGAACACTGATCTTTTATTCCATTCTTTTCTCTTCCTTAATTGAATATGTTGATCATAGCCAGTTACTGTTATTCTATCTTTCCTGTTCTATAACGTCTCCTTTATATATTTTAAATCTCAATATCTCTCTATGTTAAATTCAAGGTAGCTCACAATCATTTTTGACTCTTTAAATTCTCTCCTCAACTGTGTATGTATTGAAGTCTATATTTTTTATTTCCAGGATTCTAAATACAGTCAGCTGTTTAAATACACCTTTTCTCATTCTGTGCTTTCAGTAGTTCTTTTTCATAAATAGTATTTCTTTTATCATACCTCTTAATTTACTAATCAAATATTTCAAAATTATTTTAGACAGTTTTTGTATACAAATAAATTTTCTCCCCCTTAGTTCATTTGAGAGCAAGCAATCGTCCTTGACTTGACTCATACATTTTGGAGTTTTGGTTTGTAGGCTCATCTTGAGAAGTGATTTTGTCACCATTATTGTCATTGTTATTACAGATTTTATTTCCTTTCTGCTAATCCATTATTTTCTAGGGGCTTTGGGGGTCTCCCTTACCTGGACTTCCTGCTCCACTCTCCCATGCAGAAGTAGGTTTACTACAATTACTTAGAGCTTCTAACCCATAGAGAGCTCAGGAAAATTTATCTCCTGTCACAAAAGTAAAAATCGTTGAACACAAGCTTGACACCTTTTACTATTTTCACAGGTATTTAACTTCATATAAGCCACACCCTAGGCAACTTTATCAACCACAACTTTCTTTCAGACTTTTTTGAGAACTCAGTTTCATGCCATGAGTTAACTCCAGCCCTTTATCTTGGTTGATATACACTTACACATTATCATCCCACAGGAGAGAAACTCCTCCTAATTCCAGACCCAGAGTCTCAACTTGCTTGATGCTTGTTTGTGTGTGTTTTATTTCTAGTTCATGGAAATATCTTTCTTTGGGGCACTGATATATCTTTTTAAATTTAATTTTCAATGCTTAATCTATTATTATATGTTTTGTTGCAAAAAAAATTAGAGATTAAATCATAAACATTACTATATCATTTTGCAAAGATGGAAGAGTGATTGAACTTTAAGAGAGCTGATGCTAGCGATTTAGAACCTGCCTGTCCATGCAGGAGACATAAGAGATGAGGGTTCAATCCCTGGGTCGGGAAGATCCCCTAGAGGAGGGCATGGCAACCCACTCCAGAGTTCTTGCCTGGAGAATCCAATGGACAGAGGAGCCTGGCAGGCCACAGTCTATAGGGTCACAAAGAGTCAGACACAATTGAAGTGACTTAGCATGCACTACAATTACAACCTAGAAATTTAGGTTGTAACAGAAATGCCAAAATATAATTACCAAAAGACATGTACTGAAACATTCATAGACATACTATTTATAATAGCTTCAAACTACAAGCTATCTGAATGTCCATTAAGAGTAAAATAGATAAATAAGTCATGGTGGTGTCACACAGAGTGACATTATTTACTAATGGGAATGAAAAATCCACACCTAGTCATAACAACATGAATAATCTTCACAATTAAAACAACAAGAGAAAAAAAGGCCAAAAAAGCTTTCTATAGAATTCCACTTAGATCAGTATTAGAATAAACCTACAGGGTTATAAATCAGGACAACAGGTATCCTTGTTAGAAGATCAGGGCACGAAAGGGATACTGGCCTTCAGGGATGCAGACAATGTTTCTTGTCCCAGGAAGTGATTTCAGAGATGTGCTTATTTTGAGAAAATTCATCAAGTTGTATACCTATATGATATGCTATAATATATTTTATAGTATGATAAAATTAAAAAAATATATATATGGTAGAAGTTCATCAGGTGAGTGGTTTTTCAAACTGTAATCATAAAGCCCTAAGGATCCAGGAACCTCAAGGCTATCTCTTGCTTTCAATTAATTGTAGGTTTGGTTTGATTTATTTTGGGGCCTTATCTTACAACTTGCAGGATCTTAGTTCCCCTGTGAGTTTATACTCTCCCTTCTGGAAGACAGAAGGACACAGTCTTAAGTGTCAGAAGGAAAGATCCTCTCTAAAAGCTGGCAATAAACACAAGTACCAATCAAGTACTGCAGCATCCAGAAAGTATCTTCAACAAGGTGGAACAGGCTCTGGAAGGGACTTTGGCGTCCCCCACCTACAAACTAATACTTTGAAGTGCAAATTAAAGCTAAGAAGTCTTAACTTCCAAGACAGACTCTGTCACTCAAAGACACTGCTTGCTGATAGCCTTTAGGAGGCTGAACTAATCTCACACCAAGACAGAAGAATGAATTTCTAAGTAATTTGCAAAGCAAAATGCAAAACATAACTTTAAGGGACCCAGAATGATGTCCTTTATTAATTTGCCAATATGGACTCAGAATGTGTCAAGAAATTCTGCAATACAGTTCTCCAGAATGAGCTTTGCTTTTGTGGGCCCAGAATAATTTTCAGGGCAAAGTCACCGATAAAGCTAAAGTATGCATTTCTTACAATTTGGGGCATTGGAGATAGGCTTTCCAATTATTTTTTAGTTTTCACACAGATTGATAAATTTCCCTGTAGCTCATCTGAGTCTAATCATATAATTATGTTCCATTTAATTAAAAATGAGTAGCTAAAAATGTTTGGATTTTTTTTTTAAGTAAGCCTCAGATGGTGAAGGTTTTCTCAAATATTTTGAACAAGACTTCCAATGTCGTTGTTCTCTGGATCATAGACCTTGGACCAAAGATTATTCAAAATATTGAGGTGAAGTAGTAATATGCAAGGGCTTCCCCAGTGGATCAGGGTAAAGAATCCACTTACAACACAAGAGATGCAAGAGATGCAAGTCTGATCCCTGGTTCAGGAAGATTGCCTGGAGGAGGGCATGGCGACCTGCTCCAGTATTCTTGCCTGGAGAATCCTATGGACAGAAAAGCCTCGTGGACTACAGACATAGGGTCTCAAAGAATCGGACACAACTGAAGGAACTGAGCAGCAACATGCAAAGAGAAATTAAGTGTAATTTATTAAGTACAACTTACCGGTTAGAAACAGATTTAGTGTTCAGTTTTCAGCCTTAATAACAAACTAAATAGCATTTTTAAGACTCGGTATTGGCAAAATGTAAATAATAATGGTACCTTCCTCTGTTGGCTACTAGGTCTCCATTCCAAGATCCTTCTAGTAGGCCTTCCTTCTCTGGAGACACTGAAATATGAAAACATACTCTGAAATTGGGAGGTTTTTTTAGCTTTGTTGACCAATACAATATTGAACAGATATAGTGAGAGTGGGTGTACTTATTCTCAACCTTAGGGAGGAAGTGCTCATTATTTCATCAGTCAGAATCCCAGGGACAGGGAAGCCTGGTGGGCTGCCGTCTACGGGGTCGCACAGAGTCGGACACGACTGAGGCGACTTAGCAGCAGCAGCAGCACAATGTTTACTGTAGGTTTGTTGCAAATACCCTTTGTCATGGTAAGAAAGTCTTTTTCTACTCCTAATTTGCTAGGATATTTTATCATAAAGGGATATTGACTTTTATCAGAAGCATTGTTTGAATTTTATTAAAATGATGGTTTATCTACTTTTTTCTATTAATATAAAAAATAAAATCATTTTGGATTTGTTTTAATTTACATACAGCAAAAGTCACATCTTTGGTGTAAAGTTCAATAAGTATTTACCTGTGTATATATTCTCATAAGGGCTTCACTTGTCCTTTGTGGCTCCGATGGTAAAGAAAGAAAGAAAGGAAGGAAGGAACTATTAGTCGCTCAGGTGTGTCTGACTCTTTGCAACCCATGGACTTCAGCCCGCCAGTCTCCTCTGTCCATGGAATTCTCCAGGCAAGAATACAGGAGTGAGTTGCCATCCCTTTCTCCAGGGGTTCTTCCCAATCCAGGGATCAAACCTGGGTCTCCCACATTGCAGGCAGATTCTTTGCTATCTGAGCCACGAGGGAAGATCCAGCTGGTAAAAATTTGCCTGCAATGCAGGAAACCTGGGTTTGATCCCTGGAGGATCCCTTAGACAAGGGAATGGCAACCCATTCCAGTATTGCCTGGGGAATCCCATGGACAGAAAGGCCTGGCAGGCTACAGTCTTTGGGTTGCAAAGAGTTGGACATGACTGAAAGACTAATACTCTTTTATATTCTCAAAATCACAACCAGAGTAGTGATTACAACTTACACCCCAAAGAATTATCTCATACATTTCATTTGTATTCACAACATACTCCCAAGCTCCTGGAAACAACTCATCTTTTCTGTCCTCCTATATTATTATTGCCTTTTCTTTTCCAAAATGCCAAATAAAAGAAATTATGCAGTATATAATATATTAATACTGGGCTCCTTAATTTAGCCCAGTATGATGAATTTGTATTCATCCATTCCGATATACATACATAGCCCTGGTTTGCTCACTCTTAATGGTTTAGAAGTATTCCATTAGATTGATTTAGTTTTGAATAATAAATTAACCTTAAATTCTTGAGATAAAACCAAATTGGTCAGAGTATAAATTTATTATCTTTTGTTATACATTGCTAGATTGATTTGTTCTAAAATTTTAGCTACAAAACTAATTATTTTACTGATATATGGCTATTCAGGATTTTTTACTTCTTCAGTATGTATGATTTTTCAAAGATTTATTTCACACACAGTGTCAGATATAGTCATTTATCATTCTTCTTTATGATCTTTTTAATATCTGTACAATCTACCAAGATATCTCTCTTTCATTTCCAATATTGGTAATTTTTTATCTTTATTTTTTGACCAGTATTCTTAAAGTTTGTCAGTTTTAATAATCTTTTCAAAGAACCAATTTGATTACTTCAGTTTTTCCTATTGCTTGTTAGTTTTCTATCTATGGATCAGTTCAGTTCAATTCAGTCGCTCAGTCGTGTCCGACTCTTTGCAACCCCATGAATCGCAGCACGCCAGGCCTCCCTGTCCATCACCATCTCCCAGAGTTCACTCAAACTCACGTCCATCGAGTCAGTGATGCCATCCAGCCATCTCATCCTCTGTCGTCCCCTTCTCCTCCTGCCCCCAATCCCTCCCAGCATCAGTCTTTTCCAATGATATTCTCTTATTATTTCTTCTTTTCTTTTCCTTATTTTATCTGTTTTCTTAAGGCCATAGTTTACTTAGAACATTGATTTTAATTTTTTCCCTTCTGTTAAAATATTTAAAGCTATAAATTTCCTATATGGTATTCTGTAGCTATAGTTCATAAATACTAATATATTACATTTTAATTATCATTCAGTTTTCAGTATTTCCTATTTTCTCTTTTGTTATTGATATTTACCTGTGCGTTGTTTGCTGCTGCTGCCAAGTTGCTTCAGTCGTGTCCCACTCTGTGCGACCCCAGAGACGGCAGCCCACCAGGCTCCCCCGTCCCTGGGATTCTCCAGGCAAGAACACTGGAGTGGGTTGCCATTTCCTTCTCCAATGCATGAAAGTGAAAAGTTAAAGTGAAGTCGTTCAGTCGTGTCCGACTCTTAGCGACCCCATGGACTGCAGCCTACCAGGCTCCTCCATCCATGGGATTTTCCAGGCAAGAGTACTGGAGTGGGGTGGGTTGTTTAGAATTATGTAAATTTTTTCCCCTCAAGCATTAGGGGATTTAAACAAATTTTACATATCAATTTCTAATTTAATTATACTGTGGTAAGCCAACACACCCTGTATGATTTCAATCTTTTTAACTTAATGAGATTTATTTAATATGGCCCATAAGTATTCTTTGCTTGCATTTCTCATTCTGTTGTTGTGTATAGTTTTCCTCTAAATATCAAGTTGAGTGACATTGTTGTTCATACCTTTTATGCTTACTGTTTTTTTTTTTCTCTTTAGTCCATCAATTCCTAACTAAAAGAGAGGTATTAAAATTTCCAGATGTTCTTATAATCTGTGTATTTCTCCCTTTGATTCTGCCTGTTTTTGCTTCATGTATTTAGATACCCTTTTTTTAAGTACTTTGACATTCTGCTTTTCTGATAAGATGATCCTTTTATCATTATGAAATACTTATTTATCCTTAACATACTCTTTGGATTGAAGTCTACCTTGTCTAATATTAATATATATATATACATCAGCTTTCTAGTGTTTACTCTTAGTCTGAGATGTAGCTTGTCATCCTAATACCTTCAGCCTACACTGAGTTTATATTTAATGTGTACCTCACGTCGACAGAGGAGAGCTTGATTGTGCTTTTATTATCCATCCTATATTCTCTGCCTTGTCATAGCATTGTTTTCTAAAACAAAAAGTCAAATTGAAAATAAGCACATACATGGTGGAGTTTATTTTTAATATTTTGCTACTTGTCTTATGTTTATTCCATGAGTTTAGCACTCTTTCTTTTCCTTCCTTCTTTAGGGTTATTCAAGTTATAGTCAGTATTCCATTTATTTTCTCCACTTGCTACTTAAATGTAGCAAGTAGACAATACTATATACTGAGATAAAGAAATACAAACATGGAATGGAAAATATGTGAGGACAAACCCTGTGCTGTTCAATTTGAATTAGTGGCATCAGGATGAACTACTGATTGCTTACAAATATATGCTTCCAAACTCTTCCATTGAAGGGTTTAGAAGAACTGTCACTCAAAGCAATTAGCACATATAATATAATGCCCAGATGTTGGCTTTTAAATGTCACTTCCAACTAAAAGATATGACATTTGGGACTAGGAAAGTAAAAGGTGAACTTGAAACATTTAATTGCATCAGAAACCAAAGATGTGTTCTTGTACTAAATGGGATACATTAAAAGGGCACAAAAATTACCTGAAAGGAATTTTCTGGTGATCTTTTGGACAAATTAAACACAAAAAATAGTAATCATAACGACTTATAGCACACTGAAGAGAAAAATGAATCAATACAACAGAAAGATATTTTTGAGAAAGGCAAGAGGCTATGTGTGTGAGAGCAAGAGTTCTTCCTTATAGAATAAAATAAATGGAAAAAGTCACCATTTTGCAATTAACAATGTAATAAAGTTTTTTTTAACTTTATGAATAAATATTAAAATCAGAACTAAACAAGATACACTCATATTTGGGTATTTCAAAAATATCTCTTTAATTGATAAAGCAAGTAGGAAAAAGTCAGTAAAGAGATAAAAGATCTGACAACACAATTAATCAATTTGACTAACTGCAAATTATAGGACACAAAAACAAACAACGCACATCTATTTCAAGTGCATTGGAAATATTTACGAAGATACCATATGGTCAACCAGAAGGTAAGTCTTCATTAATTATGAAATAATGATATTAAATTATCTTCATTGGCAATGAGCTATCCAAAAAATCCTCAAATACTTGCATATTAAAAAATCACTTCTAAATAACATGTGGATCAAAGAACATATTACAGCTGAAACTTGAAAATATTTTGAACTCAGTAATAATTAAAATACAAAATATCAAAAATTGTATTTTTATATATATACAGCAAAAGTAGTAATTAGAAGGAAAGTATAACAGTAAATGCTTATATGCTTATATTTAAAAAGAAAGGTATAAGTAGAACTAAGCTCCCACTTTAAGGAGATGATGAAACTGTTTCATCAGTTGAAACTGAACAGATGAAACTGAACAAATTAAGCCCAAATAATATACAATGAAGAAAGAATAACAGAAATAAAATAGAAATAGATATTAAATATTTCCAACTGACAATCAATCTTCAATTCATCTGGAATTTCTCTTTTCTCTTTTATTCATTTATTCACACAGCCTACATTTATTTTGCAACACTCTGATCTTGTCATTGAGTGAGATGCTGTGGAAAAGCAAAGACTATATTTTTTCATTGTATATCAAAAAAGAATTACTCAAATAATTAAATTGCTGCTGCTGCTAAGTCGCTTCAGTCGTGTCCAACTCTGTGAAACCCCGTAGACGGCAGCCCACCAGGCTCCCCCATCCCTGGGATTCTCCAGGCAAGAACACTGGAGTGGGTTGCCGTTTCCTTCTCCAATGCATGAAAGTGAAAAAATAAAGTGAAGTCGCTCAGTCGTGTCCAACTCCTAGCGACCCCATGGACTGCAGCCCACCAGACCCCTCCGTCCATGGGATTTTCCAGGCATGAGTACTGGAGTGGGGTGCCATTGCCTTCTCCAATTAAATTGTTGCTTTTACTCAATTCTATATGAGAACTTCAGGATAAAATGAGATTGTGAAAGGAGTACTGAAGAAACTCTGACAGATTACAGACCACAAGAGCATATATATAACCCAAGATGCTCAACTGAATTCATTTAGTACTTCTCAAAGTTTATAGAATTGTCGCTGAAGTGAGGTGACCACACAGAGCAAGAACCACAACAGAGTTTCCTGTGATCTCCTCTATCTCTTGTTCCCTCCAGTGAAGTCATTAGTGGTAACAGGTGAGTGTCATTCTTGCTTAACATGAATAGCCCAGTCTTGTTTCTTTGGAGTATGTGGTAAGACTGTGCTGGAAAAAAAATGTAAGGGTATAATTCACTATGTGTGTTTCCCCCTACCATGATGATTATAGAAATTAAGATGAAGCCTCTGTCAGGCTCAGCTGCTAAGAGAGAGAATATATACCAGAGACTGAGCTAACCTCACAGGGGACATGTGGCATAAGCAAGAAATAAATCTTTGTTGTCAGTGAGATAATGGGAATGTATGTTAGTGCAACATAACCCAGCCTATCTTGACTACTACACATTTACATCAGCAAACTACGTTAACCTGCCAGAGAAAATGGACATTCAGCTGGTAAGTGACCCTATACCATTCCTCAGCCTCAAATTATCTGGAATTCTTTAAAGCTCATTTCTATGCAGATGCTTTATCGGTTCTGTTCTGGTCAGGGACAGTGGCAAAGGAGGTTATTAAAGCTCTGCTGAGAAAGTGAACACCATTCTAATGCACTAGCAAATTCACTTATTTTACCACGAAGAGAACAATTTCCTTTTACACCCAAGCACAATTCCCTATACAGTAAAAGTTTAATAAATAACAGTTAGTGTTTTATTAGATCATCTGTGTTAGCTCATAGGAAGTAATTAAGGTGAAGCATAAGGATAAGTTAAGAATGTGACATAACATTTTTTTCAAAGAGCCAAAAGTATAAGTAATGGAATACTAAACAATGGTCAATGGGCTTAAGTAATTAACCACATCAATAATTAGATAGGTCTAGTGAGGTGAAACTAATGACTACATTTCAGGATCTATTATATCAAAATGGAATATAATTCTTGCTTATGTGGTGCTACTCTGGTATCAGTGAAATAATTTAACTTTCTAATGACCTTTTCACTTAGGTTTGATTAATTCCGTATCATGGCATTAGCTCATGCAGTGAGCCTTAATGCCATGGTAGATTGTATAATTACCTAGCAGAATCAAGGCCTATAAACACTCAGAACTGCAATAGAAAATGTCATCACCTGGAAGCACAGTAGCATTGGGAGGCAGATACAGGGTGAAATTATCTATTATCCGTACTTCAATCTAATACTGAGGTATAGAGGATATTAAAATGTCCAGTAACTTTAAATTATCCAAGCTTATAAGTAACAGGACTCTAATGCAAACAACTTGATTCTTCAAAAATATCATTTGTTTTTCTTTCTTTCACTTATGCATTGTTTTAGCTTTTGGCTGCTTCCCTAAAATACACTGGTCACACACACTACCTCAGGGATGCTCTAGGCTGATAAAAAACAGAGTTGCCAAACACTTTAAGAAACCATCAGTCTATTACTGTAAAAAGTTATAGTGCTTTAAAAAAAAAAGTTGCTTCCCCCATGACTCAGTGGTGAAGAATCCGCCTGCAATGCAAGAAACGAAGGTTCAATCTCTGGGTCGGGAAGATGCCCTGGAGAAGGAAATGGCAACCCACTCCAGTATTCTTGCCTGGGAAATCCCACTGTAGCCTGGCGGGCTACAGTCCATGGGGTCACAAAAAAGTCAGACACAACAGTGACTAAACAACAACAACAACAAATAAAAAAAGATGTTGGAGACTTACAAAGAAGCCCAGAACAGGAAAATATCTAGCAACATATAATAGGAAGTATTTCCAAGAGAAAATGAAATGCATATTTGTTTCTTCAAGTACTATATGGAAAAATTCATTTTCAAGGAGCCCAAGTCAGCCTCAAAGCTCTGTAAACAAAATGCTATCTTAAATGTCTACCTCTTTAGTAAATAATTATGTATTACTTTAGCCTCTTAAGTTTACAAATTATTTTCACATTTGATCCTCCTGACAGTTCTGAGGAGGAATAAAAAGACAGTATATTTTTCCTTTCACGGAAGAGGATACTGAGGCCACAATGTAGCACAAGTGACTTAGCTGAGGTCATTAACGCATAAACGTCAGTGTCAGAGAGGTATTAATAGAAAAGCCCAGGCCTGGGCCAGAATTTAGCTGACACGCTCAGCCCAACTACATTCTCTGACAGGCGTGTGACATTGGTACTATTTCCAAACTCTTCTGGGCCTCATTTTTCATACTTACAAAATATGGATAATACCTACTTCAAGAAATTGTTACAAAATGAAACAAGGAATAAGAGAAAATTTTAATAATTACCGGTAGTATGCTGCTGCTGCTGCTGCTGCTGCTGCTGTTAAGTCGCTTCAATCATGTCTGACTCTGTGCGACCCCACAGACGGCAGCCCGCCAGGCTCTGCCATCCCTGGGATTCTCCAGGCAAGAACACCAGAGTGAGTTGCCATTTCCTTCTCCAGTAGTATGCTAACAAATATTAAACAACAGTCTCTCTGAAGAAAAAAGTATGCATATGCATATGTACATAAGTTTATTATAAATTTTATTGACATAAAGAATGTATAGCACACAATTAGCAATTAATAATAAAATACACAATACTTAACTTATTTTAATTCTGCATAACTAATTTATTCTAACAATGCTTCCACTCATATTTTCCAAACTCTTGTCATGTTCAGCTCCTCAGTCATGTCCAACTCTCTGCAACCCCATGGACTATAGCCTGCCAGGCTCCTCTGTCCATGGAATTTTCCAGTCAAGAATACTGGAGTGGGTTGCCATTTCCTATTTCAGGGGATGTTCCTGACCCAGGCATTGAACCTGTATCTCCTGGGTCTCCTGCATTGGCAGGCAGAATCTTTACCACTGTGCCACCTGGGAAGCCCAGCTCCAAACTCTTATAGCCAAAGAGTTAGCCAAATTATGGCTAAAATTCAACCAGGATTTGGCAAATGGAGTCAGATCCCAATCTGCCATCTCTTTTCCCAGTAAATGCCTCATCAGTGAATCTGATATGGGACACGAAGGCTGGCTGATATTGGTATTTACTGTAAGAAGTTAGGAGAGAAGTGAGACAACTAAGATGTGTGTCAGAAATGCATTTGCTCATCAGTGACATGAATCACATCTTTGCTGAATCAGATAACAGTTTTCAAATGATAAATGAATATTTCCTTAATTGGATACTCTTCATAATGTAACTACATGACACACTTTCCATTTTAATTTGCATTATGAACATTTCTCAAGATTAGACAATCAACAGAACAATAAATCAATACCTGATTTGTCGCATTTGCCAGCTATGGCTGATCTGAACCACCAGTATGATGTCACTGAATACAGTACTGAAAAGAGAGGTGTAGTAGTGCACTGTTATATAGGATTTCCAACACTAATAGAACAGGTACGGATAACTTCAAGAGAGCAAATAATAGTAAATGCAGAAAAATAATTTAGAAGTGATCTGCCTTTGACAGTTTATTAATTTTGCTTTTAATAGTTTGGTTAAGTGAAGGTTTATACAATTTAATTCTTAGTAATGAATGTTTTTAACAACTGGCTTGAAAAATTCTTGAAAATTTAACAGTGAACTCTCTCAGGTAAGCTAGTGCTAGCAGGCCACGGCACAGCATTGGAACCCACTACATATTATGCTCAGTGAATATATATATTTTTTCCTTTTCCTTTTGTCTTGTTAGCTTACTACCTGTTCTCTTTGTATCAGTCAAAGATGCCATCCACTCCAATTCAGCATTTCCACTCCTGGCATCTAGGAGATTTGGGGAGGTGCTGTGATAGCTGCTCTCGATTAAGTCAACCTCAAAAAACTTCCAAATGTGACAGTCATTCTGCAGCTAACATACAAATTTAGTCAAAAATTTTCTGAATATATTTTTATTATCTGCCTGTTTTTAGGAGAATAACAAAAAACCATAAGAAAAAAAAAGCTAAATTTTTATTTATTATTCTAAAGCACTGTTTTTTTGTTCTCTTTAAAGCCAAACTGTAGGAAGCAGCAATATTTATTAGTATCCCCTCTCTATCCTGGACACCAACTCTAATCTAAGGGATGTGCTCAGTGTTAACAGGTTCAAAGCTCCCTCCAAACCTTGTATTCTCTATGCAACAAGATTTCTTTCACACCAGAGACTAACAAGTAATTTCCTAGTCCTCATGGTTATTCCTCCCTCCTCGCACATATTCTTCCCCAGAGTTTGATGGAACCTCAGTTCCTGCTACCTGATGCCACTGAGGCTTACTGGGCTGTGTGATGCAGAAGGTGATGCTTATTTGTCCTGATAATCCTGGTGACTCCGCATTCTGTGGGAACAAGCTGGGAGTGAAGATGGAACTATTTTTACACACGAATCACATTACAGTTCTGATGGGATACATGTGTGCATAGTATAACTTTTCTTTTTTTCCTCCCTTTCTCCTCTAAGGTTTTTTGGGTTATCTAGCTTTCTTTTTTTCTTTTTTGCTTATTTTGTGAATGTTATACAAGCATTTTCATCTCTCATCCTCTACAAAGTCCCTTTTTTTCCTTATCTCTAAATCAATAGCATTCAAGTATTTGTTTAGAAGCTGCATTTTTTATAATCCTACTATAAAAAGAAGCTTCTTCTAGACTCAGGGAAATGAGATGAATCACAGCTTCTTTGTCTCATCAACACTCATTTTCAGTGGCTAGTGATGCAGATTTTGGTGGTGGTGATTTAGTCGCTAGGTCATGTCCTATTCTTTGGTGACCCCATGGACTGTAGCCCTCCAGGCTCCTCTGTCCATAGTATTTCCCAGGCAAGAATAATGGAGTCAGTTGCTATTTCATCCTCCAGGGGATCTTGCCAACCCAGGAGTTGAATCTGAATCTCCTGTATTATGAAACATTCTTTACCTCTGAGCCACCAGGGAAACCCAAAAATAATTTGATATGAATTACCTACTCCTTTTCATGGGTTTATTTGTTAGATTCAGTCTATATCATAAAATAACCTCTTTATGGAGACAGTGTCAGCCTTCTGCTTAGAAATTTTATGACCTTAAACTTGTCACAACCTCTAGTGTCATCTAGAAAATGGATATAAATAATACACCCCTACTTAACTAATGAAATGATTGCGAGGACCAATTTTAAATCTACGTTGGAATACTTTGTAAATGAAAAGACATGATGCAAACAAAGCATGTTTTTATGGTTTTATTTATAACTCTTCTGCTATAACATAATTACATAAAGTTTTCAAAGAGACCCACTAAAGTTTTGATGAGAAACCTTAGTATCCTGAGGAGTCTGGATAAGATACTAGAATGTATCCAGGAATACTAACATTTTACCATCATCCAGCCACTTGAGTTGAACTCCTGAAAGAGAGATGTTTGAGTAAGGAAAGCCAAGCAGGCAAGATGACAGTCATACTGTATGGGACTATCATACAACACCCCAAAGTGGTAATTTTAGGAGGCAAATTCCTTTTGCCAAGAGTAGAAAACTCACTTTTGAAAAGGATCTAATATGACCGGGAGGAGCTGTACTAAACAGAAGATTCAGTGGACACAATTTGGAGTGATTCATTCTGACCATTGCTTTAGTAATACAGTCTGGTGGTTCTTAGAACCTACAGCATAGTTATCATAAACATCATCTACCAAGCCATTCATTGAAACCATCATGCTAGATATGTTTTTAAGATGTAAAGAAACTGAGTTTAAATTATTTTGAAATAGGAATAGGAAAGAGACTTTTCAAAGTAGCTTGTAGGGGAAGAGAAGTTTAAAAATTCCTCTTAAAATTCTTCTTGTTATTATTCTCTATCTCTACCATTGACCTAGACTGTGCCATTAAAGAGAAAAAGGCCGAAATGAGGAGAGGGAATTTGTAATGTCCAGATCAGCACCAATTTCCTAAGCCATGTGCTGCATTTCTGTCAGTCTGAGCAGGTGTTCCAGCCGCCTCATCTTTGGAATTCATAAAACCCAGTTAGGAGACACGTGATAAAAGATTTAGGTCTCTCTTATTAACACATACCTGAGAGCAAGTAATGGCAAATTAGGAAACACTAACAATAGATGATACTTAACTATATATGTATTGAGAGGTGTGAGTTTAAACTTTTTATTCTCAAATGTGTTCCAGGGTTTAAAATATGCTTTTAGAGTTATGATAAAATCTGAGGTATTTTTTTTTTCTTTGTAGTTTCAATATCAATTCAATTCTCATCTGCAGTCTCATTCTTAGGTCTTTAAAATAAGAGCATTTGGGGAAAAGAAGTAAATCACAAAGAAGGGCAATCTCGATATGCAATAAGCAACAAAGATAAATAAAAAGGATGGGTAATCCTTAAGTGGAAAAGCATCATTGTAAGAAATTTCTCAAAGAGGATTTCTTTCACTCATAAATAGGCCATATTCATGGGGATTTGCACCAACATAAGCACTTTAAAAAGATTGTATATAATCTCTTCTTGGAATTGACATTTAGAATCAAGTCCTCTACTCCTAACTCTTAGGCCTCGAAAGACATAAAAAGTGGTCACATTTTCTACTGACAACTGGCAACACATTTCTGATATGAGTATATGTCTATTGAGACAGTAGGTATTTGTGGCTGATATAAGCAGAGTAAAGTAGCTCCATAACCTTGGTCTTTGAACTTTTAATTTCAATTCAATCCAATCAATTAGAGCAAAAACTTATCAGCAGTACAGCACCAAAATTTCACCTTATGTAATAGTTATAATGTATTTCAGTGATTTTCTTTAAAATATACCCAGAGATATGAAGTTTGTATGTGGCCTAGCCTTATATGCTATTCAAATAAGAACATCATCACTGACCCCTTGTAGAACACCTAGAGCAAGCAGCATGAACGCAGTAGTGGTCTATCAGCATTTTTGACTTTATACACTGCCTTATTAACTTATCAGAAGCAAGAGTTTGATTTAAATTTGTAACATTGAGGCTTATCAGAATTGCTGACAAGTACTAAGTGCCTAATAGATCTATGATGATGAGTGGAAAAAAAAATGTTATTGTAAGGATAGAGGGAATATCTTTGTTTTTATTTGCTTGTTTGTTTTACTTTGGCTATGCTGAGTCTTCATTGTGGGGCACTGGCTTCTCTAGTTGTAGTGTGAAGTCTGGTTAGTTGTGACACTCGGGCTTAGTTGCCCTGCAGCCTGTGAGATCTTACTTCCCTGACCAGGGATCAAACCCAGGTCCCCTGCTTTGAAAGGTGGATTCTTAACCACTGGACCACCAAGGAAGTCCTAAGATACAGGGAATATCTTTGAATGTGCAAAATGAGATATTACCCATGAGAGGATTATTTCATTCAAAAAAAAATTTAGTAATGTTAGTTGGTAGTGGGGGAGTATGTCCCAGATAGAAAAGGGAAAGAAAGTGAAGTCATTCAGTCGTGTCTGAATCTTTGTGACCCCATGGACTGTAGCCTACCAGGATCCTCCGTCTATGGGATTTTCCAGGAAAGAGTACCGAAGTGGGTTGCCATTTCCTTCTCCAGGGGATCTTCCCAACCCAGGGATCGAACCCAGGTCTCCTGTGTTATAGGAAGATGCTTTACTGTCTGAGCCACCAGGGAAGTCCCTTCCAGATAGAAAACATCTATCTTAAAAGAGTGTGCCATTAACAGTGAATGTGTCCCAGTGGGTGTGCATGTGTGAATGTGTACAGTCTGCTTAGAACAGATCACCCATCAGTGGCTCCAATAAATTCAGAACATCAAATCATCTAGATAAAATAAATTGATAAAAATTTATAACTTAGTTAAGCTTACTTTGGTTTGAGAAGAACTTGCTTTCAAAATGTAGGAAATTAAAAAGTAAAGAAAGAAGTTGAGTGAAACTTCTCTGAAGTAAAATAAAACACATTGAACACTGATCATTCAGAATATCCATATTAATTAAACGACAGATTAAAGCACTTTAAATTCTTCTCAGAAGTTGGATCTAGCAACCTTGGGAGTTACCTTGTTATTGACAATGCAAGTTTTGCATGTGGGTGTGGCGGGGGGAATACATATGGGAAATTTTTTAAAAAGAACCTCTAGTGATCCATGTGTTAGTACCTAAGAATTTTGAAGAAGGGAAGTCTCAGCAGTGAAAAAAGCCAGTTAACCTCTCATAAGCAAAGAGGTGAGACAGCTCCCCTTTGCACTGCCTTAAACCCTGCAAAGAACTATTCTCTACCCACATTAGAGCACTGATTTGTACATTTCAGCAGCAGTCTCAGTACCTGGGAACAAACGGCACAACATTATTTCACTCCACTGAACAGAACCTAACAATTTTAACAGCAGGAGTTCAAGTGTTTTATCAACAGCATGCTACTATCTACTTTGCAAAAAAAAAGAAAAGAAAAAAGGGAACCCTCAAAAACAAAACCCCTCAAGGAATGTAGTATGAATGGTTAGTGAACTATGTGTTTAGAATAGAAAATTGTCACAGCATGCAAGAAGATGGCAGTCATTTAGAGTGGCAGGGAAATTATTTTGTAACTTTCTGAGCTTCCAAATACGTCCCATCCTTTATCCCACCTCCTGTATAAGATATAAGAATACACTATTTGAAAATCAACAGCTTCACTTGGGTTGCTTCATCTGAACCTTGTTGACTTCACCATTGGTCATCATCCAGGAGAATCATAATGACTCATCTTTCAATGTCACCCAAGCCACAAACCCTGTAAATTGTCACAGATCAATAGCCTGACCCTCAGTGTAAACCCTAATGTCACTGCTGAATTCAGACAGGATTCTTGCCTAAGTTTCTTCACTCCAGAAAAAAACTCAGAGCATACACAGCCATCACAAATTTTATAAAGAGATAGAATGAAATAAAATATAAGGAAAAATTGGAGAATTATGTTAAAGACCCAAGTTACCGCTCAGTATATAGAAATCTTAGGTATTATAATAATTAATATTTAGAGTTTTCAGTGAACTTATGCTACTGTCAAAATCTGCTTTGGCCTCTCAGTCCAAGTTAATGCTTTGATTTCATCATATGAATTGATTTATTATTTTATTAATGTTCATGCCTTCAATAAATGTACAAGAATGCAAAATATTACAGGTTCTAGACACAACTCATCTCCTCACTTTTAGGAATTCATTATTTACCTGAAAAAATCTTGGTACTAATATACTAAGAAGGTATATGACATATCAATCAGGAGTGAGAACAATGTCAAGATCCAGATGAATGGTTAAGTAAATAAATGCCACAAATTCATCATTAGGAAAATGTTGTGACGAGGTATAATAAGAAATTGATCTTGAAAGGTAATATTTGAATGGATAGAAGTGAAAAGAAGGCATTTTCAATGCAGGCCAAATGAAAATGAAGCTAGTTTGTACAGGGACATGGAGGTGACAAAACTGTTTATAATCAATGGTTATAAAGATGCTCTTAGATTCAACATTTGAAAAGTAAATTGGATTTAGATTGCAAAGTGACTTGAATTTCATTTTAAGGTGTACATTTTAGTATCCTACCTTGGTCTGAAATGATTTGAGGTAGTTTACAATGATACAGCAAAATCAAGGAAAATAACCTAATATACACTTCAGGAAAAATGAGTTAAAATAAAAAATTAAGATTTACAATAGTAAGATGTACTTAGGAAAGAAGTTAATTTTTTATGAAGCATTCTATAATGTTATACATTTGTTAAGAGTGATAGGGAAGATTGTTTTCCCACACAAAAAGGGAAAATTAGATGAAAGATTTAGTATTATAAGGCATAAGTAAACCAAATGCTCAAGGAAATCACAACTAAGACCCAAAGACCTCAAAAAGAAGTCAGTGAATAATATGATTAACAGATAACATCTTCAATAACACAGCAGAAAAGTTGATAGAACGATTTTCCAGAAATTCCTCTAACATAGGTCACCAATAGATGCT
Source organism: Bison bison bison (assembly GCF_000754665.1). Lineage (NCBI taxonomy): Eukaryota > Metazoa > Chordata > Mammalia > Artiodactyla > Bovidae > Bison > Bison bison. Next base: position 4,467,399 of record NW_011495076.1, on the reverse strand, counting down.
AAATCACAGTTACCAGGTTGCTCAGCGGTAAAGAACCCACCTGCCAATGCAGGAGATGTGGGTTTGATCCCTGGGTTGGGAAGATCCCCTGCAGAAAGAAAGGGCAACCCACTCCAGTATTCTTGCCTGGAGAATCCCATAGACAGAGGAGCATGGTGGGCTACAGTTCATGGGGTCACAAAGAATGAGACAGGACTGAAGTGACTTAGTACACGTGCCTGCTGTAAAAGATACAATTAATTTTCAAGAAAAGTATATTTCTCTTCCATGAGTTGCCAACCAAGTTTTGGAGCAACATGGGTTTTAAGGTAAATGCAAGGTTGTGGAAACCATCCATCAGAACTTGGAAAGCTTTAACCTGGGAAGATAGTCATCAGGTTGTCAAGAGCACTATTGGCTTTGAAATTTGTGATGCAGATTTGCATTTACTTCATACCCCATGCATTATTTGAAGGTCTGCCTGTTGGAAATGGCTGTCCTTTCTGAAAAAGATGCTACTGCAATGGCAATGAAGAAAATAGGTCATGAATTAATAATCTTGTTTGGTGGAAGTTTCATGACACCTGCCAACATTATACACAAAGAAAGCTTTTCTCAGTCCTTCACTTTCATGACTGGTGGATTAACTCATATATTTTACAAAAGAGGTACTCCATACTGTAATCATTCCCATCTTCTGACATCTGCTTCATGCATATCTTTGTTAACCCAAGATATGCCATTTGTCAGTTATAAATGAATCAGAGTATATAAGAATGCAAAAACACTACTTTACATTAGGGAAGTGTAAGGGCCTTAGCTGAAATTGACAAAAGTCACCAAATATAAAACATAACCTTTACTCTAAAGCTGACAACTTAAAATTTCTCACCACAGGGCTTGTTGGACAGTATAAAAATGAATAAGAAATCTAATTTACCTGAATTGTGATATAAATTTTGTTAATTTTGTGTGGTTTTTTGAACAGTATAAAATTTTAACTATTAGCTATTTTACAGCAATGTATCTTACATTTTATTTCTTTCTATTATTTATTTTATATTTAAAGGCCTTTATATTGTTATTTAGAAATCACAAAAAATATAACTCCTTTCAATATGAATAATACTCCCTATTAAATGTGGTTACCTTTTTAAAAAACCATAAAAAATCAAAATAAAATTATCTAATAAAATTGATAACAATTTTTAAAAATAATAATATGGTATGTTATTTACTGCAAAGTTATATAAGTTTCAAAATGGAATACATACTATAATTCAAACACTTAAATCATTTCATAAGTAACAATAATATCTTTGTACATTACAGTATTGTAACAGAATGGTCTTTGAAATAGCTCTCCTAAAAATTAAAATGAAGCTATGATTATGTAAATGGGTTTTGAGTAATGTTATTGTGGAATCTATCAAATTAGTAAGGGGTTTGCTATTTTTTAGTTTACAATTTTGCTAGATGTACTTAGGTTCATACACACTTGCTATATACCCATGTAGTTCTGACAATCATCTAATAGAAGCTATAAGTATAAGCAAATATATTTGACTCAGAGATATTTTTCTTTTCTTCCATTTCCATTTGCACAGAAACACAAATCATAGTGTATACTCTCTCCCACATATCTACCAAAGCAAACATTATTTTCTTAAAGAGTGTGTGTGTGTGTGTGTGTGTTGTGTATGTAAAGTCAAGCTATGGTATGCCAGGTGGATGATTTTTTAATGGACAAAATAATAAATTATCTTCTCCTAGAATGATCAAAACTTGCAAAGTAACAGCTTATCTTGTCCTGAACCCACTCTTCCCTAAACAGCTGTAAAGAAAATAGAAAGGAATCATAAAATCCAAAAGTTTAGGATTAATAAGAAATTTTCAAAGTAATTAAGAAGAGTTAATGATATACTAGTGTCCAAAAGAAAACTGTTTGATGTATTTTATTAGACTGTTCATATAATATTTATTATTAATTTTTAACAACCAGACATACACACTTGTGTGAAAAATACTCTGTTAGAAACTGCGGTTCTAGAAAGTATATACTTTGTAGCAGAATATTTAGAAAATGTGAGTGCATTATAATATACTATCATATAGTAGAATATTATACAGCTATTAAACTTTTATAATACAAATACCACCTATAATGAATTATAAAATGAAAAGAATCTATGAGTATGGTGCTATTTATTTTTTGTAAAAAGATGAACATGTACATGTATTGTAAAGGTAAAAGGAAAAATTAAACAGTATTATTATCACTGACTGGAGTAAGATAGGGTTTAATTTCTAATCAAATATATTTCCAAATTTTCTGCAATCAACATGTGTTCATTCTTACTGAAAAATTTAATGTAGAGTGTTAATATACAATAGTAAAAGCAAGAATTATTCCAGATAATAACATCTAGGAAGAAGACATATATTCCTCTTTAATTCATATCCCTGTACTGGATAAATTTAAATAAATCTGTATCAATAATTATGCTAAAAACAAATGAACAGAAATTCTTGTTCTGCACAAGATAGTTAAACACATAATAACTCTCTTAAGCACATACCCTCACATTAACTGCAAAACTGTAAAAATGGGTATAATAAATGTAGTAACTATTCGAGGACCGTGAAAAATACGTGGTGGTAGCAGGTACAAGTAAGGAGATGAGCATTTGAACAACTACCAGTTCTATACTGAGTTGACCATTTTTTACCCTTTGGACTCTTGCCATCTGGCCCTGAATGCTGCACAGCTGTAGAATTGGGTGGCAGAGAGGAGGAATTAAAGCCTCCGCTTCCTGGGTAAAAAAATGAAAAAGGAAGTCCAAGGGAACCTATAAGCACCAGGGAGATTAGACAGAGGGCAGGGCTCAGAAAAGAAACTGTAAAGTTGTTTATGAGTTCCTGGGCTCATCACCAAGTTGTGCACATGTAGATCCACTCCTGGTCAGTGTATCAAGACTGTCTTCTGTGTCATCTTCATTCTATTATTCAGTTTCCCAGTGAATTTTCCATTTTGGTTATTGTATATTTCAGTTATGAAACTTCCATTTGTTTTTTCCTTATGTCTTCTACTTCTTTGCTGAAAATTTAATGATCTCATCTGAACAACAGTCTTCAACTTTAAAATAAATAGGTTTTATTGTCTTAGTTTCCGAGTGTTAAGAATCTGGGAGAGGCCAAACCGCATGATTGTCTTAGGTTACTTGTGAAGGTTGTGTTAAGATGGCTAAGGTGGCAGTCACCTGAAAGCTTCCCTGAAAGAGCCAGTGACAGCAGTGGAGGGCATGCAAGATGGAAGCCATAGTCTTTGTATAACCTAACCAGGGAAGCAATATTCAACAATATTGCTGAATTCCATCCACAAGAGCCAGCTCATATTCAAAGAAAGGAAATTGCAGAAGGGTATGAATATGAAGAGGTAGAATCTTACAGGTTTACCACAGCTGTGCACAGAATTTAGTTGTATGAAGACTATAAGAGAAACATATTTTCTACTATCAGGAGAGTATCTCTTTGGATTATTATCATTGATAGTATAACAATTGGAATTAAAAGAATTTCATCGAATTGGAAACATTTTACTTACTGAATGCTAGTTCATCTACATGATGCTGTAAAATCTGTCCCTCTATTTAAACATAAGGGTATGAAAACAGCAATTAATGGAAAAAGTGGATTTGTACCATTACTTCCACCTGTAGTTGTACATAGGATTTGTAAATGGGGATATTCTATCTATATTTTATTTAAGCAGACAAAATCATCTCATAACCTTCCTTTAGAGAAAATGATAAATTTGGAAAGGGCATTATAAAATAATTTGTCCAATCTCTTGATTTTATGTGAGAAAGCTCAAGGGTATTCAAACTCTCATGGTTGTTTGATGATAATAAGCCTAGGAAGAGGCACACCGAAACTGACCTGCATGGGCTTGCAAGGGTTAACTGGGGGCAAATCTTTCTAACACCATTTTTAGTGACATCAGTTTGGTAGCTTGAAATCGGCCACAATAAGAGTATTTACATCATGGAAATCTGTAAGTATTGTAAAACTTTTTTCCATATTACAAATCAGTATTTTTTTCCACTGTGCTAATTATGAATACTCACCAGTACAATGCTGGGCTTTCTGATCTCTTGCCCCTTGTCTGCTACATGCTGACTGTATGTCTTAATCATGAAGACCAAAGCTGCCGAGCTAATTATCTTATACAATGTTTTTATCCTCCTCAATCTGACCTGGACTTTGCATGTAATGTTTCTTCAGAAGTTATATTCACTCAAATGCACTGTTAATGAAATGCAGGTTTATATACCCATAGTAATTATGACTCTCAGTGATCTTTGTAAAAGATGGATGTCCATTTTCTGTATTTCAAATTGCTTGCTGCAAGAAAGCAATTATCTTTATTTTATGTCTAGATACTGTGGCTATATTTTTAACATGGCTACACAGTATTATCCATACTCATGGCTCTTCATGTGATCTATACGACAATTAAATTTTAAAACTTCATTTCTTCATGTTATGCATATTATAGCAAGCTCTCTTAACAAACTTTCTCTTGTGGGGTCAACAGATACAGACAACACAAAATATAAATAAACCTCAAAGTTAATTTTAAAGTAATTTTGAAAGTATTCATATCATTTATTTTATGTATCCTAATTTCTATATTCTTATTTCTTTACCTTTATTATTATTTTTAATTACTTAATATTATAGGGTCATTTCTAATTAGTGGCACAACAGAGCAAACAGACCTGTCATTCCTGGAACCAGCAGAAATTGTGAGCTACAACGTTTCGACTCTTTGAGTTTGTTTAAGCAAGAATTTCAGTAAAATTGTTTAGATATGAAGTATGTTTTGTTAGATATTTGGTAGCATAGTTTTCCTCTATAAACTTGCATTACTGTAATTACCTACCACACGCCAGTTATCACCAGGATCTCTTCTTGTAGCCAAAATGATTTCCTTATTAAATGGAGAAACAAAACTGCTGTGTGTGTGCGTGTGTGTATGTGTGTGTTTTCAAAAGTTATCCAGAAATGGACGCTCCCCATCCTCACAGCTATAGATCTTGTCCAGTCAACATCTCTTATTTAGATCATGGTAATTATCCTTGTCTCGGTCCATTCAGGCTACTATAACAAAATAAAACAGACTGGGTATCTTATACAAAACAGAAATTTATTTCTCACAGTTCTGGAGGCTGGAGGTCCAAGACTGAGGTGCTAGCATGGCTGTGATCTGGGGAGGGTGCTCTTCCCGGTTCGCAGCTGGAAACTGCTCACCGTGCCCTCTCAGGGTAGAAAGGCTAGGGATTTCTGGGTGTGTCTTGATTCTAAGGCACTGATGCAATTCATGAAGACTCCACTCTCAAGACTTAAGCACCACCCAAAGGCCACCCCTCCAAACACTATCATTTTGGGGGTTAAGATTTCAATATATGAATATGGGGACACAAAGAGTCAGGACCCTCTCCATCTTCCAACTAGTTTTCCCGTTTCTATTCTTGCCTTCCTACAACCAGTTCACTCAACGGCCAGAGTCATCATTAAAAGGTATATGTGCTTTGATCAGTCCCAAAACGACTCCTCATCTCACTCACAGCAAAAGCCCACAGTCCATGTAATGGCTTACAAACCCCACGTGATCTGATCTGTTTCTTCTCTAATCTCATCTCCTTTCTCCTTCCCTCTATCTGCTCCAGCCACAGTACCCTCCATGTTTTGTTTTGCACAGTTTTTTCATATACTGCAGGCAAGTTTGCATCTTGGATATTTCCATTAGCTATAATCTCTCTGCCTGCCAGGAATGTTTTTCTTTAAATGTTTGCAAAGTTCACTCTCTCACTTTTTTCAAGTTTTTGCTTAAACGTCATAAAAACGTCAAGTTCGCAGTGAATTATGACTATCATGTTTAAAAAATGTAACCTGCCTTAATCTCTGGGCTTCTGCTCTCATTTTTCCAGAATATCTATAATTTACTAACTTACTGTAACGTGGCTATTATGTTAATATTGGTCTGTCACCCCAAGCCATGTTTGGTTTGCAGTTGTTTAGTCGCTAAGTCGTGTCTGACTCTTTTGGGACTGTAGCCAGCCGGGCTCCTCTTTCCATGGAATTTCCCAGGCAAGAATACTAGAGTGGGTTGCCATTTCCTTCTTCTGGGGATCTTCCCGACCCCAGGATTGAACCTGTGTCTCCTGCATAGCAGGCAGACTCATAACCACTGAGCCACCTGAGAAGACCCACTGTAAGCCGTACTATTATATATATTGGACTTCCCTGGTAGCTCAGCCGGTAAAGCGTCTGCCTACAGTGAGGGAGAGAGACCCAGGTTCGATCCCTGGGTCAGGAAGATCACCTGGAGAAGGAAACGGCAATTGTCTAAAGTAAATCTTTTTGAAAGAAAGAAGAAAATAAGAAGGAAAGTAACCCCAAAAGTAAGATACAAAAAATTAGTGAATATAGAAAATGGTACACGTGTTGGTCGTGGAGAAGGAAATGGCAACCCACTCCAGTATCTTGCCTGGAAAATCCTATGGACAGAGGAGCCTAGTGGACTACAGACCATGGGGTTGCAAGAGAGTTGGACATGACTTGGTGACTAAACAGCAGCAAACATGTTGTTAAATCTATTTAATTACAGACTTTAAAAACAAAGTCATAATGAGGATTAATAGGACAGGATAAAGCTAACAGACCTTATAGATAACATAACAATAACATGAAAATAGACTAGTGTTTTATTTTTAGTCCCAGGCATTATTATGTAATAGAATAGCTTTAAATATCTTTAAGACTAAAATGTGTTTTTAAATATGTCTATCCATTTTTAAAAACATATTATTAGACAAAAAATAACATAAACAAAAAAAGAAATGGACAAATTTATAAACACAGGAATTTTACAGATATATTCCACAGGAACTGAATACCAAACAGTAATGATTGTTGAAAATGTAAAAGGTGAAATTATTGAACTGTATTTTATAAACACATAACTCACATTCATGGAACAAAAAAGAAAATAAATCCTTTCAATCACAAAAAAATGCCTACATACAAGAGAATATTTTATATAAACTATTTTCTCCCACCTCATTATAATAAAATGTCAAAATAGGACACACACAGACAGACACATAAAATACTGAAAATACATTTCTGAATAATCCACTGCCCAAAGACTAAATTAGAACAAAATTTATGAAGTGGAAGTGCACAAAGATGACTCAGATGGTAAAGAAGCTGCCTGCAATGTGGGAGACCTAGGTTTGATCCCTTGGTCGGGAAGATTCCGTGGAGAGGGAAATGGCAACCTATTCCAGTATTCTTGCCTGGAGAATTTCACAGACACAGGAACCTGGCAGGTTGCAGTCTGTGGGGTCGCAAAGAGTCAGGCATGACTGAGCGAATCTCTGTCTGTCTGTTAAAAATGAAAGCAATAGAGATTAAAATGTGTAAATGCCTCAAAAGCAGTACAAAGAAAAAAATGTTTAATTTTGATATACATAAAATAAATTACGATTAAAAAACTAATGAGCTAAGTGTCCAAATCAAGAAGCAAGAGACAGAACAAGAGGAAAAAAATCTGAGGATAAAGAGATTATAGCAGTAAGAGTAGAAACTATTTTTTTAAGTAGGGAGACTAGATATCTTAAAAATAGATTATTATTTTATTATTTTAAAATACTATTAGTATTTTTATTATTTAAAATAGATTATTTTATTATTTAAAAATAATAAAAATAAAAGAGACAAGATTGATCAATAGTATTAACAATCTTTTTTTTTAGGTTTTAGAAAGTTAAAGGAGACATAGTATAAACAGAGCAGGGATCTGAAGGTATTGAAAGAAAATATATGGAAAACTTATGCCAATAAAATTTAAAATTATATTGAAAGAACAATTTTTCAAGAAAATTATTATCAAATTGATTCAAGAGTAAATAGAAGGCCAGAATTAAACTATAATCATTAAAAATTTGAGACAGTAACAAAATTCTATTAATTACAATAGGATGAGACCCTGGTAGATTTAAAGAATTTTACCAACCTCATATGAATTCAGGAGAAGGCAATGGCAACCCACTCCAGTACTCTTGCCTGGAAAATCCCATAGAAGGAGGAGCCTGTTAGGCTGCAGTCCATGGGGTCGCAAAGAGTCAGACACGACTGAGCAACTTCACTTTCACTTTTCACTTTCCTGCATTGGAGAAGGAAATGGCAACCCACTCCAGTGTTCTTGCCTGGAGAATCCCAGGGACTGGGGAGCCTGGTGGGCTGCCATCTATGGGGTTGCACAGAGTGGGACACGACTGAAGTGACTTAGCAGCAGTACAGCATATGAATTCAAATGATTATTATATTCACTATGTTATTCATCATCAGAACATTTTTTATCATCCCCCAAAAGCAACACTGTTTGCAGTCAGCCCCACTTTCCCTCTCTCCTCATCCCTTGACAATTACTGCTGCTGCTGCTGCTAAGTTCACATAGATAGACTTGAACAAATCCAGTTTGGAAGCAAAAGAAGTGTTTTCTTCACTGCTCTCTACTTCAAGTTAACTTCAAGTAGTAATCAACATGAAAAGCTTTCCATTAAAAAGAATGATTTATTTATCAAGTGAATTTCTCTCCTAGTAGTAGTCTAATTTTTAATAGGCACATTTTGAAGTTCAGTTCTTGAAGAGTCAGTTAAATATGAATTCATAATGCCACCTTGTACTGTGCTGTATTTTTGAGATTGTAGAAATGTGAATGCACTTGTATATCATAAGTTTATTGAATTCAGTTCAGTTCAGTCACTCAGTTGTGTCCGACTCTTTGTGACCCCATGAACCACAGCACGCCAGGCCTCCCTGTCTGTCACCAACTGCTTTGGAATCTACCCAAAACCATGTCCATTGAGTCAGTGATGCCATCCTACCATCTCATCCTCTGTCGTCCCCTTCTCCTCCTGCCCTCAGTCTTTCCCAGCATCAGGGTTTTTTCAAATGAGTCAGCTCTTTGCATCAGGTGGCCAAAGTATTGGAGTTTCAGCTTCAGCATCAGTCCTTCCAAGGAACACCCAGGACTGATCTTTAGGATGGACTGGTTGGATCTCTTTGCAGTTCAAGGGACTCTCAAGAGTCTTCTACAACACAACAGTTCAAAAGCATCAATTCTTCAGTGCTCAGCTTTCTTTATAGTCCAACTCTCACATCTATACATGACTATTGGAAAAATCATAGCCTTGACTAGACGGACCTTTGTTGACAAAGTAATGTCTCTGCTTTTGAATATGCTGTCTAGATTGGTCATAACTGTCCTTCCAAAGAGTAAGCGTCTTTTAATTTCATGGCTGCAATCACCATCTGCAGTGATTTTGGAGCCCCCAAAAATAAAGTTAGCCACTGTTTCCCCATCTATTTGCCATGAAGTGATGGGACTGGATGCCACGATCTTAGTTTTCTGAATGTTGAACTTTAAACGAACTTTTTCACTCTCCTCTTTCACTTTCATCAAGAGGCTCTTTAATTCTTCATCACTTTCTGCCATAAGGGTGGTGTCATATTGAATTCACTCAACATAATTTAGGTGATGTGAGTAATTATGACAGTATACAAACCTCTTAAAATTGGCTAATGTATCCGGCAGTTGGTGATGGACAGGGAGGCCTGGCGTGCTGCAGTTCATGGGGTCACAGAGTCGGACACGACTGAGTGACTGAACTGAATTGAACTGATAACAGCATTCATACTACTTCAGCATAACCTAGTCTACTGCTTCTGCTAGTCAAGGCAGAAGTTTGAACCTTCTGAGGAGTATCCCAGTCTCCGTCTGAACTCCAAATTTACTGGTCTTCCAAAAGTATCACCTCCCCCAAGAAACCTCATCTGATTACTCCCACACACTGACCTTCCATTTTTGGAATTCCTCTTTGGCACTTTCTCATTTTAGACACCAATGGAACATTGTGTTATCACTGAACTGTGCTAACAAAAGCAATGAGAGAGATGGGATATTTTTGAACTTAGCAGATCTTTTACATTAAAATATTTTAGCACTAGAGTCTGTGAAAAAACAATGCCCTCATTTCAGTGATGCTGTCATGACTCGTCACTTTGTTAATTCCTGTAACACACAGGGGCATCTTCCCATGGAAGCACTGGCATCTTCCTGGTGAAGATTCATGTCCCCCAACAAAATAGCTTTCCTTTCTGATCTTGTCTTTATTTCATCTGACTACTCCTCTGACAATAAGGTTTCCTTCAGAGTCTAACGTATTATTTACTCTAAAAAAATATTTTCCTTTAAGAAGTAGTTGAATGTTTAAACTGTTTCACAAATTGGGCATTAATTCCTTAATGAAAAGGCCTCAAAATACACTACATACTGGAGTGGGTTGCCATGGATTGTTCGATGGTTCCGAACCCAGGGATTGAACCCAGGTCTACCTGCATTGTAAGAGGATTCTTTACCAGCTGAGCTACGCAGGAAGCCCATATTAATGTATATGTACCTGTTAATACAATTTGGATATAGAGCCTAAAACAATGCTTTATCAACTTAAAATTTTCTTGAAAACAATTTCTTTTTAAAACTCAGCAAAATTTAGCAGTACAGTTTGTTATATGTGGGCTTGCCTGAAAACTTCCATGGATAGAGGAGTCTGGGGGCCTACAGTCCATGGGGTTGCGAAGAGTCAGACACAACCGAGTGAATGAGCAGCAGAGTCTGTTTTATATTTGTTTATTTTAATGACCATGAAGGCAAAGACCATTTGTTTTCAGTTAGATCTTGAATAGTTATCACAATGCCTAGCTTCTTTCTAAGCAAATCATTTTAATTATTTTCCAATTGGCTAAGCAATAGTTCTCAAAATATTTTTTATATCTTATTGATTATGAATAATTCAATCACATTGAATCTGTCAACTCTGGCAAATTAACTTGAAACAGAGATGACATCTTTTATACAATTTTCCATTAGTTTCAGGGTCACATGTCATGAGATTTCATTCTTACCTAATAAGAGAGTACAATTTGCACCTTTTTCTTTTCTTTTTTATGAATTCTGTTAATTACCATGAGAGACAACTTCCAGAAAGCCACTGAAAAAGTGGGAAAGTGCAAAGTTGGGGATTTTTGTCAATGGAAATTTCATTAACTATGTCTTCTTTTGGAAATGTCAAAGCAATGATAGTCAGGTGCTGGGATGAAAATATCTCCAATCTACCAATCAGGTTCTATTAATATCTCAAAGGAAAAATTTGCAGAAAGGTCTTTTTCAGTAAAGAAAGATTATAGTTGGTGTCCTTTGCTGTTAATGTCTCATTTTCATTCCATCCAAATAGACTAAGAATCTAAAATGGGTCATTTTCTCAACAATTAACTTCTCATCCAAATCTCAAGCATCAATTTCACAGCAACCATTTTGCAGTAAGCAGTTAAATCATTCAATTTTTGCCTTGCAGTTAATTGATTGTAAGCATTTAGTCTTGAAAAAATTGCTGTATAAGCAAACATTGTGATACACTCTTTTCAATAAATATAACAACTAACTAATAATTCATATAGACAGATTCTTACCCTTTATTAAACTGCCTTTCCCTCAGCAAAGGGAAATAGATAATAAGACATGAACTTAAAAAAACTGATAAACAGCTTTTTATACTTTTAAATAAAGTCATTTTAATGCTATTCACCATTTTTGCCCTCTTAATAAACAAACAACAAAAAGATGGCCTTATGATTTCCTTACTGATTTGTCATGGATAATGAAGTGGCTGCAGGTACATGCATAGGACATAATGTTTTGTCTGTCGTGATTTGACTCCATCTGTGCACAGATCCCTCTAGATACATTTTTTCCCTAGATGGTATGATGCTTTATAAAATTCACACATTTGTTGATAAAAATGTGTTCACACATTTTTGGGTTTTTTATCATTAAGCATGGTGCAAATTAACATGTCTTCACAGACATATTTCAAAAGAAAGATATTTAACTGACTTGAGGAAGCTAATTTTTTCAACAAACAAGTTGTGTGCATTTTCATATACTTTATTCTTTCCATGAACTTCCTTCCTGGGCTTCATAGACTTTGTATTTCCTTTCTGTATGTCACTCTGAAGACTGATGACTTTAGTACATTTTGTTTGGGGTGCAATATTCACATTACTCTTGTCCTAATAGCACTAGGTCTTTCCAGAATACAAAACTACTGTACTTTCCAATCACTGTGTACACATTTTTCTGTGCTCCAGACTTTTGAGACAAAATGGAAGTTCACCAAAATGGAAATGTGATATTCTTATAATTTGCTTGTGAAGGCACCGTGTGACTTAAAAAAACTTTAAAAAGGGTAAAAATGAGACATTTTCCAAATTGTTGAGAAAAATTCATAGCACAGAAAGATGATTTTCCTGCAGCTGTACACATCTTTGCTCACCAATATGTTCCCATTCTCCAGTTTGAAGAGCACTATAGACAAAAGACGGACATGGAAGGACACGGAAGAGGTAGGCCTTCCATGGTGTGTTTAACTAAAAGTCACGCCTTCTATCTCCTAACTCAAAACAATGCATTTCCTTGTGTTAGGTAGTTAGAATAGGAAAAAGGAGTCCAGAGTGGTGGTGGCTAAAAGACAAAGAAGGGAAAAGCCCACGAAAATAGAACAAAGGAAGGTCCGAGGACTGGGGTGAGAACTTCAGGTAAAACAAACAGCCCTCCTGGCTAGCCCAATTTACACAGGGCAGGCTCAGGGAGAGGAGAAAAAGCATATAAAAAGAGGAGCCAAAATTGAGCCTCTGGCCTCTCTTCACATCTTTTGGGTCCACCCACCCTCATGCCTGGAAGATACATTTTCATTTGCTTGCAAAATAAAACTGAACTGTAACATGGAGCTGTAACACTGGTCTGTCCATTGCTTCAATTTTTTGTTGCAGTGAGTCAGAACAGAGGAAATTACAAACTCCCCCTGACACATGTCTATTGTACATTTCTATCCACAGTTGACTACATGGATATAGTTATGCCAGAAGAGCACTTAAAACTATAGCAAAATAGGATTTACTCTCATCAGAGTAGCTTGTTGTAGCATTCCCCACTGATGCATGGTGGGGGGTTTACAGGAAAGAGGAACAGAATATGTTTGCAGAACTTAACTTCTTGGGGCGGGGGGCGGGGGGTGGGGAACAGACTTTACATGACAACAAGGAAACATTTTTGTTTAATAAAAGTATACCAGCTCTCTCTACATCCCCTAATTTTGTATTTCATTTCTCCTTTTTCACTTTCCCACCTTGCCATTCACTTTTGCTACTTAAGTGGCATAAATTTATTATCTTAAAACTTGGCTGCCAAGGGGTGAAAGTATTATCAATGAACGAACATCTGAGCAAACAAACACAGGGCTTGTGTTCACTAATGTAAAACATGGTGTCTAAGGAGATTTAAATCTAGGTTGTGTGTTCCAACTTTGTCAATTAGTCATCTATCAAGGGTGGTCACACGTAAAAATCTGGTTCAGAACTTCACAGAAAACTAGAGTAAGACTATGTTGTAAGTTAAGAGCCATAAGAAGTATATCTGAACTAGAGATTGGCATTCATAAAATTTGTTGAAAAGTGCTTTTAGAATCACATGTGTGGAAGGGGAGAAAAGAAAGCAATTTAGGCAGAGGGAAAAGATGGGATGAAATGTAGTTTCAACAATGGTCAAAACTAAATGCCTCAATGAGCTCTGAAGGTGGAATGGTCCTTCATATTTGTTCCAGATTGTTGTGAGAAACTCAAGTCAAATCAATGATCCATGGGATGTAGGCTCTTTTTGTTGTTCACTAGCTAAGTCATGTCCAACTCTGCAACCACATGGACTGTAGCTCACCAGGCACCCCTGTTCTTCACTATCTCCTAGAGTTTTGCTTAGATTCATGTCCACTGAGTTGTTGATGCTACCTAACCATCTCATCTTCTGTAGCTCCCTTCTCCTTTTGCCTTCAATCATTCCCAGCACCAGGGTCCTTTCCAATGAGTCAGCTCTTTCCATCAGGTGGCCAAAGTACTGGAGCTTCATCTTCAGCATCAGTCCTTCCAAAGAATATTCAGGGTTGATTACCTTTAAGATAGACTGGTTTGATCTCCTTGCTGTCCAAGGGATACTCAAGAGTCTTCTCCAGCATCACAGTAAAAAAGCATCAATTCATTGGCACTCAGCCTTCTTAATGGTCCAACTCTCACATCCATACATGGCTACTGGAAAAATGATAGCTTTGACAATACAAACCTTTGTCAGCCAAGTGATATCTCTGCTTTTCAATATGCTGTCTAGATTTGTCATAGCTTTCCTTTCAAGGAGCAAGTGTCTTCTAATTTCATGGCTGCAGTCACCATCTGCAGTGATTTTGGAGCCCAAGAAAATAAAATCTGTCACTGCTTCCACGTTTTCCCCTTCTATTTGCCATGAAGTGATGGGACAAGATGCCATGATCTTATATTTTGAATGTTGAGTTTTAAGCCAGCTTTTTCACTCCCCTCTTTGACCCTCTTCAAGAGGCTCTTTGGTTCCTCTTCTCTTTCTGCCATTAGAATGTTATCATCTGCATATTTTAGTATGAAACGGAAATAAAAAACACTTTCTGTACCCATGAAAATCTAGCTTGTGATGAACAAATGAGACATGAACACTTAAGTGACTTGAAAACTGTATTGTTTTGAAAAATGCATATCATGTTATTAATTATTATCATGATTACTTTTTTTGCATTGATTCATGCTCATTGTATTAGGCAAATAGCCTCAATATGGTACAAATTTGAAAAGGCATCTAATTTTCACAT
>NW_011495076.1:4449895-4452468 GCF_000754665.1 Bison bison bison | reverse complement strand
TATTTTATACTATTTAGCTAAGACAGTCACCTTTAGGCTTAAAAAATAAATAATATTAATATTCAGTAGAAAGAAAAGGCCATGTTTTTATTTTAATATAACAAAATGATTCTTTAAAATAATAATGTTAGTGCCACTTGGGAAGCCCTGGCTGTAATTATATAAAGGTATAACTTGTTTTGTGAAAGTGTTAGCATTAATGTTTAAGAACAGTTTAGCTCTTGAATTCTACCTTTACCCTCTGGATTTCCATATTCATTTGCTGCTGCTGCTGCTGCTAAGTCGCTTCAGTTGTGTCCGTAGGACACGTGTCCTGTGCAACCCCATAGATGGCAGCCCACCAGGCTCCCCCATCCCTGGGATTCTCTAGGCAAGACTATTTAAGTGGGTTGCCATTTCCTTCTCCAATGCATGAAAGTGAAAAAGTCAAAGTGAAGTCACTCAGTTGTGTCCGACTCTTAGCGACTCCATGGACGGCAGCCTACCAGGCTCCTCCGTCCATGGGATTTTCCAGGCAAGAGTACTGGAGTGGGCTGCCATTGCCTTCTCTCATATTCATTTGACTAATACCCAAATGGGGAGAAGAGTATTGGAAGAAACGTTGACTGAGCAAGTTTCCTATAAACCTACAAAATACAAGGCTGCTTAGTAAAAGCTGGTTTGGAGAATGTGACTTTAAGTTTAGACTCAATTGAATCTTCTTATTCCTATGGCCCAGCAGGCCAGTAGACTCAGACTTTGTTTACCCAATAAACTGCACAGAAATGGGGCTGGATTCAGAAATATAATGGCAACTAGATTTATCAGAAACTATTGATAGAAAAATGTGGTCAGGAGACCATGATTCACTTGAGCATTGCCCTTTAAAACAGAACCATCCTCACTGGTAAAACACAGTCTAATGAAATTAAAAACTCTATCAAAATGAAGAACTATTAAATAGTGAAGAGAGAGACTAACAGCAATAGAGTTTTGATGTTTTTCTCTTCTCTGAGGTCAGATGGAAAGACTCTCTAGAAAGATATGATCACACACACTTCCTAGAATAGGTTTTCTGATGAGTTCTTTAGTAAATGGAGACACAGTATCTTACAGTAAATAATAAGTAATTAAAAGTGACATAAAACAAATGGATTATGTGGCAGAGGAAGAAATGTTCCTCTGCCCTTTCAGGTTCTTCTGGCTGATCTAAGAATTAAATTGACATGAGACAGATGAATAAAATTAAACAAAAATGTTACGATATGTATACATGGGAGAGACCCAGGAAAACTGAGTAACTCACCAACATGGCTAAGTGCATGTGTGCTAAGTTGCTTCAGTCATGTCTGACCCTTTGTGACCCCCTGGATTGTAGCCCACCAGGCTGCTCTGTCCATGGGATTCTCCAGGGAAGAATACTGGAGTGGGTTGCCATGCCTTCTTGCAGGGGATATTACTGACCTAGGGATTGAACCCACATCTCTTACTCCTACATTGGCAGGCAGGTTCTTTACCACTAGCACCACCTGGGAAGTCCAACATGCCTAAGCCTTCACCTTAAATACCATCAGCAGTTATATACAAAAGCAGATGTTGAAGGCAGTGGTTTGGGACCTCACAGGGGAAGAAGGCAATTGACATGAGATGGAAAAACAAATGTCTAGTAAACAAATGTTTGTTAGTCATGCAGAGATAATGGGACACAGAGGAGAATTTTACAAATAGATCTGCTAGGTTCCTCTCTGTTTGCACACCTAGCTCATGCTATAGTTGTCTATGGTGGTATCTCCCTCCCTGGAATAGGTCCTCTGTCTATAATCTTCAGGTAGTTAGAGAGAAAGTCAGGTTTTTTCAAGTCTTTTTGACTTTGATTGTTTTCAGCTTGAAATAATCTATATGCCAAAGAGACATTTTGGGGTAGCAGATTTTCCCCACTTACAATAGCAAAATTCAGTGTGGCAAAGATGCCAAACATTTCCAAATTGATCTATAGATTCAATGGAGTCAGCATTTTTGTCAACTCTGAAAATGGCATGAAAAAATAAAAGTCAGAATAGTCAAAATACACTTTAAGAAATAAGAAAAATAAGGAATACTTGCTCTATTAGCTACACTGTCTTAACAGTGTGGCTATTGGCTCAGCAATAGGAAAATAAATCAATGCAACCTAATAGAGAGACTGGAAATAAACCCATGCATATATAAATATTTGTTAAATGTAGCGTTCAAGATTAGCAAGGAAAGGATGGATTTTTTTTTCAGAAAATGTTACGAGGTTACTTTTGTATACATGTGGAACAAATTAATTTGATTTCTACCTTATCCTGTCCACAAAACAATTAATTTTAGATAAATTATTGAAAAAGCAAGAGAGTTTCAGAAGAATATCTACCTCTACTTTATTGACTATGCCAAAGCCTTTAACTGTGTGGATCACCACAAACTGTGGAAAATTCTTAACGAAATGGGAATACCAGACCACCTGACCTGCCTCCTGAGAAATATGTATGCAGGTCAAGAAGCAACAGTTAGAATTGGACATGGAACAACAGATTAGTTCCAAATCAGGAAAGGAATACGTCAAGGCTGTG
>NW_011495076.1:4410861-4449795 GCF_000754665.1 Bison bison bison | reverse complement strand
CATGCAGAGTGCATCATGAGAAATGCTGGACTGAATGAAGCACAAGCTGGAATCAAGATGGCCGGGAGAAATATCAATAACCTCAGATATGCAGATGACAGCACCCTTATGGCAGAAAGTGAAGAAGAACTAAAGAACCTCTTGATGAAAGTGAAACAAAAGAGTGAAAAAGCTGGCTTAATACTCAACATTTAGAAAACGAAGGTCGTGGCATCTGGTCCCATCAGTTCATGGCAAATACATGGGAAAACAATGGAAAGAGTGACAGACTTTATTTTTGGGGCTCCAAAATCACTGCAGATGGTGACGGTTGCCATGAAATTAAAAGAGTCTTGCTCCTTGGAAGAAAAGTTATGACCAACCTAGACAGCATATTAAAAAGCAGAGACATTACTTTGCCAACCAAGGTCTGTCTAGTCAAAGCTATGGTTTTTCCAGTAGTCATGTATGGATGTAAGAGTTGGACTATAAAGAAGCTGAGTGCTGAAGAATTGATACTTTTGAACTGTTGTGTTGGAGAAGACTCTTGAGAGTCCCTTGGACTGCAAGGAGATCCAACCAATCCATCTTAAAGGAAATCAGTCCTGAATATTCAGCATCAGGACTGATGCTGAAGCTGAAACTCCAGTACTTAGGCTACCTGATGCGAAGAGCTGACTCATTTGAAAAGACCCTGATTCTGGGAAAGATTGAGGGCAGGAGAAGAAGAGGATGACAGAGGATAAGATGGTTGGATGGCATCACGGACTCAGTGGACAGGAGTTTGAGTAAACTCTGGGAGTTGGTGATGGACAAGGAAGCCTGGTGTGCTGCAGTCCAGGGGGTTGCAAAGAATTAGACACAACTGAGAGACTGAACTAAACTGATTGAGCTAAATAAAAATGACAAAACTATAAAGCTTTTAGAAGATAATACAAGTGAATATTTTTGTTACTTGCGGCAGTGAAGGAACTCTTAAGACCAAAGAAACCTAAACTTACCACTTTAAAAAGAATTTGTGTTTGTCAGAATACAATATCTACAGAAATAAGAGAAATTGCAAAACAGGAGAATATATTTACATGATATTTAACTGGTGTAAAGAAGCAAAATTTGCCACTCTAAATGTCTCTTTGGCATGTAGATTATTTCAAGCTATAAACAATCAAGGCTCAAAAGGCTTTGAAGAAACCTTGACCTTCTCTGTAATTGAGGATGGGTATTTAAGGTGAGGGATTAAACCATTTTAATGAGTTACTCAGTTTTCCTGGGTCTCTTCCATGTATACTTGTTACAAGACTTTTGTTTAATTTTCTCCTGTTAATCTGTCCCGTGTCAATATAATTCTTAGACCAGCCAGAAGAACCTAAAGGAGTAGAGGAAAATTTCTTTCTCCTCGATACTGACAATGGATTGGTATCCATGATATATATATATAATGTCTAGAATCAAAAGATATACTCTCTAGAGATCTAGTAGAAAATGGGGAAAGATCTTAATGGATACTTCAAAAGGAAGAAATTTGTAAATAGATGTTTATTGGGAAAAATGAAAATCAACCTATTTCACACTCATCTGGTTGAATAAATTCAGAAATCTAATAATTCCAACTCATATGAGTTACAAGTATGAGTGTCATTAGGTACAATCCCTGTGGAAAATCATTTGACATTATCCAGTAAAATTGAAAATGTGTACAGTATATGATCCTGTAGTCCTCATCCTAGGTATAATTATAGAGAAACCCATGCACATGTGCACCAAATGACATATAAAAAAGTTTTTATTGCTCATTCTTTGTAATAGTTCTATATAGGATATAACCCAAATATCCATGAAAATTAGAATGGGGAAATAATGGCATAAAATGGAATACTATACAATACCAAAAATAAATGTTACTGCTAAATATAGTGAGCATAATATGCTGAATTATGTAGACAGTATGACTTCATTTGTGGGCTTTCCCAGTGGTTCAGTTGGGAAAGAATCCGCCTGCAGTACCAGAGACTGCCTGTAATGCAGATGACCCAGGTTCGATCCCTAGGTCAGGAAGATCCCCTGGAGAAGAAAATGGCAACCCACTCCTGTATTCTTGCCTGGGAAATCCCATGGACAGAGGAGCCTAATGGGCTATAGTCTGTGGAGTCATAAAGAGTCAGACATGACTTAGTGACTAAACCACACATGGTGACTTCATCTGGGTGATGTTTAAAAGTAGACAAAACCAAATTATAGTGTTCAGGTATGCAAACATAGGGGGTTAAGTATAAAGAAGCAGGAAAATGATTATTGAAAATTAAAGATGACTTTCCCCTAAGAAGGAAGAGGATGGGTTCAGGAAAGGATACATGTGAGATGGGCAATATATTCTGTGACTTACGGATGTTGTTTTGTCAGTAAGTAATGTCTAACTCTTTGAGACCCTATAGATTCTAGCCCTCCCAGCATCTCTGTCCATGGAATTTTCCAGGCAAGAATTCTGGAGTGGGTTGCCATTTCCTTTTCCAGGGGATCTTCCCTACCTAGGGATCAAACCTGAGTCTCCTGCATTGGCAGGAAGATTCCTTACCACTGAGCTAGAAGGGAAGACCTGTGGCTTATGATATTTCTGCACTACTAATTCATTCACCAAGTAATTGAAAATGTTTTAGAATTTCATTTATTCTCCAAAGAAATGATAGTTGAGAATTCTGACACTAGCCTATATATTTAAGACTATTAATCTCTTTATTTTTACCATGGTTAAAACTTTATAGATATAGATATTATTCTAAGTTAACTTCTTTCTTTCTTTCAAGTTTGATCTCCTGAGTTGTGTTTTCTAATAAAAGATTCAAACTGCCAAACTTGAGAAGAGGAAAAAAAAAAGGTCAATTTCAGCTGGGATAATTGCTTCATGGAAAATATCACATTTGAATTAGGAAAGATACATGACAATTTGGTATTAGGGAAAGAGAGTTATGTAGCAAGCGCAAGTAGAGATATGTTCAATGATTTGACAAGCAGACTAGTTTGACTGGATCATGCGGTACATGTTTGGAAATAATTGGAGTTAAGTTCCCAAAAGTCAAAAAGTCATTCTGGAAAGTTTCTCTATCTCTGTCTCTCTTTCTCTCTTTCCCTCTCCCTCCCTCCCTCTTCCTTTCTCTTCCTCTCTCCTAGTGCCCCCACCAATTAAGACAGTCCTTACTTTTTAAATCTCTGCGGAATCATCACCTCCTTAGAAAGTCCTTTGCTCTCTGAATTAGGGCAAGCTCACCACTGCAACATACACATATAACAACTGTAACAGAATAAAATTGTATTTCTTGCTTTATTAACACCATAGGGTGAGTGAAGAGTAAGCAAGACAGCTTTACTCCACAGTTATTCAAGAAGTCAGAACTATCTAGCTCCTGTGATCTTTATTATGTGCCTTCCATGGTTTTTCCTCAGTTCATTTCTGCCTCAACAACCAGAATAAAAAAGATGCTGAAGAGATGCTGCATGGTGGGAGAATTTTAGGGCCCAGAAGCTGATCACTTCTACTGACATTCTAGCAACCAGAACTTACTCATTTCACCTTCGTTGGAATGAAATTAAATCACTCAAACAATATACCCCTTAGAGATCTTGGTAACAATTCCATTTTCCTTACTGCTTACAGTGTTAGCTACCCATTAGTTAAAAAAGAAAAGTCTTAGGCAAGTGTTATGTAGTCCTGGTCCAAACCCAGAGGTGTGAGGTATTCACGTGTGTTTCTTTAAATTCAAAAGGAAAAAAAAATAATTTTAATAATTTATTGTAGGCCACCTTGTTATCTATTCTGTTATATAAAATACATTCATATTTGAAGAGTCCCTCCTCCCAAAATAGTTCTATTCTAAACTCAAATATTACTACTAAACACTTTTGATTCTATAAATAAGAATACATTTATAATATTTTCCTATGTATTTCTTTAGTGTCAACAATGAGATTGTGGGAAATAAAATCGATATAGGCAACATGTATTTCCTATATTATGTTTTCCACCACATCCCCTCCCTGGGGCATGGCATAAAAAGTTTTACTTTGAAGCAACTTAGAGCAAAAAAAAAAAAGAGAGAGAAACAGGGATACTTTTAGTATAGTATTACACTGGCAATTGACTTGGAGGTGATAATTCCAGTCCATATAAGTGTGCTGGAGTTTTGTAAATGTTTGATCTTGTTGCCTGTCCAGTGATGTGCATTCTCCTTTCTCTACTCACAACAAAGCCAAATGTTCTCTAGATCAATTAGAAGAAAATTTTATACCCCAAGAAGACTAGACCTCTGAGTCCAGAGAAAAGGCTTAAACCCTTGAGGAGTCCCAGGGGAGAGGAGACAACTCTAGCTGCAGCCCAAACTCTACATCCACCATCCCTGACAAAGAGTGAATTAGGAGGATCAGTTTTGGTGGTCTGTTCATAAAGAAAGCACAGTGCAGCACAGTCTTAATTTCACGTGGATGTTTCCTTTGATGGATGGTATCATTCTGCCTTGCAATACTGAGTGACTACACAACTCCAATGTCTTTCTCTGTTCATAAGTTGGGCAAAAATTTTTTCTATATAAATTTCACAGTATCATTTGTTTAGTCTTAGCTATTGTTAAAAAGCAATCACATTTCTGAATATGATGTTTTCTTATACAGAAAATCAGGCAGTTTACTTCAATTCTTTATTATACATTTTGAGATTCAAGTAGATGGCTCTGCGTAAATAATATGTGTCTGTGCACACTACACTGACAACATTGTTGGATGAGAATAATTGTTCGCTTGTCAAAAGACTCAGGTTCATTCTAAACTCTCATTTAGTTGGCCAAGTAACCTTTAAATTCACTGCTTTCTCCTCAAAAGTGAGAAAACAGTAAAATATCACCTGCACTGTCTAGAACTCCATGTTAACGTGAGATCAGTGGCGTAGCACATACCAAATGGGTTTTAAAGTGTTAAATTATACACTAATGGAAGGGATTAAAGGGTAATGGAGGGATTGCACTACATGGAATGTTTTAAACATAATTTTTCATCTAATGAATACTTAGAGTATCTCCAACATGCATGGCTTGTGAACCCTGAAAAGGAGTGAGAGTGTATAAGGGAAAGGGGTGGGTAAATTATTTGAGAAGCTCATGTTCCTTAACTCAAAGAACTTGTAATAAAATGGGAATCAGGACACAAAAATTAAAATCAAAATAACAATTTAAAGAAGCACAGGATTAGATGGTAAGAAACAGGGAGAGATAATTAGTGCTAAAAATATGTCTTTGGAGAGAGGTCTTAAGTAAGTGCTGGAAACCCCTCCAGGCCTTTAATCCTTTAATTAACATTCCCTGGTACATTAATACATTTTCAAATTTTAAAGTCTGTATTTTTTTACAGAAGAAATACTTGAATATATTTTCGCAATTCAATAATCTACAGAGTACAAGGTTAAAATCCCACACTATTTCCCCACTACCCCCAATAAATGCCATTCCCAATCCTATCTCTCTCCCCAATAAATACCATTGTTAATAGTTTGGTGGTGTGTGTCCTAAAACTTTTTGTGCATTGATGCCACACGCATATGTAAAGCACAAGTTTGTAACATCAATGGTATCATGATTTATATGCTATTCCGAAACTTGCTCTTTTTTTTATTTAATAGTATATCTTCGCAATACCTCTACAGCAATACATGTAACTGTATCTTGTTCTTTGAAAGTGATTGCTGTTGTTTAGTTGCTCAGTCATGTCCGACTCTTTGTGACCCATGGACTATATTGTTGATGGAATTCTCTAGGCCAGAATACTGGAGTGGTAGACTTTCCCTTCTCCAGGGATCTTCCCAACCTAGGGATCAAACCCAGGTTTCCTGCATTGCAGGCAGATTCTTTACCAGCTAAGCCACAAGGGAAGCCTCCATTTAGAGATTTCTAATTGTCCCATCTTAACCACCATGAAGTACCACTGTCTCAGACTCACAGGACGATTGGTTTGTCAGCATGAGATATCCCATGACATCACAGCAGACCAGGGCACCCACTCTACATACAGGAGGTAAAGAAGCCCATGACCAGAGGGTACACTGGTTGTATTACATACTGTAGCACCCAGAAGTAGCTGCCCTGAGAACGCATCCGAGCAGCCTCTTTACACACAGTTGAAGGACTGTCTTGGAGACAATCCTCTGTGAGGATAGAGTATGTTTTTTCTGGAAGCAGTATGCACACTGAATCAAGGGCAACATAGAACTATATCTTCAGTAGGAAGAATATATGGTCTGAGAGCCAAATGTTTACCATTTAGACACCACAACTCAAGGAAGACCTCAAATACTTTATCTTATATAAATGATCAAATCTTTCCCACACACCCCTAGCCTGATGTACAGCCGGAGCTCATCCTCTGTGTTCTAATCCTAGGTCTCTGTCCATCTACAGGTATTCTCAGACTTCCATTCCCTGTTTCCAGGACACTGCTGCTGCTGCTGCTGCTACTAAGTCACTTCAGTTGTGTCCAACTCTGTGTGACCCCATAGACAGCAGCCCACCAGGTTCCTCCATCCCTGGGATTCTCCAGGCAAGAATACTGGAGTGGGTTGCCATTTCCTTCTCCAATGCATGAAAGTGAAAAGTGAAAGTGAAGTCACTCAGTCGTGTCTGACTCTTAGTGACCCCATGGACTGCAGCCTACCAGGTTCCTCCGCCCATGGGATTTTCCAGGCAAGAGTACTGGAGTGGGTTGCCATTGCCTTCTCTGTGCCAGGACACTAGGAATTTTTAACTTCTTTGCACTATGTACAGAGTGTGAAGAGCGTAGACATTTCCCTAAGGACTATCTGCATTGCCACCTCCTAATGCCAAGCTTTTTAGCTACTCTGGTATGATGTTGGAAGTGACCTCATGCCAAATACCAGGCTATGACTTCATAGTAGGACATGATCCTGATGTTCTCAAGAGATTCGATACCAATTTGCATGTTTTATGCCCTTCCAACCTTGTAGATCAATTCTGGACTTAGAGTGGATTAGGTCTGAAGTCTAATCTCCTTGTCTTCCTGTTTCTCCTGGGAGGGAGTAGTAATAGGCTTTTTATTCTCTTTCATTTCTTTCCTAGCTGACACACATTTTGCCTACTTACCGGTCAGACACAGAGAAGTAGATAGAAGGTCTCCATTATGATAGACCTAAATATGTTATCCCTATGATACTTAAATTTATAGAGTTTTCAATTGCATTTCTAGTCATGTCCTACTCTCACCAGCTCTAGGCAGAATTAATTGTTATCACATCTCTCACAGCATCTTATTCATATTTTTATTTTATTATTTAGCACACTGTCATTATAACTAGCTGCATGTTTGCCTTCCCCTGTGACTGTGACACCCTCTAGGACAGAGACTGAATTTTACTCACCTCTTTACTTCCCAAAACCTATCCCAGGGCCTGACATAGAGTAGGTATTCAATGAGTCTCTGTTCAACCTGTGAGCTGACTTAGTTGGAGTTGAGGCTTCGTGTGAAGGAAAAATGAAAGGGAAATAAACTTAGAAAGAAGATTTGTAATCAAAAAAAGAAAAAAAAAAAAGCGGTAATTTGTTTATGGAGTGCCTGATTTTAGACCTTAATCCTCTAACACATATAAATTTCATTTCAGAGAATGAATGTTTCTAAAGATTTTCAGTGAGTGATAAATGCATTCTGAAAAATAAAAGCATCACTAGAGATCTGCTGTAAAACAGTGTATCTGTAGTTAACAATGTTGTATTGTTCACTTACAAATTTAAGAGGACAGTTTGCATGTGAAATGTTCTTACCAAAGTTTAAAGAGAGAAACAGTTCAGAAAGAGAACACATTTGCAATAAAACCAGATCTGTTACCAAAATAATTAATAAAATAAATTTTCAGCACTGAAAAAAAAAACCCACAGATATCACCAAAGATATTAAAGTATTTTGATAGTTTAATAGCATATATTTGGATAATTATTTAAAACATCCTGATAAATTTTTATTTTCATTTAATTTATTGTGCCTTTTTAATTTATTTTATTTTTTCACATGTAAGGAGCATCAGTCTCAGAATATGAGGGGAAAAAGTGCAAAGTCATCTGACCTCTGCCCCACTTGGATGTCCATTATCACAAGTAGATGCTTTAGATAATTTTCTTAAATAGATTTTGAACATATTTATTATAAATTATTTTGATCGTTTCTAGAATTTTTTTATAAGAAGGCATACAAATTTATCAAAATAATCAGATAGGACATAGTTCAACAACACTACTACATATAAATAACATCATAAATGTATTTACCATGCAACTATGACATGCCTTTATAGTAATAGTAACTCCATGAAAATCTATAAAGAATGTAACAATCTACAGTGGTATTACAGACATCATTGCTTACATGAAAATACACTGTCTACGTTTGTCATAGATTTCCTTCCAGTGAAAAAAAGCATCTTTTGTTTTTATGGCTGCAGTCACTGTCTGCAGTGATTTTGGATCCCAAGAAAATAAAATCTATCACTATTTCCACCTTTTCCCCTTCTATTTTCTGTGAAGTGATGGGACCAGATGCCACAATCGTAGCTTTTTGAATGTTTAGTTTCAAGTCAGTTTTTTCACTCTCCTTTCACCTTTGCTTTTAGACAGTTTCCACTGAGGAGATAATAGAGTAAAATGTACGCTTGTTTGAAGCAATCATGGATCTTGAAATATTTTAGTTTCCCAAGTTGCATATCATTTTGCATCTTTTCATCTGCAGGTATAAATCTGGAAATCTCTGCACACACTGGGATATCACTGTGTAATATCAAAACCTATCAAGGCCTCTTTTATAGCAGAAGTTTAACTCTCTATGGCATCAATTTTGTCAAGAATATTCTGTCTTTTCCCACTGTGCTATATTGCTTCAGAGAACTGATTCTGGAGGCAAGTTATCCAAACTAGATAAACTGCCTACATTTGTTTTTTCCCCAACGAACAATACCCACAAGGACTACAACAGAAAAATATCAGTAAGTATTCCAAGGTCAATTTCTCTTTTCACTGTACATATAAAAATATACAACATGTCCATTTAAAATAAATAGAATGTGTAACACACAGGATAGCTTGGTATTGTTTTAAAAGTGTACATAGGGCTACCATTCATGAAGTATCTATTTGCAACTGGCTGTTTTCATTCATCATTAGATTTTGAGATTGAGCCACATCAGTACTCATCTATTTCAGTCATTTTAATAACTATATGTTATCAATTATAGAAATATGTTTTTAATCTATTTCTTAATGAAGGATTAATTCTATTTTTTAAGTATTATAAACAAAGATTCAACAAATTCATTTTTTAATTTATACATCTCAAAAGAAATTAAAGGAATTTAAGATGCTTTTACTTCAGTCTATCTTATGTCATTTCTTAAACTATTTCAGTTTGATTTTTGATTCCTCTATAACTTCTCTCAAGTTAGCTTTTTCAGAATGCTAGTGTGTATTTAATCTTAACAATACAATACACTTGTCAATTTATTTTTCAGTATTGTTTTTTGCATCCCACTCATCTTTCTGGGCTTCCCAGGTGGCTCAATGGTAAAGAATCCATCTGCCAGTGCAGGAGACATGTGTTTAATCCCTGGATCAGAAAGATCCCCTGAAGAAATAAACAGCAACCCATTCCATTATTGTTCCCTGGGAGATCCTGTGGACAGAGGAGCCTTCTCCTTCCCCTCCTCTTCTTCCAACTCCTTCTTCTTCTATTCAAGCCCAGTTTTGTATTTAACTTTTTTGGTTATGTTTATATTTTACCCAAAATGTATTTGCTGAGGGAGGGTTTCCCACAGAAATTTAGTCTAATATACTAACTGGAGGAATTCTCTGTTTCTCTTTGAATTCATGAATATTTAAGGCTAGTGATTTTCTTGGTTGGCTGCCTTAGTTAAAAAAAAAACAAAACATTTTTTTAATTTAAAAGCATATCCTAATCTTTTAGCAATTTAAAGTATTTAAGGCTCCCATTACTAACGACCAATCTTTTTGACTCTGAGAAGAGCTGTAACTCCTTACCTTAAAGAAACTTGAGATAATTTTATTTTACAATATCATCTTCAACATCAAAAGTTTTCTTGAATGAATAAATTGATTTATAAATCAACATTTCATCTGTTTCCAAACATCAAGATGAGAGATTGATTTCTTAAAAATTCAGTTCCTCCTTTATCAAAGGATAAGGTTTGGACTCTGTTTTATTTTCCAATTTCTTATTTCCTCTCTTCTATCCACTTAAATGCCTTTCTATTTTTTCTTGGTTTTAATATTTTTCAATTCTTATAAACTTATTATAGAACCTAGACTGTATACTCTAATGCCATATATTTAAATTATTTTTCAGTGAGTTCTTAGCTTTATACTTTTGGTTCTATCTAAAATTATAAACTTTGTTTCCCTATTTCACAGCATTTAGAGAGAGAAGGAGGAAAGTAAGGGAAAATGTGGACCCAGAATCTTCTAATTTTGACAGAATTGTTCCATCAGTGCAGGCAAGAACTGCAAAAAGCATGGTATTTTAAAACTTTTTGTTTGTTTTAGTTTTAAATCAGTAGTACATGAAGATTGATGTTTCCCAGGTGGCTCAGTGGTAAGGAATCCTCCTACAATGCAGGAGATATGGGTTCAATCCCAGGGTCAGGAAGATCCCCTGGAGAAGGAAATGGCAACCCATTCCAGTATTTTTGCCTGAGAAATCCCATAGACAGGGGAACCTGGTGGGTGACAATCCTTGGGGTCGCAAAAGAATTGAACATGACTTAGCAACTAAACAACAACAACATGAAGACTAAGTCGCTCAGAACTGTATATTTTATTTCTAGGAAAACTTTTTAATCTGTCTTTCATATAATCAATTTCATTTATTTATTCAAATCATAAAAATGAATGATAATTCCCAGTATTTTCTGTTTCATGGTGGTGGTTTAGTTGCTAAGTTGTGTCCAACCCTTGCAACCCTATGGACTGTAGCCCACCAGGCTCCTCTGTCCATAGGATTCTCCAGGCAAAAATACTGGAGTGGGTTGCCATTTCCTTCTCCAGAGGGTCTTTCTGACCCAGGAACTGAACCCAGGTCTCCTGCATTGCAGATAGGTTCTGAACCAACTGAGCTACAAGGGAAGCCTTCTCTTTCATAAGCTATTCATACTGGATTCTATTCCCTCTTTTTACCAAAAACTTTTACAGTTTACAACTAGGGCACATAAACTTTTATCAGGCATTTTATAACAGCATATCTCAGAGCCAGATGCTCTGGAGCTTAGAAGAGAACAGAATGTGCAAGAATGCTCACTGATTATTAGTTGATGAGAAGTGTCATAATTTAAAAAGGGCCAATTAGCAAACCCCAATAAAGTTTTCAGAGGATCCATGAAAGTTAACCACGCTTGAATTCCTGCATAGAGTCACCTCACTTCAGTCAATGTATGTGCCTAAAAATCACATGTCCATTGAATATTTATAAATTATAGGATAAGTTTTCACAGACCTGAATTATCAATACAGATATACTTATCATCATTCCTCATTGGTTTGCTATTGACAATGGCGCAACTGACTGAAGTTTGGACTCTTCTGCTTTCTGCTTCTTTATTGAACAACAAACTATGTAATGCCCCAAGGGAGACTATAACTTAAATGTACACTTTAAATTGTTTTGTGAAGCTAATAATTATTGATTAGGAAAGAAAGATACATTTACAACATGGAAACAATTGTTAGAATGTTATAAGAAATTCCTCTGGAAAATCTGAGGTGAAGATGGTGGAAAGACTCCTTTGAGGGCAAGTTCTTTCATAATTATCTCACTGAACCTCCAGAGGGAATGATTCTTGTTCCCATTTAACAAATTAGGATTAAAAGTCTCAGAGAAGTTAATTGGCAGAGACAGCATTTGAATCCTTCTCTCAGACTCCCAACTCCAACTACTGCCTATTCTACAGTAGGTCTTAGTTTGACCCATATCTGTAAGCTCATTTTTAGCAGTTCTAGAAGAGATTGTGAAAATATACAAGCATGTTACCTCATGGAATAGTACAGAGTCATGTGGATTGAGGCAGGCACCAAACTCCTCAAATATATAAAAAGTGTTATGTGTATTTTCTATTTATTATCATCATCTTTATTCAGAATTTGACTATATTTTACTTTAAACTGAGTCATTGCTGTCATTTTAAATAGTGTAGGAAGAAACACCTCCTTGCTAGTGCTGAATCATGAAAACTCCACTGTGTTACTTGTTCTCTGCTCAGTACATGTAGCTACCTCATGAGCCCTGCAATTTGCAGTCTTGCAGCTTTTTGTTGCTAATTAACCCCAGGAAACAAAAGACCAAGTGGTATGGTCTCCAGTCGCTCTGCATCTTATCCTTGACCCAATCTTAAACCCTAAAATTAGAAAGAATCCCTGGACTCTACAAACGCCTCCTGAATAGGCATCCTACTGGTTTTTGTTGTTGTTGTTCTTGTTTTCAATTTCCTCAGTATAGGAAGGCAAATTGGTCCTTGAGTTTGCCCACAGTTTTGGTTAAGTGAATTGAACAGCAACAATTTCTTGAAATTTTCTGGTATCTAATGGCACCCTTGGCAAGTTTTTTGGATCAAATCCAGGCTTTCCTTTATTTTTTAAACAGTGTGTGGGGGTAAGGACTGAGGATGTGGGGAAGGAAGGGACGAGGAGTTAAATCTCCAGATAACCTTCAAACATCAATTAAGGTTTTTGTGAGTGACATGCACAAAGTTGGGTTTGTTTTGTTTTGCAATGTGTAAAATAAAGAAGATGGAATGGAATCTTTGAGATAATTTAGGCAATACTTAAATTTCAGTTTAAAGTAGAAATAAAGACAATAGAGGAAATAATTAGGAAGACATAATATAGGAATGGCCAACTAAACTTGGGTACTGAATGTGTGCACTGAGGATAAAGAAAAAGCAAGGAATATCTGGAATGTCATCCCTGGGAGCCAAAAAAAGGAAAAATAGCACTGACAGAGAAAGGAAACCAGAAGGAAAATTTCACCGGGGTACTAAGGAAGAATGAGCAGATAATTGTGTTGGATTCTAGCATCTCTTTCAGAGGTCAGACTTGAGTTCAGGAGGTGACTACAGCTGAGAATCCTGAGGAGAACTCTGACCTGAGCATGCTGAGTAAGAAAGAGAGGACTAAGAGATAAGTCTTGGGGTTTCAGAATGAAGTAGAAAAAGGGAAAAAGAAAAAGAAATAGCCAAAGGAGTAGAAGAAGCAGCAAAGTGAAGACTCATAAAAGTCAGAAGTGGGAAGAATTTCCCAAAGGAATACATCATGTAAGGAACTGAATATTGCAGAAGCTCTAGAAATGTATTCCAGGAGATTGCTTTTGCATTTAAAATTTAGACTTTTTTTTCAGAGTTATAAGTGTTATGATTATCCAAACAATCATACCAATAAGTGAGTGATAGGAAGACTTCTCAAATTTCATTACTTCAACATTTTTGAATAAGGGAGAGCTGAGCAAACTATATACATTGTATTAACTCAACCTTGGAGAAACACAAGAACTTCAACTAATGAAAAATATGTAAATTCACCTCATTACATTTTAGTGTTAAGTGAATACACTGAGTAATGTCCCATAAATGTACTATGCAAATTTGGAAAAGGTTTACAATTTGTTCCTAATGGTAATATAGAAAAATTAATTCTTAATTGCAATACCTAAGGCTCTAAGGACAAGAATTGGCTTCCCCATAGTTTTTAATGGAGGCATAAATAATCTTAATTTTGTGCACTTCTAATCTGTGAAATGGAATTCATTTATGTAAATAATCTATGTAATTTTTAAATAATATTTCCAGTAATAATGGCAGAATACATGGATGTTAACCCAGGTAGAATGATCTATTGTCCCATCTTGACCCAATATTATACTGTGCTTCTCAACACAAACTACTCAGTGCACATAAAATAAAATTAAAATTACCCATAACACCTAAGTGAGGACAAGGCCCAGGGATCCCTAATAGAAATTTTCCCTAAGCCCCAAACTCCCACCAAATAAGAAAGTCAGCTTTTTCTTCTTTTCTTTTTCCCTCTGCACTCAGCCACCATCCCAAAGAGTGGAGAAAGATCAGTCCACATGGCAACAGAAATTATAATTTTATACTGCTATGAAAAATATGCATGCATGGAGCTTGTGATCACAGGTCATTTACATTAAAAAACTTGAATATTGTTGAGCTTTTATAAAAGCTCTCTAATAAAATAAAGAGAACTCGGGAGGACTTGGGAGAATCAGTCAACTTGATTTACTACAGATTGTTTACCTAGTCCAGGAGCAGGGGTGATACCTGCTCAGGATATTTATAAGGTAATTTTAAAGAAGTGTGATCAATCTGATACAAAAATCTCATGACTACATCATGTTTGGATACTATTGATTCCATTAAAATATTTAGGATAGCAGAGCTATTTTCATATTTGAAAATAGCTAGTGAAATCTATTTTAATAAGATTTATAACAGTCACAGACTAAATTTATAGCATCCCATTGTAAATAAGGAGTTGCTATGTATATATATTTTTTTGATTGGATACACTTAAAAGTTCTTTGTTAAATTTTACATTTCAACCGGGAATTTTAAGTTTTCATTTACATGCTACACACGAAAGTAGTTGTAACATCTAAGTCATCATAAAAAACAAAGCTAAGTCATTTCTAGAATGAAAAATCAGGATGTCTCCAAAAGGCATCTAGAAATAATTAATGTGCTTTCTAAAACATGATTCTGTCCTATTTCACTTACATCAAATCTGTGGCAGACAATATTTGAGAAAAGGATTTGTTATTTAAATTTTTTTTCTCAAATCTTTAACATACACCTTGCATTTACTTTAAAATTTTTAGGAAGCTGGAGTCCGTAACATAAAGATTATGTATTATTTAATTACACATGAAAAACAATTCATAAAATATTCTGGCTCTTAGAAAATACTTCAGGTATTTTACAAGAAACAATATAGTTAGAGTACCAAAAATATATACAACTGCAGAAGCAATTAAAATCAGTAATAAAAATCAAACATAAAGTCAGTGTACCATGCCAAAGGCCTTTTGAAATAAAAGAGCTTTAAACCTACAGAACATAAAAGGAGGCTAATTCAGTGGTTGTCTTCGATTGAAAAGAGAGGACGTTCCACAGCCCTAGGCTAGCAGACAGAAATTCTTGAGCATGTGCTGGTAAGTTTCAGAATGAAAATTATCTTGCCCTGAAAGTTCACAAGTTCTTTAATATTTGTCTTTTCAAGACACTTTAGTTAGAGAATAGTGTCACCAAAGAGATCTTAACAATAAGGGCCAATTACAAACAGAGAAGTATACTGTTTTTCTACTACCATATTAGTCTCTTAACATTCTGGAGAACAAAGACATTTTTTAAAAAAATTATTCACAGTTTGTACTTCTAACATCAGTCAAGGTCCTTGAGAAAGTTAAAAAAAAAAAAAAAGCACTTGCAGATAAAATGGACAAATAGAAGATAGTTTTGAGCAAACCAAAACTACATCTTTCTAGGAAAAACAAAAGTAAATGAAAAGCCTTTTAATACGCATGACTTTCTGACTGGGTAGAAAAATGCATTTGTCAGGAATGAACCAAAAGAAGATCTTCATATATTTGCTGCCAAAATTTTAGAATACTGCTTTAAAACAGAGAGGACAGAGTCTACTTAATCTTTATAAAAACCAAACTGCCCACTTCTTTATACAAATGGCCAAATGTCTCTCTAGGACTCTGATCTCAGTGCTAATTCATTGGATCAAGTATAAAATTCTTATTCCCCTACAATTATGAACTCCAAGCCATAATGATTTTAAATGGCTTGACATATGGTTAAGATATGAAAAATGGAAAACAGGCACTTTTGCCACCAAGAGCATATATTCAAGTGTATTTTGAGCAGATATACTCTGCTGAGTATATTTTTAGTTTTTCTAGCATAGGTGTGTTTGAAGAAAAAACTTCACATCTCTTTTCCACCTAATCAGAGGAGGCTCTGTGAAATTCACAAGGATGAAAGAGAGAAAAAGAACGCTCATAGATAGGAGAAAAGTTTTCTGTTTCTTTTCCTCTTACATTAGCAGAGAAGTTGAAAAGATAAAAAGTGAGAACCTGTAAAGGATAGAGGAAGCAAAGCAGTTTACCTAAAAAAAAAATTACTTAAAAAAAATTTAAGGTCAGAGAACAACTCCTGCCTGCTAACTACTCTTGATCTAGCTCTATGTCCACACTATACTTTTGACAACAGCCTGATGCTGACAGCTTCTGTCAACCACTGTCAATATCACATACTGGCCCTAAACATGGTACAGAGCATAATCTGTGCCAGCACCATAGGACCAAAGAAAAATATTATGCAATATGTTTGACCTGATGTATATTTTCATATATATTTTATCTAAACTATTCTCTGTTTGTCTTAATTCTAAAAGTAGAGTAAATGTTTGATGTCAATATCACCTTAAAAATCCAAAATTGTCAACTTGGCGTGTATTTGAGGGGCTGCTGTTATGTTGGTCTGACAGATTTTCCTCACATCTTAGTCTCTTTCATGTTTTGATGAGGAAAAAGTAACTACAACAAAGTGCTTACATAATATTTTTATTGTCATCCTAGCCTTAACTCCAGAGAAAGCAATGGCAACCCATTCTGGTACTCTTGCCTGGAAAATCCCATGGATGGAGGAGCCTGGTAGGCTGCAGTCCATGGAGTCGCTAAGAGTCAGACACAACTGAGCAACTTCACTTTCACTTTTCACTTTCATGCACTGGAGAAGGAAATGGCAACCCACTCCAGTGTTCTTGCCTGGAGAATCCCAGGGACGGCGGAGCCTGGTGGGCTGCCATCTATGGGGTCGCACAGAGTCGGACACAACTGAAGTGACTTAGCAGCAGCAGCCTTAACTCTATTTACATTCAAATTTTATCACAAATAATAAGTTGGCTTTATATTCCAATAAGCCCTTCAGCTCATTCTGAAACCTTTTGGTACATCAACATTTTGAGAGAGCTAGCTTATAATCTTTAATCCTTTATACATTTAAAATGTTATAAAGGGTTTTTATAATTACCAAAGTTAGGCTCTGAAAGCCCAAAAGATCACAAACCCACGTTCAAGTATGTGTATATATATTTCATTGTGTATCAGTGTCACAATGGAATGGAAAAAGCATTGACCTAAGGGTGGGGACACTTGCTTCTGCCATTGACTCCTAACTGCTGAGAAGATCCAAACAACACTGAACAAGTCCATGGGTGGTATTTTTGCAGCCTACAGAGGTAAGACTGCAAGGAGATCCAGCCAGTCCATTCTAAAGTAGATCAGCCCTGGGATTTCTTTGGAGGGAATGATGCTGAAGCTGAAACTCCAGTACTTTGGCCACCTCATGCGAGGGGTTGACTCATTGGAAAAGACTCTGATGCTGGGAAAGATTGGGGGCAGGAGGAGAAGGGGACAATAGAGGATGAGATGGCTGGATGGCATCACTGACTCCATGGATGTGAGTCTGAGTGAACTCCGGAAGTTGGTGATGGACAGGGAGGCCTGGCATGCTGCCATTCATGGGGTCGCAAAGAGTCGGACACGACTGAGCGACTGAACTGAACTGAACTGAACAGAGGTGAGAGTCACCTCCTAGAATTTGCTGTGCATATCTGCAAAACTACATTCAGTAGTCCCATCTAATGAATCCTGTAACTTTAAGACATTGCAAACTTTGCTGTGATTCAATTCCTTCAGAAAAGGGAGTAGAGAATACTGAAAGTTTCTGCTAGCTTCTGAACTGTAGATTTTTATGATACTCGATGGTCTCCTCTAATGGCTTAGAAGCCATTAGAAATGCCTCATGTTTTCCTTTTGGTTCTCTGAAGAGTCGGGAGTACTCAGTGCTAAACTTACACATGACTTTGCCTGCGTGGTCAGTCGTGTCCAACTTGTCGGCACCCCATGGACTGTAGCCCACCAGGCTCCTCTGTCCATGGGATTTTCCAGGCAAGAATAATGGAGTGGGTTGCCATTTCCTTCTCCAAGATGTGGCTTTAGCAGTTGTATTTCAAAGGCAGGAGTTGGCCAATTGAGTAACTGAAGTTAACAAAGAGTCTGGGTTAAGAAATAGTTTTAGCTAGGGAAGTTTTCAAAGAGTGAAAGAAAACACTGCTGTAAAAGAACATTACTGTAAAAGAACAAAGAATAGGACATTTTAAGGATAAAACACATTAATTGGCTTTTTTGGTGCTCACTTACTAATTCAGGCACGTACACTTTTGTTTAGGTGAATTTTATTCTTGTAGGGCGTTTCTTGTCACTCTTAGAATTGGCTTCAGAATTAGCTAACATTAACAAACTCAAAAGTCTCATGATAAAGTATCAAGTCCAAAGAAGGAAATGCTTTAAACTATTTGAATTGCTTCGGGTGTATAACTGTATTTCTTAAAAACATTGAGAATTTTCCACATTAAGGGACACATGACCAAGAGATCTCAGGAAACACTTTTGGAAACTGCTTGATTATAACTTAAACTCCTTTCTGAAAAACAGAAAAGGTTAATTATTGTTTGGCCTTTTCTTTAAGAGAAAATGTAAATCTGATTATAAAGTTCTACAGATGTGTTTCCTCTCAACAGTATGTCAAATACTAGATGGTACAATTTAAAGAAACTCTAAAGTAAAAGCTGGCACTGCAGAATTCAGTCATTAATTGGCAAAGCTCACTGAACACGAGATGACAATTGAGACAATTAAGAAAAGCTTTCAACATTTTGAGCCAAAATTATTTAAACCTAGATTTTCATACATAGCTGAAACAAATTTGAAGGCAAATTAAGACTTTATAGATAAGCAAAAGACAACACATTATTTCCCAGGCTCATTTCCAAAAAAAAAAAAAAGAAGGAAAATGCCAACAAAATGAGAAGGACATCCAAGAAAAAGGAAGTATTGGGAATCAAAATAACTATACAGAATACATTAAAAAGAAGTCTCAGTGTGACAGTGGAGCAAGTGTTTTAGAAAGCAGTTTTTCTTTGTTAGAACAGAAAGTCAGAGAGATCAAAGATTGTCTTCAAGAAGAAGCAGATATGATTGGGATTACATAAACTATGTAGGATCTTAATGGTAAAATGAAGGGATATTTGACAAAGGAAAAGAAAAGACAATTAGGAAAGCAAAAAGCTGTGTATTAAACTCATGGTTCAACAATGAACAAATGTAAAATACGGCATAATTTGGCAGTGGCTATGGTGTGAAAACGGAAAGGCGATGGCACCCCACCCCAGTACTCTTGCCTGGAAAATCCCATGGACGGAGGAGCCTGGTGGGCTGCAGTCCATGGGGTCACTAAGAGTCGGACACGATTGAGCGACTTCACTTTCACTTTTCACTTTCATGCATTGGAGAAGGAAATGGCAATCCACTCCAGTGTTCTTGTCTGGAGAATCCCAGGGATGGAGGAGCCTGGGCTGCCGTCTATGGGGACACACAGAATCGGACACAACTGAAGCGACTTAGCAGCAGCAGCAGCAGGATGGTGTGAAAAAAGTGAATTTTATCATGACACTTGGAATAATCTCTTCCAGCAGCACTGGTTTAGTGGCCTAAGAAAATATTTTGTTGGCAATGTGTAAGTAATGCCATAACAATAGAAATGGAGTTTATAGCAGAATTTGACAGATGAGTAGAAATTCCAAATTCCTCACTTTGTAATGTTGACATTCAAGAGACACTCCAATATATATTGATATAAAGAATCAAGGGTTAGTGTTATTTTAATTGAAGTATAGTTGCTGTACAATATTATATGTTACAGGAGTCCAGTATTAGTGATTCACAAATTTTAGAGTGTTAGTTTTTCTAATTATGTAGCAGAAATAAAAATTAGTAATTAACAAATAAACTTGGGAGATGAGGAAGAGAGGGATAGTAAATCTCTTCTGTCATAGTGAGAAGATATTAGATTTTATCCAAATTATTGAATGAATAAATAGCTGTATGAGAATAGTATTTAGTGTTTTGAGGCTAACTGCCAGAAGTGTAAACCTATAGGGTTAAAAAGATTACTTACATGATATACAACTGAGGGTTAAGAAGAAAAGAAAAGGGATAATTTTACTTGTTTAAATTTATTTCAAATATGTGTAATATTTTATGATATAATTTTAACTGAAAAATGTCTGTATAATATGATCTCAACTCCTGATATAAATCTTTCTTTAGTGTAAACAGTGCCCTTAGTCCCTTAGATGGATGGTCATAATCTAGAATCATTTTTGTGGACTTACTTTTCCTGCTGTTTATAAGACTGTGGTTGATTTTATTAGCCAGTATGATATTCACTCTACTGAGAACTTTGAGATACACTCCTATTTTAGTGCCCTGTCATAAAAATATCTTTGTCTCATAGATAAATTGTGTCTTTTCTTTCTCAAGAAAATAAAAATTGTGAGGCCTTTAGCTCCCAAGAAACTTAAAGCCATTGCTCATCAATTACCTAAGAGTACTAGGTAGCTGTAAGCTCGCCTAGGTGCCTTAACTTTTATATCATCTTTTTTCTGGTTTTATTCCTTTTACTCCCATTGACAAATAAGGCATTTTGAAAGCTTCCTTAAGTGCTTGAATTTGTGGAAATCTTACTGATGTTAAATACACAAAAAATTATTAGTTTTACTGGTGGCTCTGGTAGGAGACCCATTTCAATCCTTGGGTCAGGAAAATACCCTGGAGAAGGAAATGGCAGCCCTCTCCAGTATTTTTGCCAGAGAAGTCTTATGGACAGAGGAGCCTAGTGGGCTACAGTCCATGGGGTTGCAAAAGAGTCATACATGACTTAGCAACTAAACAACAACAAATCATAACAAAGGTTTATTCCAATCATAACTGTATCCACATTTTCCCCTAACACATTTTAACTTAATCCTACCAATTAGGTATAATGTATATCCACATCTCTACCAGAGTGCTATGTATGTCACAGGTGCCCAGAAAACATTTCCATGTTGAACTGATTTAATCATGGTTACCACTGTTTTTCAATTTATGGTCAGCAGTAAAAATGTTTCCCAAGTTACATATAAACAAAAGAAGAGTGTTTTACCTCTTAGCTACTTTTATATGTGCTAATAAAATTCTCCTGAAAGAAACAAGGCAAATATAAAAGACTAGCTTGTGATTCATAAACATATAATATTGCAGTTGCCATTCACTGGATTACTTTAAATGCAGTTTTGACTTCTAGAAGTGAGGATGTAATATGGACAATAAAAATCCTTCTGATATAATCTATCATGAATGATATAATCTATCATGAATGATATACATTAGTGAGATGCCTTTTTTCTACAAACTACATCTAAGAAATATCTGAAGCTAAACAGAGACGAGAGGGAAAAAAGCCCACAAAATTCTAAAATCCTTTGAGAAAAATCAATTTCTACATCTTTAATTTAGAGCCCAATCTGCTGAAACACTCACTAGCCTCACAAATGGAAGTTTGTATTCAAGGCTTATTGAGCAGAGATGTTTTCCTGTTGCACCTCAGTCATAGAAGTACTTTGAAAAAATGACATTGTATCATTAATTCATAGTGAAGGATCAGTGCTTCAGTATCACTCAGATCTTTCTTTTTCTCAGAGACAGGCACACCAATGTCCCTTAACATCCTGGGAAGGTGATGATATCAACAGAGTACGATATTTTGTTTGTTTGTTTGTAGAGGTACAAGGTAAGTCTGGTCCATGGTATGATATGGAAGCCACAGGCTGGCACACCTGTCCTCAAATTTTACGCCCGCCAGCCTGAAGCACAACATAGGAAGTTCCCACTATACAGTTAGGTCTGGAAAACAAATTTATCGTTCCCAAAGTGGAAAGTGGGGGTGGGGGAGGAAGGGATAAATTAGGAGTTTGGGATTAGCAGATATTTGTTGTTCAGCCACTAAGTCATGTCCGATTCTTTGCAACCCCATAGACTGCAGCATGCCAGGCATCCTTATCCTTCACCATCTCCCAGAACCTGATCAAACTCATGTCCATCGAGTCAGTGATGCCATCCAACCGTTTCATTTTCTGCCATTCCCTTCTCCTCCTGCCTTCAATCTTTTCCAGTATCAGGGTCTTTTCCAATGATTTGGCTCTTTGCATCAGGTGGCCAAAGTATTGGAGTTTCAGCTTTAGCAGACACAAACTACCATATATAAAATAGATAAACAAAAGGTCCTACTGCATAGCACAGGGTACTATATTCAGTATTTTGTAGTAAACTATAATGGAAACGAATCTGAAGAAGATATATATATATATTATATATATATATGATATGATATATATGTGATATAAAAGATATATATATGATATGTATAACTGAATCACTTTGCTGTACACAAGAAACTAATACAACATTATCAATCAACTATACTTCAATAAAAAATAAATAAAATGTATGATTAAAAAATTAAGTTAGTTCTTTAGGTCCTGGCATCATCAGCGAAAGGCTGAAATTAATATAATAGTTGCTTTCCTGAGATACCATATTTAGATATTGGCAGCCATTGACATAAATATATGCATTTGAAAAGATATCAAGCAACCGGTAGACATTAAAAATAAGAAAAAGGGTAGGGATTTTTCTCCTGGTGTGAAGGAAGCAGGATAAGTATGACAGCAGAGAGGAAAGACCCAGGGATGGGACAGAATGAAGAGCCATGAGCCACTTTAAGAAGTGAGAGACACTGAAAAGAGGGAGAAGAGCCAAGAGGGAAGGGGAAGTAGCTTGATTCCTAAACATTTCAGATTTTTCTGTGGTCCCTCATGCATATTGAAATATAAAATGGTAAATGAAAGGTAAAACTGATCATAGAACACAGTAGAATTTGATTAGAATTTGTAGCTTATTATAATGCAGAGGAAGGCGGAGCACCAAAGAATTGATGCCTTTGAACTGTGGTGCTGGAGAAGACTCCTGAGAGTCCCTTGGACAGCAAGGAGATCAAACCAGTCAATCTTAAGGGAAATTAACCCTAAATACTTGTTGGAAGGACTGATGCTGAAGCTGAAACTCTAGTATTTTGGTCATCTGATGAGAACAGCTAACTCATTAGAAAAGTCCCTGATGTAGGCAAAGATTGAGGGCAGGAGGAGAAGAGGGCATCAGAGGATGAGATGACTGGATGGCATCACCGATGCAATGGACATGAACTTGGGCAAACTTTGGGAGATGGTGAGTGACAGGGAGGCCTGGCGTGCTGCAGTCCATGGGGTCGCAAAGAGTCAGACATGACTGGGCAACTGAACAACAAAGACCTAAAGCAGGAAGATAAATCACAATCATTTGTAAGCAACAGCCATTTACTTTTTCTTGAGGAAACACTTTTTGACCAGAGCAAGACAACCCCTAAGAGAAAATAGTCATACAGAATGATCAATTCTGAGTGAACTTCTAAAGAAAATGAAACCTGAAACTACTTCTTGAAAAAGAACACTCAATTATGAGTAAAACATCAGCAATGATTCTCAACTCTTACTGCATATCAGAGTCATCTGGGAAGTTTTAAATACTACTTATGAATCCGAAGACTCGGCCCCTTCCAAAGATTCTAATTTAACTAGGCTCAAATGGGACCCAGGCCTCTACATTTTTAAAGCTCCCTGAGCAATTCTAATGCATAGCTAGAGTTGCAAACACCAGGAGAAACCATGATGCAAGCTTTAGGGTCAGCAGCAATTCTTTTTTCTTCTCATTTCTTTTTACCACTAAACTGTTGAAATCACCATTCACAATACCATTCACAGGGGTGCTCTAGAATTTCCTTCCTGTTGCATGGCAGACCCAGATTTAACCAATTTGACGAGGACAAATTATTCAATTTTAAATGGTACACTTGTGTTGAGATTCTCATTATTGTTTTTTTAAGTGTGTTTGACCACAAAGGATAGTTTGTTTTGAAAACATTTTAGTTTTTCAAACCAGTGACTGTTTGGTTGTGGGTGGGGAGTAGGACAGATGATAGGGTAGTGTATACCCTTTATTATATTCTTTGTATATTCTTTATTATAAAGTAGCATGAGAAAACAATGGGGAGTGGATATGTTCACTATCTTGACAGTGATGATGATTTTATGGGTATACAGATATGTGAGAACTTATCAAGTTGTTCACTTTAAAAGTGTGCCTTTTATTGAATGTCAATTACAACTCAATAAAGTTTAACATATAAAAACTCACACTATAGTCTCTTATGACTTACATAAAAGGTTTTCAAAAAGCATTAAATTATTTTATATCTTCAAATCAGTGTCTAAGTGTCTTTAAATATCTGGAAATTTGAAATCAATAGTGAGAAGAAAGATCTCATGCCCAAAGCAACTTTCCTACTGCTGCTGGTGCTGCTGCTAAGTTGCTTCAGTCGTGTCCAACTCTGTGTGACCCCAGAGACGGCAGCCCACCAGGCTCCCACGTCCCTGGCATTCTCCAGGCAAGAACACTGGAGTGGGTTGCCATTGCCTTCTCCAATCTCTCCTACTACCCTATGATAATACCTGAAACTCCTTTAAGTGGTTGAAGCCAAATCCATGAATGTTATTTGGAAACTGTGATGTCCTTATAACAGTCGTCGTACAAGTGCCACGAATTCATACCTATCTCCCACAGAAAGAAAGACTCTCACAAAAACAGTAAATCTGAGATAGAAGGAAAGTGAGAAAATTAGGAGCACAGAGGCTACCC
Source organism: Bison bison bison (assembly GCF_000754665.1). Classification (NCBI taxonomy): domain Eukaryota; kingdom Metazoa; phylum Chordata; class Mammalia; order Artiodactyla; family Bovidae; genus Bison; species Bison bison. The sequence continues at coordinate 4,425,024 of NW_011495076.1, read as the reverse complement.
AGTTTACACTAGGAAGCTCTGGACATCCAAGTGGTTGGCATGGTGAAAGTGCTGTGATGGCAAAGGTATCTCAACAGAAGTTATAGTTATCACAAAACTACAAATGCCAGAAATAGCATCATCTATAAACTAACCCTTACTGGTTTTACTGCTGCTAACTGCTAAGTCACTTCAGTCGTGTCCGACTCTGTGCGACCCCATAGATGGCAGCCCACCAGGCTCCCACGTCCCTGGGATTCTCCAGGCAAGAACACTGGAGTGGGTTGCCATTTCCTTCTCCAATGCATGAAAGTGAAAAGTGAAAGGGAAGTCGCTCAGTCGTATCCAACTCTTAGCGACCCCATGGACTGCAGCCTACAAGGCTCCTCCATCCATGGGATTTTCCAGGCAAGAGTACTGGTGTGGGGTGCCATTGCCTTCTCCGTTTTTACTGGCACTGCTAAAACATTTGTTCTCTAGGAGTACTTTTATGAATAGTCCTTAAATAATCAATATCCTTGTGATTGTTCAGAAGGCTTTTTACTTATTGATGTTCTTCAAATGCATTACTCTCCTTAAATATAGAAAGCAGAAGATAAAATTGTCACTTTGATAAGGATTGACTAGGTTCTATTAAATTTCATATGCACATAGTCAAAGAGGCAGATGCTGTGATATGCAGTCTCAAAATCTCCACATAAATATCAGAGTAAGAACCGCACATAACAGAGAAGTTCTAACTTAGTAAAACCCCACTGGTGGCTCTATGGTGAAACAATATGAACAGAAGATAAGTTTAAAATGAAGAAAACACTCTGAAGCTGGTAGTTTTCAATTAATACTATAAAATAAAGTGTTTATGTTATCACAGTTCTTTGATTTTTAAAAAAATACATACGTATTTTTAAAAACGTCTTCCAAGACTACCAAATTCCAGGTTATATTCATTGGAAATGACAGGGGCTAAATTTATATCATTTTCCACTGATAGGCAAAAATCATCTTTTGTGTTAGCCTAGTAAATCATCTATAGTACAGAGTAGTTTATAGTCCATCCAGAGATATCTAGTAGGATATCAAAGAGTACTTATAATCATGCATGAGAGTAAAAGGAAACACTTGAACTGGGAAGAAAAACTTCTGTCACTCTAGTTGTTTCTAATGGTTTTCCCAGAGTAAAGGCTTTAATGGAGATTTTTAGTATTATTCTTAATTAGATGAGGCACCTCTAGGGAGCTGGTCTCTTGTGAATAAGATTCATTTACTGAGAACCATGAGTGTGTTCACAAGGAAAAATAAAACCTGTAGTGGGAAAGTATATTCTGCAAAGAACTCTTGTTTCCAAAATGCTATACTTATTCAGTTGAATGAATTTATTTATAATATTTATTTTGTGTTTTTTATATTAAGTCTTTCCATGGCCAGCCAGGGGAACAAACCACTGGTTTGCCTTTTCAGGGAGTACCTCCTATTACCCAATATTCTCTCATCTTTCTCCCTTACCTCATTAATACATACCTGTCTTTTATTTCACACCTCTGTATCTGTGTTCTATCAGATAATCTGACCATCTGTTTTTTCTTTTTCAACTAAAGACATAGCTGACAATGTATGAGGCCTACTGGAGAATATTTTTTGCATTTCCTGACAAGGGTCATAAATTCCTCAGACAAAAGCAGCAAAGAAATTTTACACCTAATGAAAGTCCCTAGAAGTCTCTCAAGATTTCTTCAAACAAGATAGCTTTTCATTGCCCTCAAATAGGACCACATAGGTACCCTAAGGCATCCCTAGTACTCTTATAGATAACATGTGCTCCTAAGCATTCATTCACCAAATGAAGTATTGTTTAACTAAATGAGAGAGAAAAAAAGAGCCAAAGGATTGATCCCACTGAAAATACATATGAGACAGGAAGACAAAGTCTGAGTCATGATCAGAGAAATAGAAAGGGAGCCAAGCTAGAACTGACTTGCAGAATCTAGTGGGGAAAGGATTCCACAGATAATTGGGATTATTTTATAGTGTCAAATCCTACAACTCTAGAGATAAAGGAAACAAGGACTAAAAATGGCATTGATTGGTTATTAGGAGCTCATTATAATCTCCAAAAGAGCATTTGTTTATATATTTTCTTGCTTCCTTATTTTAACTTATTTATGTAATGTGATAAGAGCATAAAACCAGATGGTAAAAATTTAAGGAATTCGAGAAAGTAGGAAAAATGGTAACAGTGAAGCCAGACTACTCATAAGGTGTTTGGCTTAAAGAAAGAAAAATGGATTAATGTGCAAAGTGTTGACAGTCTCGAGAGAAAGGATATTTCTGCAGATGGGAGAAAACTGAGAATGTTTATACCCAAAAGAAACCAGTTGAGTAGGAAAGATGGAAGCAGAGAAAATAAGGAATTTGAAGCCAAACTAAGGAAGGTAGAAGGTGGAAATAGAAAATAAGGTTTAGAAATAAGGGCATGAACTATATAATTTAAAGAAATAAATATGGAGGAAATCATGAAATTAAAATGTAAGGATATGGGAAAAGGAAGAAGCAAACCTTTAAATCATAAAGCAAAAATTGAGATCATTCTCACAATTTGGAATAATGGTAGGAGGCTGAGCAAAATTTAAAATCTTTAGAAGGACATATCAATAAAAAAAGAAAACATATTTCCTTTGAAAAATTATAAAGTCCAACAAAAATGGAAACAAAAATCTTAAAACCTAAAGAAATGAAATGTGAAAGAAACAAGTGTGAAGGTGAAAATGTAATGAATCTAGCTATCAAATCTGTACATGTTGAAATTTTATTTATTCTTCTCAATACTTTTAACTTTAAAGCATAAATTCAGTGGTCAGAAGCCATGGGTTTCAGAGATAAGATTGATAAAGATAAATATAGTCTAAGTAACATGGAGGAGAAGGGGACAACAGAGGATGAGATGGCTGGATGGCATCACTGACTCGATGCACATGAGTTTGGGTGAATTCCGGGAGTTGGTGATGGACAGGGAGACCTGGTGTGCTGCAATTTATGGGGGTCACAAACAGTCGAACACAACTGAGTGACTGAACGGAACTGAACCACTAGTTTTCTCCATGGTCTTTATGTAATAACACTTGGACATGCTCAATTGTGTCAAACTTTATGACCCCCATGGACTGTAGCCCACCAGGCTCCTCTGTCCACGGAACTTTAAGTCTAACCACTTCAGCTGTAACTCTACGGGTGTATATGTGTGTGTATGTATGTGGTCTTACATCATACTTTTAGCAGAAGACTGAAAGGGAAATACAAATTTTAAGCCAAACACATTAATCAAACATTGAGAAGTTGGCTGGCAAGAAAGGAGAGTTACAGTAATCGTTCGGGATTGGGACATTTAGGAAAAGTTGTGTATTGGTAATAATTGCTGAAAGAGGGAAGGAAAAGAAAGATGTAAGTTTTTGGTTCTGAGCTCTACTCAGGGCAAGCAGAAAAATACTAAGGAGTAAGTAATTCCTTGAAAGGAACAAGGAAATTATATCATCCCTGCTGCTCAAACACAATAAAAGCCAGGACACAATGCATTGTGAAGTTTTTGGACGGTAGAAAGACAGAAGCATTCATTCTATTTTGTCACATGGACTATTTAGTACAGGAATGGCATGCTTGTTGCTCAATTTTGCTTACCAAAAATGTCAGGAGGAATTTAGGAACCCATGAAAATCTGTAAACTAATGAGCAGGGCACAGAAACATTTGTTTCTAAGGCACAGCTGGAGAAAACGAATTTATCTACCAAACACACTCAGAATTGTAGCCTGGTTGAAATATATTGGCTTCACCTAAAATGTTGTGATTATGAATGTTCTTACGGGCTTCATCAGAAACAATCTGGTCTCTTTTCTCCACTCTCCTTGATTTGAATCCCGTCTTTTGGTTGACAGTTCCCATTTCCCTTCCTTATTTCTGGTCTTTCCTCTAGAGCTTCATTTGCATTACAGGACAAATTTTCTCAGCTATCATCTCATATATAGCATGATTAGGTTTGTGCTCACCTTTTGCCATCTTAAATTCCCCACTTCTTTGTCCCTGATCCAAATTTCCCAGTCTTCAGAAACCTTTGGGTACGAACATGCATGATTTGTTAATATTCAAATTTCAATTCACATCTGCAAAGACAGGACTTCATGTTGATTAAGAGTTTCTCCAAGTCCCTTAAACATTTCCCAGACTCTCTGGAAAGTGTCCCATATCTCCGAAGCTCTCACAGTGCCACAGGGATGTGCACAACTGCAAAGAATGCTCCTTTCCCCTATTGTATAAAATACCCCTCCTCCAGGAGAAACAGATAACATGTTTCATGGGATCCTTCAGTGAAAAGGAATCCTCCCAAATCAGTCTCTAGCCTCTCTACTTTGATGACTCAGACTTAATCCTTGAACTGGACCAAAGAACATGTGCCACACCCTCCTCTCATTGCCCCAGTATCATGTGCTTTCCTTAGTCATCTTGGACAGAAAGCTTTCTCCTCCAAGCAAGTAAAACTCTCAGACACTTTCCTGAAGGAGATACTATAGTTAAGTCTCTATGTGAGTCTTGTCCAGTTTAGGTACAGCTGGACTTGTCCTCCTAGAAGGCAGGGACACCTAGGCTCTCATTCCCTTAAGCTATAAAACTGGATTCCACTTTTGATACAGTCTCTTCTATTCCACATAGCCAAACCATCCAAGACTCATTTGTCCTTCAGTCTCTAGATATATGAGAATAATTTGATGGTGTTCAGAGCCAGCTCATACTGACTGACAAAAGTCAACTGTGATTGTCAGGAGTCTGGTGAGCCAGTTAATCTTGAATTGGCAGCTTGAATTCAGTCATTGTGAAAGTATTTACACCATGGAAAGTGGGCAAACTATCAAATCAGGGCTTTCCCCCCTAGAGAGTCAACTGTTAAATATTTACCAGCACATCACTGGATAAATCCACTATTTTCATGTAGAATGGTACAATTCATTAATACTCAAACCTTCACAGTAATCTGTCAGCTGTTCTTCTTGTCTTTTTTTTCCATCTCACATCCACTCATCCAAATCAAATCACTGAACATTTTAAGATTTACATTAGTTCCTATTGCCAAGGGGCTCAAATGTAAATATGAAGTCTTTCAATATGTTGCTGTCTATCTTTAAAAATGGGTTACAAGAGATAACCCATGTAATGTAGTTAGCACAATGCTTTGGGCCATAGCAACCATTCAGTAAATACTGGCTGTTTGTCAGTATTATTTTTATTAGCACTAATTTGCTATGCATTAAGTTCATCTTCACTTGCATTTTTAAAAACCTCCATATTATTCTTTGATACACTGAAGTCTTTATATCTACAAGTTTATTATCCAGCTGAAGTGTTCTATTCTCCTTTCCCTTAACAAATATTTTCAGATACAGAGCAATCCTTAGCTTTCTCAAGAGTATATTCTGAATAACACCAGATCACAATTATCTGTCCAGTTTCTGAATCCCTTTTGTACTTTTTTTTACCAAGCCATTAGCAATTGTAAATACAGTACCACTAATACTGCTCTGGGATTTTATTTTTTGTACATATATTGTTTTTCATGATAAATCATGAGTTCCTTTAGAAACTTAATATCAACTTTTGAGGACAATTTTATATACATATGCATATGGCTGTAGCCTTCATCTGTTCTTAACCACTTTCAATAAAATATCGTTTATGAGTGTGGATGTTGTGTACAGTAAGCCTGCTCGATCAAACACAGTCCATGACTCGTGAGCCTTCTATGATGCATTCTACTTTTCACCTGGGAGAAAACAGAACTGTAAGGCAGAAACTGTTACCTCCTTCCAGGCTCTGACCCCTTTGGTACATCCTTATCTTCTTTTATCACTAAGGCCAAATTAAAAATAATTAAAATATGAAGCAGTTTTCATTTATTTTTATTACTTCATAATTCCAGCCATTTATAACTCATTTAAAAGTTGCCCATAAATATCAAGATTATGTGGCAATAAAAGTAATTAAAAAACAGAAGTTAAAACAATGCAAATGGCAAATACTTCCCAAACTTAATATGAACACTGTCAGCAGAAAGGAAGCCCAAACTCAGAAGGGATGATACGCAACTCACGTTGGAATTTCAACGTCATGAATACGCAGTCAGAGTCCATTCCCAACAAAGACAGTGAGGGAATTTGCTTTCCATGGCTAACAACCTCCATGTGACCAAATAGGCCCTGATCCATCAAAGGAGGAAAGCTAAGCACACTCATTAGCTCCATGTCTATTCTGACTGCAGTTGTTCCCTTGGGATCTTTTCAGGCTTGAATATTAAATCCATCAATATGTTCTCTATTCAAACCTAGATGAGAAAAGGTTTATGGAAATTGCAGGGTCCAAGATGAAGGTGATGACACAACTTGTCCAATTCTAAACTTAAAAGATACAATTTAGCTTGTTAACTTAGAGAAGAGAAAGTTATTTTTCTCCCAAAATATATATCATATATACTGTATTTATATGTAAGAGTGGCAGGGATGTAAGCATATTCTTATGTGTGTGGACGCATTTCTTTCATTGATGGACTATTTGATGTGCCATTAATGCAGTCTTTGAGCTATAAGCAACTAGGCATAAAGATCGATAAGTTAATGTCAGCCTTGTTTGAAAAACACAATGACTTCATCACCTTCAAATCATTCTCTTTGGATCAGAATTACTCTTAGGGGTTAAAATATTATTTCCAAAAAGCACTTGATAATATCCATAGGTATACCAAAATGAGGATAAGCATGGAGAAAGCCACAGTCTCCTAATATGTTAATCACAAACAATAATTGGAACAGTGGTTTTTACCATATCAAGGAAATCATAATGTATTTTTGCAGTCTTGACATCCTCATGATTCTAATAATGCCTACAACCCTAGCTAATAACTATGCATGTATTTCTAGAAATAATATATATATATATATACATATATAAAGTGTATATATATATTTTGCTGCCCCATGCAGGATTTTAATTCCTGACCAGGGATGGAACCCATGCTCCCTGCACTGGAGGCAGAGCCTTAACCACCAGGGAAGTCTCTAGAAATGATATTTTTATTAAGAAATTTTTCATAATCATTATTAACAAAGAGGAACGTTTTTTCTGAGTAACAACCTAGTTTTTCATCACCAGCATGTGCTGCTGATTTCAATGATGTCAATGGAGAGGCAAAATCAGTAGTCAAATTGCAGCAACTAACTTAACAAAGGGCTTCCCTGGTGGCTCAGATGGTGAAGAGGAATTCACCTGCAATGAGCAGACCTGGTTTGATCCCTGGGCTAGAAAGATCTCCTGGAGAAGGGAATGGCTACCCACTCCAGTATTCTTCCCTAGAGAATTCCATGGACAGAGGACCCTGGTGGGTTAAGTCCATGGAGTCACAGGGTTGAACACACTTTCAGATTCAACAAAAATGACTAATTTTAAAAAGATTAGTGGAAAATGAAAGATGCCCGTTGACTTGCATTTACATCTGCTGATGTAGCAGGAGGACATTAATAAGCACAATTTTTAGTTAATTAAATCAAATTCTATTACTTAAATTTCTAAGTTAAAGATTCTTCATCTAGGGAAGAAGTCAAAAGTGTTCTTTCAGGCAAGCTCCATTGCAAAGCTAGTAGTTCCCTGCTTTTAGTCACAAAATGTCGCAGACTAAGAATGACAGGGCAATTGAATTTTCATGGATTGGATTAGGGCTGATTCTACAGGAGGGAGAGTTTACTACCAATGTTGCAATCTATGATAATGAAATGAAATATTTAAATTAAATATCAGGTTCAGCACAGCTTCCCTGCAAGATGGCCCTGGAAGCTGTTTCTGAATTTCTCAATACAGTACATCACCCCCTACATAAATTGCACATTTATGCAAATGAAGCTGCAAAAATGCAAGAAGATGGAGTGCAAATTTCTTTTTTATCCATCTGAAGCACTGATTCAAACCACCATAAGAAGAAAGTGTAGTATTTATTTCAACATCAACTTTTGGAAAAGATTGCCTTTATTAAGTTTTTTTAAAGGAAAGAAGAAATGAAGAAAAAGAAAAAACAATCACAGTGAACCTTTTTCTTAAGTAGCTGTTTTCCACGTACCTCATTCAAATGTAGAAACTGAAGGCAGAAGCCTGTTATCAGAGAAAAAGGTAAAATTGCATTTTAACATCCTTAGATGCAATCTATATCTTTTTCTTCTCTTCTGCTCTATTTATTCGTAGACTCTTCACAACTTCACTCAAAATACGTTACCAAATCACTGACTCTACAAACAGAATTTTTCAAAGCCTTACAACTGCACTGAGGAAGCAATTCTAAAAATTCAATACAATGATGAGAAGATACATCCTGTACATAAAACTCTAGTAACTACTGATGGCACTGGAGGGCAAGACAGAATTAGGGTTTTACTTCATCTACTGACAGCTTGAGCTTACAGGGGTGGGAAAAAAAAACAAAGCTTTTATTACCAAAATGAATGAAAGGCAAAGCAATTTAAATTTAGGTACAGGTAAAAGTTATAGAAGAACCAGTTTTCAAAAGCCAGGGAACGGTGAGGAACTTTCGAATCTGTCTATACCCCACACAAAGTTTGGGTCCACAGCACGGCTACTGTCGTTCCAGTTACCACTACTTTTGAGTATCTGTTTCCCATTTAACACAGACAATCAAGAGTTCACTCAATGAGCATTTATTAGCTGCCTATCCTGCTGATATCATATTCCATGACCTATAAGCAAGATAGGGTTTAAGACAAACATGTAAGTCCAAATAGCATGTACTATTTGCTTTATGCACAGGGCACCTTGAAAATCCCTGCTGTTATTCATCTTAGCCATTAGAGGAAGAGCATGACTGATTTCACACTATCTATAAGATAATGCCATATCTTTACCAAGTAGAAATTTCTTGGCTTGGGGGAAAAAAGTCGATAATTCTTTCAATATCATTTGTTCATTTGTATATTTTTTTGTAACTTGTTCAAATACAGAAGTGAGCATGTTTGCTGTTTTTATTTTTTAATACCATAATTTCCAATACTTCTACTACTGGTATCATTTCCAATACTTCTATAACTAGTATAGTTCAGTTTCAGTAACTGGGCTTCCCTGGTGGCTCAGCTGTGAAGAATCTGCCTGCCAAGCAGGAGATGTGAGTTTGATCCCTAGGTAGGGAAGAGTCCTCTGGTTTGGAGAAGGAAATGGCAACCCACTCCAGTATTCTTACCTGGACAATCCTGTGGACAGAGGAGACTGGCAGGCTACAGTCCATGGTGTCACAAGGGTCGGACATGACTTAGCAACTAAACAACAACAAAATACTAATACAATTAATACTGAGCTTTGACATTCAACCATTGTTCTTTTTTCCAACTACCATTATTTTTTTAAATCACCACGATTTATTCCATTTGAATTCCACTAGCTACATTCAACTAATCAGAATTCTATCACCTAAAAATATTTTATTTATATTCAAGCCTATGGCTTTTGCGTATATATGCACATACATAATTTTTAAGTAATAGATATTTTCAAAAGTAATTTATAAATATATACACATATTTATGACACATAAATATACATAAGTGTCTTAAACAAATAAGACATTTACTTGTTTTTCACTATAGCATAAATATTTTTCTATGACAATACAATAATGGTGTAAACTTTCCTAATGACTGCAAAATAGTTTATTGTAAAAATTTTCAATAATGAATTAGAAAATGCATTTGACTAATTTAACAAATTTATTGCTAAATATACAAGTTAATTCAAGAACAAATATTCAGTTTTTACTATGGATCATACACTATTCCAAGAATTTGAAATACAGCAAAGAACAAAAACAAAATTTTTGCCCTCCTGAAGCTTACATCCTAGTTTTGTTTCTACTCCAATAAAATTTCATACTTAATTGCAAAAAGCTTTCAAGCTGCAGAGAAATTCAACAATTACTTCCATGTGTAAAGTAAGCAGAGAGATTGCATTATGGTTTGGGATTACCAAGAGGTCCCTTGAGGGACAGGATGTTTCTGCTGCCATATATTCTATTTCTTCAGTATCTATTCCCAAGATATACATTTCCAGTATCTATTCTCTTTAAGAACCAAAGAAGGAGGTGGAGGAGGAGGATGCTCTGTAAATGCACCTTCAAGAGATCTTGCCTCCCTTCCCTCCTCCCCCCATTCCAATGAGACTATTTTCCTTGGCTCTTCCTATGTAAAAAAATCTAGATCACTGACTGAACAGTGGTGACTTGAAGAACTAATCCCTGTTTCAAGATTTGCTCCTTCCCTATAATTGGCTGCAGGACACTTTTGTTTCAAATGAACTCTCACATACTGGGTTGTGGTCAGCACAACCTGCTCACAATCAAGTAACCGACGTTATTTATAGTATCACTCCAGCTCTCTGTACTTGTATGTGTTTGTTTGTGTGTGTGTGTAAGTTCCTTAGATGGCAGATGCTGTCATATAGACATGTTTTAAGGTCTGAAACCAATATATGCTAAGCTCCTCCCCTTCAGAGAAGAAAAAGAGACCCAAAGACGTTAAAATTTATCATTAGAAGGATGAACATGTCTGAAAACTCTAATTTGAAAAGATACATACATCCCAATGTTCATGGCAGCACAATTTACAAAAGCCAGGACATGGAAGCAACCTAAATGTCCATCGACAGATGAATAGATAAAGAAGATGTGGTACATATATACAATGGAATATTACTCAGCTATAAAAAAAATGAAATAATGCCATTTGCAGCAACATGGATGGACCTAGGGACTAAGTGAAGTAAGTCAGACAGAGAAAGACAAATACACGATATCACTTATAGGTGGAATGCATATATCTAAAAATGATACAAATGAACTCTTTACAACCAGAAATAGATGCACAGATATAGAAAACAAACTTATGGGTACCAAAGGGGAAAGGGGAAGGAAGGATAAATTAGGAGTTTGCACGCTACTATATATAAAATAGACAAATATCAAGGACAGAATATCACAAGCTACATTTGATAGCTAATAATAAACTATAATGGAAAATAATCTGGGAAAGAATATACATATATATATATATATGCTTTGCTGTACACCTGAAACTAACCAACATTGAAAATCAACTATACTTCAAATATATATATAAATATTATTTTTAAAAAGATGCACATGACTGACAAACCTGGATATTTTTCCTACTGAATAGACCATGTTTCTGTAATTCATGGGCCCCATGGTTGACTCTGACGCTCCTTGTAACACGTCTAGCCTTGTTATGCCCTTCTTCTGAGTATAAGAACGAGCAGGTAACAGTGCCAGACACTCAGCTGAATAGCAGTGAGGGTGAGCACAGTAAACATAACACGGTAAGAGAAGGCTTTCCTCTCTCCAGCTCAGCAACCCCCTCCACACATGCAAACACAGACCTCGAAAAACAATGCTACTGTCAGCGAACACTAAGTAGACGGAGATGTCAGCAGACATCAGGAAACCGCCCGACATAAAGGTGGCACACTGTGGCCGTGGTTTGTCCTTGGGTTCTCCTTCTGCAAGGTCCTGGGAACCAGACGTGGTACTTCAGATGATGCCTTAGGAACAGAGAAACTGCTCTGGTGGCTGTGAATGCTGCGCCTTTCAGGAGTGACATAGAGAGTCCCCAGCTTGACAGTGAGGTGATACAATCCCAAGCATTGGCCTAAGATTATACCTGGGCACGCTTCTGATTAAAGGGGCCACACCTAGACTCTGGACCAGTGAGAGTGAGGACACACTGGGGCTGAACTATGGGTGAGCCCCCTTGGGATTCTGAATGCTCTGAGAGCTGTCCTTGGGGCAGAGAGAAGACATAAGTTTGAGTGGTAAGGTGGGAGGGCAGCCATATTAACTTTTATTTTAAAAAGAATTGTGACTTCTGCTCATTATCCAAGGTGATGAAATAGTGCATTTAAGTTACATGAAGTGGCTCTTATTGAAGAACATGTATGTTTTTTCATGTGCTCTCAAAAAAGCATTCCACAATGCTGCAGAGAATTATACAAACAAGCATGCATATACAGACTGTATATGTATATACATGTATATATATAATTATACTTATAAATAATGCTTTCTGTAACTTAAGTTAGGAACATAGAATATATACAAGTATTTACATTCAGAATTTGACTACACTACTCTGAAATTTATTTTAAACTATTTAAAGTAGTAAAATTGTCAGATATATACCATATAAGTAATAGAATTTCTTTCTAATTTAAGCTTCTGAGGCCATAAAACAATATACTAATTCCTTTTCTGCAAAAATTCTTCTAAATTGTACATCCAAAAACCACTCCTAAAGGAGTTTTATTTTAGATTTGAACTGCTCAAGACAGGTCATTACAAAGCAAAACAAACCAGTAATGTGTAGACAACATTTTTTCTTTCAGAAATATTTTTAAAATATTTAAATCATCTAGATTTTAATTCATAATTTTAAATGCATACATTTAAAATTAGCAAAGAATACTCTAATAATTTGAATGGTCTCTAAGAAAATATATCATCTTCTTCTTAATGTTCACAAATGTCAGGGATTTTTCTTTTATTTCATTGTTACTCAACTCAAATAAATAACTTCTGAATAAACCCTGTTTGAAATATGACTGATCAAGAAAGACAAGGAAAGGCTGAGCAAAGTTTTACACATCTGGAAAGACTAAGTAGATTTGACAACTAAATGCAATGTGAGATTCCCAATTGGATTCTATGGCAAAAAAAAAAAAGGAAATGAATAGGAAAATTGTTGGGATTCAAATACCATCTATAATTTAGCTAATAAGATTTTCCAGTATTAATTTCCTAGTTTTGATCATTGTACTATGTTTATGTAATATGTTAACATTAGGGGAAGCTGCTGCTGCTGCTGCTGCTAAGTCACTTCAGTCGTGTCCAACTCTGTGCAACCCCATAGACGGCAGCCCACCAGGCTCCATCCCTGGGATTCTCCAGGCAAGAACACTGGAGTGGGTTACCATTTCCTTCTCCAATGCATGAAAGTGAAAAGTGAAAGTGAAGTCACTCAGTCATGTCCGACTCTTCGAGACCCCATGGGCTGCAGCCTACCAGGCTCCTCCATCCATGGGAGTTTCCAGGCAAGAGTACTGGAGTGGGGTGCCATTGCCTTCTCCGAGGGGAAGCTGGGTGAAGGGTACTCAGAAATTGGCTATGCTATATATAGCTTTGCTATATATAGCTTTGCAAATTTTCTGTAAGTCTAAAATTATTCCAGGGATTCCCCTGGTGGCCTAATGGTTAAGAATCTGCTTGCCAACGCAGGGAACATGGGTCCCATCCCTGATCCTGAAAGATCCCACCTGCTGCAGAGCAACTAAGCCCCTGCACCACAACTACTGAACCAGTACTTTAGAGGCTGGCAGCCAAAACTACTGAGCCCATGTACTGCAACCACTGAAGGCTGTGCACCCTAGAGCCTGGGCTCTGGAACAAACAGTATCCCCTACTTGCTGCAACTAGAGAAAGCCACATACAGCAACAAAGACCTAGAGCAGCCAAAAATAGAAATAAACAAATAAATCTTTTAAAAAATTTATTCCAAATTTGGACCTCCTTGGCTTAAAGCTCAACATTCAGGAAATGAAGATCATGGCATCTGGCCCCATCACTTCATGGGAAATAGATGGGGAAACAGTGGAAACAGTGGCTGACTTTATTTTTGCGGGCTCCAAAATCACTGCAGATGGTGATTGCAGCCATGAAATTAAAAGACGCTTACTCCTTGGAAGGAAAGTTATGACCAACCTAGATACCATATTCAAAAGCAGGGACATTACTTTGCCAACAAAGGTTCATCTAGTCAAGGCTCTGGTTTTTCCAGTGGTCATGTAAGGATGTGAGAGTTGGACTGTGAAGAAGGCTGAGCGCCGAAGAATTGATGCTTTTGAACTGTGGTGTTGGAGAAGACTCTTGAGAGTCCCTTGGACTGCAAAGAGATCCATTCTGAAGGAGATCAGCCCTGGGATTTCTTTGGAAGGAATGATGCTAAAGCTGAAACTCCAGTACTTGGGCTACCTCATGCGAAGAGTTGACTCATTGGAAAAGACTCTGATGCTGGGAGGGATTGGGGGCAGGAGG
>NW_011495076.1:4403218-4410761 GCF_000754665.1 Bison bison bison | reverse complement strand
CTGGATGGCATCACTGACTTGGTGGACGTGAGTCTGGGTGAACTCTGGGAGTTGGTGATGGACAGGGAGGCCTGGCGCGCTGCAATTCATGGGGTCGCAAAGAGTCGGACATGACTGAGCGACTGAACTGAACTGAACTGAACTGGTGGTCCAGCAGTTAAAATTCTTTGCTTCCACTGCAGGGGGCATGAGTTCAGTTCCTCCTCCAGGAAGATTCTGCATGCCACGAGGTATGCCCACCAGAAAATAAAATAATAAGTAAATGAAATAATTCCAAATTAAAAATATAAGCCAAATCCCTGGGCAGAAATGTCCTTTGTTTCCTTAGGCAATTGGGTAGATTTTAGCCATAAATGAAATATCTCTCTATAGCATACCTAAGGGAAGATCTTGTGATCATGAGAAAAATAATTCCTCATCATCTGCAGAACACTGATTTGATGCCATCCTTTGCATGAATAAAAATATTTTTTATCATAATAAAACATTTAGAAATTCAGCAATTAATGACTTCTAAAAACTGTGCTAATAATGACAATAACTGAAATTACTTCATTGTAGGCTATGTTCTCTACATTATTATGTTAAGTTATAATTACCTTGTTTTTTCCTCCAGTAATTTTTTCTTTTAATAGTGTAGATTAAAAAGTGCTTTTTCAGACTGCATTCCACAGTGTTCTTTGGGATCTAGTCTTAACATCATAAACTACAGCAGAATCAGGAAATGGAGCCTAAAGGGACCCTACTTAAGGGAGTTTGCTAAAGAAATGATTAATGGATTTCAGCATGGAACAGTTTCCTTTTAAGTTTATGCTAAAGCATTAGCCCTGAAGGTTATGGTATTGGGAAGTTTAAGTTCAATCTACTTTCATTGTGAATTGAGTGCAAAGGTCATAATTAAAGCTCATCTTCTGGTTCCCAAATTTTAGCTTCTCTAAATTATCTTTGGTTAACTAACACAATTACTCTCAAAGGGATGAGATATAATATCTAAAAAAATAAGATTGCCTTTACCCTGGTGGCTCAGACGGTAAAGCATCTGCCCGCAATGCGGAAGACCGGGGTTCAATCCCCGGGTTGGAAAGATCCCCTGGAGAAGGAAATGGCAACCCACTCCAGTACTCTTGCCTAGAAAATTCCATGGATGGAGGAGCCTGGTGGGCTACAGTCCATGGTATCGCAAAGAATCGGACACGACTGAGCGACTTCACTTACTCACTTACCTTAGAAATTAAGCAACTTCAATATTTTAAGGTCACAATACATCACTCCTTACCCAGGTCAACTCTCCTCCTGGCCTTCCCCATGACATAATTCTACATTTCAGACTCGCACATGGCTTAAATTTTCAGACAGCAGCAGGCTCAAAGGAGAAGCAGTTGTAGTACTTAAAGGGGTACCTGAGTGTATAGTCATTGACTAGTAGACAAACTAACAATATTTAGTTCAGTAGATTGGCTAGTTTTTAATCCAAGAGAGAAAGAGGGCTGTTGCAGGAGAAGGAAAACTTGGAAGTCCAAAAGTATAAGTTTCTGTCCACAGATGAAGGTAGGAGTAGGAGACTCAGCACCTGGGGAAGAGAGAGAGAGGGCAGCAGAAACATTCATGCAAACTTATCGCTCATAGCTGACTGGAGGAAAGCCTTCTAAAACTCCATCACAAAGATGATGGTACCTCTCTGAAGCAGTCAGGATGCCAGCAAGTTGTGCCATGTAAAGGATAAAACAAATTCACAGCTGTGAATTATCTTGTTCCAGATCTCAGCCAATGCAAATCACAAGATGCTACCTAAAATATTAACATGATTTACTTGGACCTTTGAGCACAAATAAAAATAAATGCCAAAGAACATTGTCATAAAGTTAATCAATGATGAATAATGGCTATTGTTGAAGGGGGAAAAAAAGCCTCAAAATTGTTTTGAAACCACAAATATCCCATCAAAGTTTACGATATAGTGCATGTATTACCAAGATAATTTTCTTCCAATTAGAATAATAGAATCAGACAAAACCAAAATGTTAGGGAAAAATACAAATAAATTATACAGTTGAATTATTACATACTTTAAGACTTCGGGTAGCAGAGGTAAACTAATACTTCCAGTCTTTTGAAAGCAGCTTTCTCCTACACTTGGGCAGCCCTTCCAGGAAATTTCTTGTCGGTCTTTGTGCCACTGTTTACATTTCCAGCTGGCTTTCCAGTTTCTTGAAACTACTTGGAAGAAACCATTACATCTTCTCAGATTGAAATTTTTAATTGGTATAAACAAAATTATCATATGATTTCAACACTTCCCCTTGCTACAGTGCTTTTTTCCAAAACTATTTAACTAATCATCCTTCTAAGGATTTGGCCCAAACATAATCACAGCTTCTTTGTTGAAACAATTTCTCACCTTTAAAAAAATAAGTTGGCAGAAGTGGCTTGGTTTTTACTGTATCTTATTTGTAGTGAATTTTTTTCCCCCATAGATAATAGTTTTGGAGTCAAACCCAGTCTAAGGATCTATGAGATTGACCCCAGGGTTTCACCACTCCAGGCATGAATGGCTTCCTGTGTATGTGACCTGTGTAAACACACATGGCCCATGTTCAGAAGTGTCCTGGGCTTGGCTTAATGCTCTGCTGTCACCATCTGAAATTCTTAATAATTTTTGAGCAGAGACCTTGCATTTTCATTCTGCATTGGGTCTTGCAAATTATGTACCTGGCTCAAAATAACACCTTCATTAAACAAGTCCTTGCCAGAAGACCCTGCTTAGGTCCTCAGAATTCCTACCAGGTTGGGTAGGATATGAAAAGAGTCATTTTTCAGAATACTATTACAGATTTGCTTCTTAGCTTGAGCCAAGTTATAAAGGGACCAGGTGAGCAATGGGAGAAGAAAGGGTATATAAGCAGGAAGGGAGAGGAAAACTCTCGGAAGATGTTCTGCAGCTTTCTAAGATAGACAAAGAATTTAGGGGGATTCTAGATGACAGAACAAAACTCTAAATATCACTCTCTGTTAACATATACCATAATCAAAGTCAGTTTGCACTGAAAAAGCAAATAAACAATTTTAGCTTGATGATCATAGCTTAAAAATTAGAAGGGACTTTAGAAATCATGTAGTTCAACCTTTTCATATTTCTGTGTCAACAGGAATATGAAGATGACAAAGCCTCCAGGCTCACGTACAGTTAGGAGTTCAGCAGTGATGAAAATCTAGGTACTCTGGTTCCCTATCCAGAGGGCTGTCAAGCACACCATTTAACCTCTGAAAAATGAATGCAAATGTCCTTCATAAAGCTGGTGCAACACAGGCACGGTTGTGTTGAATCTAAGAATGGGCCCCAGATGTCAACTACACTTTTACAAAGTCTCCTCCCATATAAAGTACTCAAGAGCTTGTTGTCTGGATTCTGTGAACACCAAAGCCAGATTTTGCATGGCTGGCTTTGACAGTGGTATCACTGTGGATTTACACTATTATAGTGAGGGTGAAATGGGGTGGTGGGGACAGTTTTAAATCATATTGTTCAAAGTATTTTTTCATACAAAGTGTACACGCAACTCTCACTACATACGGTCTTGTGTTTTTGACTTAAGTATTGCCAGTTCTCAATAGTGGTTCTGTCTTTATTTGCAAGCAAATGTGACGTGCGATGCCCCCCCCAGACACATTTTTCTTTTCTGGCACTTTTCATATTTATTATTGATTTTGGGGGGGGTGGGGGCGGGTGGTGGCTGTACATGAAATTTAAGAATAGAAAAAGAGTTCAGTTCTGGTTTTGTCGTGAAGTTAGAGCTCCCTCCAGTGATCTATCGAGTTCACCGAACTTCAGAACACCCTTCCATTTCAACTGTTCCTCAGTGCATACAAATAAAGCTAAGCTTTAGCCTTTTTAATGCAGATTTTCCCTTGTAAAAATTAAACTCAGCTGGTAAATATATTAATATTGATTTCTCCTCAAATCTTGTTAAATGTCCATAATCCAAATTTTCCCTCTAATAGAACATTTAGAGGGTAGGATCAATAAAATAAGACATGGTCAAGGAATTTTCATATTGGCAGAGAGGCTGTTCATGTATTGTTATTATTTATAAACTTTTATGACTCTGCAGGTGAGACTGAACTTTCACAGTCATTAACAAACAAAGAAACCAGATAGGATAAGTGCCCTACCATTCACACTAGAGTTATTTATATTTCAGAGGCTTTTAAAATGAACTGAAATAACTTTTTAGATTTATCACAGCCACCTTTAGCATTCCTCTCATAAACTGCATTCAATTTACTGGCTTTTACAAGCCAAGCATAATAGTGTTCATATCAGCAATGCCATATAACTTGATCAACTAGAGGTAGTACCCAAAGGAATACATGAATAATTCATGAAACTAACTGAGGGCCAAGTGGATATTAAATCAACTTTGACTGCAAAAACTAGTTATGATTTTTGTGATTTATTTAGTTAGTTACTTACTTGATAATTTAGTTCCTCTGAATACCAGATAAGGTCCTTCTTTGCTCAGGATCAGGGAATCACAGCCACAGTAATTGACAGGATGCTCTCTCAAACACTTGCCTATTCCATCTCTCCTCCTCTCCCTTTTTTTGTTCCTTCCTCACCTTATCTATTCTTTCTCTGTCTGCTTCTCTCTCTCTCACTATACATATATATATGTATGTAAGCAGCAATGGAAATAGAGATGACAGAGTTTCTGTATGAAGAGATCTTAGAAAATTTTAAAACAGGAAATCACATCAGCATACAATATTTCAAAACTATGGAATCTGGATTTAAGAAAAAATTTTTTGAAAAGTGCCTTGCTCTAGCTATTTAAACAAATCTAAACAAGAGAACTTTATTTGATATCACTTCTCTTGACAATGATGTTAATAATGTTGCATTATATTTATCTAGCACATTATACCTTACAACGTTTCTTCACTTAGTATACCATTCCAGACAACCAGAACATGCTCTCTTTAAAGGTCAAGTACTACATACTACATATGGTAAGAGGTAGGGAAACAAGAGAGACCTCAGAGTGGCCTTTTACATTTTATGCCACCATTAGTTCTGGGTTATTGTATAGCGGAGCTGTATATTCACTAAACGGAGAAGGCAATGGCACCCCACTCCAGTGTTCTTGTCTGGAGAATCCCAGGGATGGGGGAGCCTGGTAGGAGGCCGTCTATGGGGTCGCACAGAGTCGGACAAGACTGAAGTGACTTAGCAGCAGTAGCATATTCACTAAAATGTTTATGAAGTTTAAAGGAGATGTCAAATTTAGCACTTGAAATAGGAAAGTAACTAAGGTGTAGATAGTTAAAGCAAACTGCCTAGCCAAGAAAAATGTGCTGCCTCCTCTATAGCAAGCACAGGTGTTCTGTCACCGTTATCCACTACCATAAAGTCCATTAGGAGGAATAAATCTAACGATAGTGCTGGCGTTTAGCCTGAACAGCAAGATTTCCTTGGTAGGAGCCCACCTGCCTAAGTCAAAACGTTATGGGAGAAGATTCCAGGAGCATTCAACCATCTTGTTAACCTGGATTGTTTGCCATGTTCAAACAGTTTTGCTAGATGTAGGCTATTTTAGTAAGAAAGTAAGTGAAGACACCGAGAAAAAAGTTCACTCTGCAGAGAAACACAGCAATCCCAGTTACTCACAGATGTCAGTTTCCATGAGCAGTAGAGCAGCTTCTATGATAGATGTGAATCAAGCCTCTCACTCTTATTCCATGGATCTCAGATTTTAGTAAGCATGAGAATCACCTGGAGATCTTGTTAAAGTGCAGATTCCCAAGTCTGCCCCCCAATCTTCTGCTTGTAAAGTACAGGTATCTTTCTTTTATTCAGGAACTTAAGGTGATGCTGATGTCGACTGCCTGGGTACCACACTTGGAGAAACAGCTGTGCAGACTAAGCCAGTGAAACACGTATGGAAGGCAGGAGTGAGGACGATGACCACTGTATTACTTTCAGTTGTTTCTGTGCCATAGAAAGAGGACTGAAGCAAATGCCATAACAAATAGGCTCTCTTCCTGCCTCTGAAGAGGAGTTCCTTCAGCTTCTGGGGGAGTATCACTGACTTCAGCTTTTAAGATCTACTCTATAGAATCACAAGGTTAGAGTTTTGTTTTTTTTTTAAATATCTGTATGTAAGAGTGTTTCTCAAAAATAGAACACCAAAGTAAAATGCATATTTTATTAAAGAACAAACTGCCCAGGGAATTTGGCAGCATCATTCACAATGTACAGATACATACTTCAATTAGAAATGCAATGAATTCTCTCTTTTACTTGACTGTTGAAAATGACTGTGATAAACTCCTCTAAATTAGTAGTCCTCAGTATGAGAATCTCTAGGTCCATCCATGTCGCTGCAAATGGCATTATTTCATTCTTATTCTATTCTATTTAGGTACCACATCTTTTTTATCCATTCCTCTGTCGATGGACATTTAATTTGCTTCCATATCTTAGCTATCGTAGATAGTGCTGCAATGAACATTGGGGTGCATGTACCCTTGTAGATCATGTTTTTCTCCAGATATATGCCCAGTGGTGGGATTGCAGGGTCATATGGTAGCTCTATTTTTAGTTTTTAAAGGAATCTCCATACTAGTCTCCATAGTGGCTATACCAATTTACATTCCCACTGAATAGTGCTGGAGGGATCCCCTCTCTCCACACCCTCTCCAGCATTTATTGTTTGTGGATTTTTTGCTGATAGCCATCCTGGCTTGTGTGAGGTGATATCCAATTACAGTTTTGATTTGCATTTCCCTAATAATTAGTAATGTTGAAATTCTTTTCATGTGCCTCTTGGCCATCTATATGTCTTTAGAGAAATATCTATTTAGATCTTATGCCCATTTGCTGATTGGGTTGCTTGTTTTGATGCTGTTAAGCATCATGAGCTGTTTGTAAATTTTGGAGTCTAATCCTTTGTTGGTCAGATCACTTGCAAATATTTTCTCCCAATCTGTGGTTTGTCTTTTTGTATTGTTTATTGTTTCCTTTAAACAATAAACAAAAGGTTTGAATTTAAGTAGGTTTCATTTGTTTATTTTTGTTTTTATTTCTATTATTCTGGGAAATGGATGGAAAAAGATATCGATTGATTTATGTCCAAGAGTGTTCTGCCTATGTCTTCCCCTAGTGAAGTAAGTCAGACAGAGAAGGAGAAATGGTGTATGACATCTCTTCTATGTGGAATCTTAAAAAAAAAGATACAGATGAACATGCTTACAAAACAGAAAGAGACTCACAGACGTAGAGAACAAACTTAGGGTTGCCAGCGGGGAGGGATAGTTAGGGAATTTGAGATGGACATAAATACACTTCTATGTTTAAAATGGATAACCAACAAGAGCCTATTGTATCAGATCAGATCAGTCACTCAGTCGTGTCTGACTCTTTGCGACCCCATGAATCGCAGCATGCCAGGCCTCCCTGTCCATCACCAACTCCCAGAGTTCACTCAGACTCACGTCCATCGAGTCAGTGATGCCATCCAGCCATCTCATCCTCTGTCGTCCCCTT
>NW_011495076.1:4395264-4403118 GCF_000754665.1 Bison bison bison | reverse complement strand
AACTCCCAGAGTTCACTCAGACTCACGTCCATCGAGTCAGTGATGCCATCCAGCCATCTCATCCTCTGTCGTCCCCTTCTCCTCCTGCCCCCAATCCCTCCCAGCATCAGAGTCTTTTCCAATGAGTCAACTCTTCGCATGAGGTGGCCAAAGTACTGGAGTTTCAGCTTTAGCATCATTCCTTCCAAAGAAATCCCAGGGCTGATCTCCTTCAGAATGGACTGGTTGGATCTCCTTGCAGTCCAAGGGACTCTCAAGAGTCTTCTCCAACACCACACTTCAAAAGCATCAATTCTTCGGCGCTCAGCCTTCTTCACAGTCCAGCTCTCACATCCATACATGACCACAGGAAAAACCATAGCCTTGACTAGATGAACCTTTGTTGGCAAAGTAATGTCTCTGCTTTTGAATATGCTATCTAGGTTGGTCATAACTTTCCTTTAAAGGAATAAGCGTCTTTTAATTTCATGGCTGCAGTCACCATCTGTAGTGATTTTGGAAGGCCGGGAGGAGATACCCCATGCCTCAAGCCCGAGGCCAGGGTCGACAGGCGGGAGGAGCTACCCCACGGCCCTAAGCCCGAGGCTAAGGGCGGCGGTGGGGAGGACCAACCCCAGGTCCAAGGAGCCGTGGCTCCACGGGCACAGGAGGGCCTAGAGGAGCTATCCCACATTGAAGGTCAGGAAGGGCAGCAGTGAGGAGATACCCCTTGTCCAAGGTAAGGAGCAATGGCTGCGCTTTGCTGGAGCAGCCATGAAGAGATACCCCATGCCCAAGGTAAGAGAAACCCAAGTAAGATGGTAGGTGTTGCAAGAGGGCATCAGAGGGCAAACACAGTGAAACCATACTCACAGAAAACTAGTCAATCTAATCACACTAGGACCACAGCCTTGTCTAACTCAATGAAACTAAGCCTATTGTATAGCTCATGGAATTCTGTATGATGTTATGTGGCAGCCTGGATGGGAGGGGAGTTTGAGGGAGAATGGATACATGTATATGTATGGCTGAATCCCTTTGCTGTTCACCTGAGACTATCACAACATTGCTAATCAGCTATACCCCAATGCATAAGGAACAAAACAAACACATATGCTTAAAAAATTTTAGAAGAAGGAGAAAGCCTCTCAATGGCCAATCTGAGAAGATAGAGGCTGATGTATTTTTAGTGGTCAAGAGTTAGTATAATATAAAACTGAAATGGAGGAAAGAGGTAGAGAACTTATTTTAAAATGTTTTTTTCTGATTTTTAAAATGTGTAAGGTCTCTGAATTTCTTTCACGAAAGACAATAAAGTGCTCTTAAAGTGAAAGTCGCTCAGTTGTGTCTGACTCTTTGAGACCCCATGGACTATACAGTCCATGGAATTCTCCAGACCAGAATACTGGAGTGGGTTCCTGTTTTCTTCTCCAGAGGATCTTCCCAACCCAGGGATCGAACCCAGGTCTCCCACATGACAGGCAGATTCTTTACTAGCTGAGCCACCAGGGAAGCCCAAAGTGCTCTTGGGTATCTGCAAAAAAATAAAATAGTAGTCCTAAAACAGGAATTGTTTGGAGAAGATGCACAAATGTTAAAATGCATACCAATTATAAAATAAAACAGCTGTGCAAAGCTGAACTTAGTCTATCAATCTGATAAAGTAATGCTGCTATATTTACCCTAATTTTTCAAAGTGGTTTACATTGAGTTTTGAAAATTGAGTCTGTGTTCTTTATCAAGATAAACCAAAATAATAAGGGCAGGCACCCTGGCATAAGTAGAGACGAGGGCTTTGGACTGAGACTAAAAAATGCAATGTTGGCTAAATCAAAACTTTGAGTCTTCTTAATACCCCAATCCCATCATCCATAAAATGGGGATTAATAGTGTTTCCCTCCCCTCAAGGGTTTCCTAAAAGGGATAACTAACAAAGTAAACGGTTGTAAATTATTTTGTAAGCCTGCTGTTTTGCTGCCAAATAGGAAAATTTCGATTTAAAAGCTGGGATTTTCAGAAGCTCTGAAATATTACAAAGCAAGTCACATTTCATGGCTAATTTAAAACATCAGGGGTTCACATAAGTTGTTTATAATGATATTTGCCAATTCCCATGTTACTTGATGATTTATATAGCTTCAACTTTTACAGCTGAACCTAGCCATACCTCTCTGGCCATGATTCTCTTTTATCAATACAACCAGCTCACATAACTGTCTATATCTTCAGGGGATTAAGCACCACTTTTTTATCTAGACCTAAGAGTAAATTCAGAGATGATAAAAAATTTCTGGTTGCATGTCCAATGTGTTATTTATTTAGATCAGAAAAAGAGCTGTTATATACAGGTTTAGGAGGACTTTCTAAAGCCCTGATAAAATCTCTCTATGCCAAATGGAATGGCACTGAAATTATTTCAAAACCTTAAAGCTCTTATAAGTGGAACTAATCATTCAGCTAAAGAGTCAAATTCTACTTCAGGATTTGGGGCCAAAAGATGAAAGCCAAGCAAAACAAAACAATGAAAAAAGTTGGTGGTGGAGGGTGGGGGGACCTGACTACACCAAATCTCTGAGCCACAACATTAAAGTAAACAACATGTGTCTGCTTAAAGGGAACTGGGAGAATCAGAACTTTGGATGGAGATGGTATAAATGATACTCAGTGTTTGACAAAAACTATTTATCCTGAGAATTGGCTGGGATATTAGATAAAAATATGAAGTCTTAGACTTCACTCTAGCTCTCTTAAACCAGAATGTTGGGAAGAAGACACTAGAAACAAGAATTTTTAGTAAATGTTGAGATTCTTGCAACATAAGGTATTGGTGGTGGGTCAGCAGTACACAGCATCACCTAGAAAGTTATTAGAAATGCAGAATATCAGGCTGCACTCCAGACCTGTTAAATCCAAACTGGTAATATAACAGAATCCCTGGGTATCTTTCTCTGATAGCTCAGTTGGTAAATAATCTACCCGCAATGCAGGAAACCCTGGTTCAATTCCTGGGTCAGGAAGATCTCCTGCAGAAGGGATAGGCTACCCACTCCAGTATTCTTAGGCTTCCCTTGTGGCTTAGCTGGTAAGGAATCTGCCTGAAATGCAGGAGACCTGGGTTTGACCCCTGGGTTGGGAAGATCCCCTGGAGAAGGGAAAGCTTACCCACTCCAGTATTCTGGCCTGGAGAATTCCATGGACTGTATAGTCCATGGGGCCACAAAGAGTCAGACACAACTGAGTGACTTTCACTTTCAATTTCCAGATATTATTGTTGTTGTTAAGTCACTAAGTTTGTCTGACTCTTTGAGACCCCATGAACTGCAGCACCTCAGGCTTACCTGTCCTTCACTATCTCCTGGAGTTTGTTCAAATTCAAGTTCTTTGGGTCAGTGATAGATAGCATCCAACCATCTCATCCTCTGTCATCCCTTTCTCCTCCTACCTTCAATCTTTCCAAGCATCAGGGTCTTTTCCAATGAGCAGGCTCTTCACTTCAGGTGGCCTAAATATGGAAGCTTCAGCTTCAGCATCAGACCTTCCAATGAATATTCAGGGTTGATTTCCTTTAGGATTGACTGGTTTGATCTCCTTGCAGTCCAAGCGACTCTCAAAAGTCTTCTCCAACACCAACAGTTCAAAGGCATCAATTCTTCAGTGCTCAGCCTTCTTTATGATCCAACTCTCACATCTATACATGACTACTAGAAAAACCATAGCTTTGACTACACTGACCTTTGCCAGAAAGTGATATTTTTACATACACTTAAGTGTGAGAATCACTGCCTCAGAGGATTCTTATATTCTAACAAGTTTGAAAAGCAAATACTATATTGGAAGGAGTCAGAGGATTTGATTTGGGGTCAAGCCCTTGCACTGCCACTAAACAACCCTGAGCTCCTTCTGTGAGATGCCTGGGAGTAGAGGACGACGTGTGAGTTCTGTAGCACTGAACAAATCATCACTTGACCTTTGCATCAAAGCTGAAGAGTTCCCAGAGGTTCTTATTTGAAGAAAAGGGAGAGAAAAGGCTAGCTAGGCAAAGATTATTATTAAGCAGTTAGTTCTCAACAACCACAGGGTAGGCAGGTGCCAGGCAATTTAAAAACTGCCAGCTTGCATAGAAAAAGATATATACACACACACACACGTAAACCTGGTGAAATCTGAATGAGGTCAGTGAATTTGATCAGCGTCAGTTTCCTGGTTGTGATGCTGTGCTACAGTTATGCAAGGTGTTGCTGTTATATAGGTGAAGGATATTCGGGATTGCTCAGTATTATTTCTTACAATTATATGCGGACCTACAATTACATTACAGAGTTAGGGGAAAACAAAACAAAACTTCATGCCCAATAGAGATACACATTTTGTGTCTGAGAAATCTAAGGTCAGGAAAATCAACTTTCTCCAAAGCCTTTACTAACAAAATAGGTAAACTTAGAAAACAGTAGCTTATGGTAGATGCTACATCAGAGAAAAATTTCACAGACTGGGACTGTATTTCTGTGTCTTCTATCTTACATTATGGAGTGTTAAGTGTCATTGCTTTTAGCGTATTCATTAATGCAGGCACTACTGAATCCAAGTACTGTATTAATTCAGCATAAATCAAAGCAGGCAGAAAAGAAAGGGAAAAAACAAATCTTTCCATCATAAGAACTATTAGGTCTAATATCAGGGAACAAGAAACCAGGTGTTTTGAAAGAAAAATATTAAGCCACTGTTGAGTTTCAATCTTTTTCTTTCTTTTACACATTGAAGAGGAAATATTTTGTAACTTAAGGGGGACATGCACTATAAACCTACTCCAAATTGTAAATCAAAGTCAACAGAAAGTCTTTATCTCAGAAGCACAATTTTACAAATTTTAAAAAGTATTTCCAGTGATATCTATTTGTCTTAGAGAAAGAGAGAGAGGGGTAGGAAGGACAAAAGAAAAGAAGGACCAACAAAAGTTATGAAAAGAAGTAAAGAATATAGTAAGAGGTAAAAAACAACAACATGGAGCCTACTTTTTGAATGAGCACAGAAATTCATAGAGCAAGCAGTCAATAGGGTTTTTTTTTAATGCTCTTCTCTCAAAATGAAAGCACATGTTCTTTAACCTATCAAATGGTTAAATATATTCTGAAAAGTAGTAAGTTTTTCTAAAAATATGGCAGTACTGACCTATCATATAAGTGCCATACACTTAGTAAAAAAAATGAATTAATATTACCTGTCTGGAATACACTTAGGTAATACACCTCTGAAAAGTCCAAATACTTCTATATAAGGATATTTATCATGTCATCACCTTTAACAGAAAAATTAGCAATACTGTTAATTAGAAATTATATTAATATCTAACAATTATGCTCTAAATTATAAAACATCAGCATAGTAGAATAAAAGTTTATTTAAATAATGTATTTTAATAATGTTCATTGACCAGGAACCTGATCATCATATTACAGATTGTTTCTTGAAAGGTTAATGATGATTATTTTGAATGTAAATTATTATTCTCTTTCTACAATTGACTTTCTGAATTTCCTACAATAAGCATGTACTTAAAATTAAGAATGGATGGCTCTAAGTTCTTCACTGGAAAAGAAAGAAGGATCTTCCTGGGATGATATCCCTGTCCATGGTTTTCATTTTCCCCATTAAGTTGGGTGACTGAGAGAAGGAAAATGAATGTAAAGAAAGGGGCAAGGATGGAAGAAAGGGCTAGCGGTCCATCTCCAGCCAGGACTACCCAAGATGATGAGGTAAGACTGGTAAAGAGACCAGGGCTACCAGTAGCCTGAGGTCTGCCTGCCCAGTGCCTCTGTGCTCACCTTTGGTTATGATTAGAAACACAAGGTTTTTTTTTTTTTTTTTTTTTTTTTAAGATTCATCCATTTCAGTGCTTTTCTTCTTTTTCTTTTCCCCATTTAAGTTTCCTATTAAAATTTAGTTTAAAAGTTTCACCTTGTTTTCCCCATCTAAGTCAAATTAGAAGAAAATCAGTATTATGCATGCAGGAAGCATGAGAGGGACTTCCCAGGTAGTTCAGTGGTAAAGAATGTGCTTGCCAAGGCAGCAGATGCAGGTTTGATCCCCAGGTCGGGAAGATCCTCTGGAGGAGGAAACGGCAACCCGCTCCATTATTCTTGCCAAGATAATCCCACAGTCAGAGGAGTCTGGAGGGCTACGGTCCATAGGGTCGCAAAGAGGTGGACACAACTGAGCATGCACGAATGCCAGTGAAATGGTGCTTTCAACTTATATCCCTGCTTGGATCCAGAGAGGGAATTTAGAAGAGGAAAGACTAGAAGAGGTTAGCTAGCTGCAACTGCAGATTTTTGAGCTTGGTTTCTCTTTTTGAACTTGGTTTCTATTTTGCATACAAAATAAGCTATGCTTTGAGGCAGTAATTGGCACTGCCATAATACTGCAACATGCCATGTTTTTCAAGTCAAAGGAATTCCTAAGCATAAATGGAGTATGAGCACCAAACGCCTCTTTACACACTGCATTTTTATAAGGCAAGTGTTTGGAGTCTGCATATGTGCATAAATGCAGGAGTGTAAGGGTATCTATGTGTGCTCAGCAGTGAGATTTCCTCCCTCTGCATGTGCATAAAATAGAACTCTAGCTTGATAAAACCTTGCACCTCCTCGTGAACATAAAAATCCTCTATTAGTAAGTAGACTAGAGAGCTCAGAGAGAAGAAAAGCAGAAACAGAGGCAGTAGTTTACAAATTAGCCAAACCAAGAGTAACAATCAGGGCTCCTGCCTTCCTCCTCCACACCAAAAGGCAACCTCTGACACTATCCTTGTTACTTTGAGTCCTGCAGTGAAATGGTGCACTCGTGGATTTCCATAGGCAAGGGCTTCCCTGGTGGCTCAGATAGTAAAGAGCCTGCTTGCAGTGTGAGAGACCTGGGTTCGATACCTGGGTTGGGAAGATCCCCTGAAGAAGGAAATGGCAACCCATTCCAGTATTCTTCCCTAGAGAATTCCATGGACTAAGGAACCCTGGTGGGTTACAGTCCATGCGGTCACAAAGAGTCAGACACAACTGAGCAACTAACACTACATGAGCACAATAGACTGTCAGTAGCTATTGAATAAAACCCAAAACAGTGAAAAATTTGGAAGGAGTAAAACAGGAAGGGGAGGCATCTGATAGTCATAATCACTTTTGTTTCTGTATAAACGTTCTCTATACAGGTGTTCTAGTTTTACTTCTGATGAAAGGGAGTAAATAGAGGCATGCAATAGTAGCCAAATCTCATCTGAGAACACTCCATATTGTTACCTTTTCAAAGGCTCAGGCCATTTGGGTGTAACTCAGGTTGTATACGGAGAAGGCAATGGCAACCCACTCTAGTACTCTTGCCAGGAAAATCCCATGGACGGAGGAGCCTGGTAGGCTGCAGCCCATGGAGTCGCGAACAGTCGGACATGACTGAGAAACTTCACCTTCACTTTTCACTTTCATGCATTGGAGAAGGAAATGGCAACCCACTCCAGTGTTCTTGCCTGGAGAATCCCCAGGGACGGGGGAGCCTGGTGGGCTACCGTCTATGGGGTCGCACAGAGTCAGACACGACTGAAGTGACTTAGCAACAGCAGGAGCAGCAGGTTGTATCAGATCAGATCAGATCAGTCGGTCAGTCATGTCCGACTCTTTGAGACCCCATGAATCCCAGCACGCCAGGCCTCCCTGTCCATCACCAACTCCCAGAGTTCACTCAGACTCACGTCCATCAAGTCAGTGATGCCATCCAGCCATCTCATCCTCTGTCGTCCCCTTCTCCTCCTGCCCCCAATCCCTCCCAGCATCAGAGTCTTTTCCAATGAGTCAACTCTTCGCATGAGGTGGCCAAAGTACTGGAGTTTCA
>NW_011495076.1:4380216-4395164 GCF_000754665.1 Bison bison bison | reverse complement strand
TCAAGAGTCTTCTCCAACACCACACTTCAAAAGCATCAATTCTTCGGCGCTCAGCCTTCTTCACAGTCCAGCTCTCACATCCATACATGACCACAGGAAAAACCATAGCCTTGACTAGATGAACCTTTGTTGGCAAAGTAATGTCTCTGCTTTTGAATATGCTATCTGGGTTGGTCATAACTTTCCTTTAAAGGAATAAGCGTCTTTTAATTTCATGGCTGCAGTCACCATCTGTAGTGATTTTGGAGCCCAGAAAAATAAAGTCTGACACTGTTTCCACTGTTTCCCCATCTATTTCCCATGAAGTGGTGGGACCGGATGCCATGATCTTCGTTTTCTGAATGTTGAGCTTTAAGCCAACTTTTTCACTCTCCTCTTTCACTTTCATCAAGAGGCTTTTGAGTTCCTCTTCACTTTCTGCCATAAGGGTGGTGTCATCTGCATATCTGAGGTTATTGATATTTCTCCCGGCAATCTTGATTCCAGCTTGTGTTTCTTCCAGTCCAGCGTTTCTCATGATGTACTCTGCATATAAGTTAAATAAACAGGGTGACAATATACAGCCTTGACGAACTCCTTTTCCTATTTGGAGCCAGTCTGTTGTTCCATGTCCAGTTCTAACTGTTGCTTCCTGACCTGCATACAAATTTCTCAAGAGGCAGATCAGGTGGTCTGGTCTTCCCATCTCTTTCAGAATCTTCCACAGTTTATTGTGATCCACACAGTCAAAGGCTTTGGCATAGTCAATAAAGCAGAAATAGATGTTTTTCTGGAACTCTCTTGTTTTTCCATGATCCACCGGATGTTGGCAATTTGATCTGTGGTTCCTCTGCCTTTTCTAAAACCAGCTTGAACATCAGGAAGTTCACGGTTCACATATTGCTGAAGCCTGGCTTGGAGAATTTTGAGCATTACTGGATCAAACAAGTTAACATATACAATAAGTAGAATTTTGTAAATTAACAAAGGATAATTGGACATCTGAGGATCTCCTTGTCCAACTTGCCATTTGCTTTTCATCAATTTTCTATCTTCACACCTTAAGATATCTACCATCATATAAAACTTATATAAATTTGATATGCAAATGGCTTCCCTTTGCTAGGAAGGCCAACAGCTGTGTATTCCTAGACTTACATAGTCTTAGAGTCTATGTGACAGAACACATGGAGATGTGTCTATTACTTAAGTAAAAAAATCCTCTCTATTTTCCCATTAAAATGAGTTGGCTTTTGCTTCTTAGGAAGGGATTTTTTTAGCTTTAAAATATAGCTTACATCTTTTCTGATTTAGCAGAACAATCACCCATTGAGTCCCAAGTCCATATTGAAAATCAATAAGGTTGACCTAGGGTGACCATATAATTTACTGTACAAACCAGGGCTTTTTTAAAGATGTTTTTAAACATGGACCATTTTTAAAGGTTTTATTGAATTTATTCAAATATTGTTTCTGTTTTATGGTTTGTTTGTTTTTTTTTTGGCCATGAGGCAGGTGGGATCTTAGCTACCTGACCAAGGATTGAACCTATACCCCCTGCATTGGAAGTAGAAGTCTTCACCACTGGACCACCAAGGAAGTCCCATACTGAAGCATTTTTGATAATGAAAAGGACTACTAAATAGACAGGCAAGCCTGGCTGCCAGACATTTTTAGCCTTGTCCCAAATTAAATATTAACAGCTGCTTCTTAGTTCATTTATCATATTGCAATCATTGTAGATACCACATAAAATATACTGTATTTTTCTCAGAATATAAAAAATAAAGTTCAAAGATACAACAAAAGCAGAATGACAGCAATGTAAATTCTTATAAGGTGATAACAGAAAAATGCTTCATTCTCTACCCACTCTGTCTGGCTCTGCCCCTTCTGCCTCAGAGACCCCTCTGCCTGTGTTTTCTGCTCCTGTCTTGTTCCTACCAGCCTGCAGGCTACACGTAAGAGAGCCTTAAGCAAGTGACCATACCAGCAAAGTCCTCACTAGGTGGTTATTTCAAATAGAAATTGGATGCAGGATTTGTTACAGAGCCACGGTAGAGAACATGATTCACCCAGAAAAAAAAAAAATGAAATTTTGTCCTTTCATCTGTTTGCAGTTTCAGCGCTAGAGAAACCAAATCTCAGAATACTTTGTCATTCTTTACTTCTTTTCCCTTGATGTCTGCTCACTCTACCAATACATACACTTAGAGCACTGGCATTTCTGCTGTGATATTTTTCTCCTCTGCCATTCCTAGAAGATTCTACCTCTAAAACTGGCTGATCATAGTTGCATTCTTAAAAGTCACAACATGAAAAGAAGCTCGTTCATTTTATGCCTTTTTCATTTTGATATCTGATTTTTCCATGGACATCCCAAATACATCCAGAGGCATCAATCTGGGTGATTTTCGGAAAGATAAATTAATCCTGGGAAAAGAAGCTACCATCTATTTTGAACTTGCCACACTTGTGGTAATGGAAGGGGAAAATAAATAAGCTTCTACTTCCAGAGCAAAAGAAAGGAATAAAATGAGAAAGGGAATCAGAATCACATTCTACATAAAAACCTCTCTCCATTTGTCACCAAATAATTCTAAAAAAGGTGTTTCTCCAAGCCAAAACACTGATTCTTCTTTTAGGTAAAAATCTCACTTAGGTATCACATGAGCAAGTATGCGGCTCAATGAGTTTTAGCAAAATTAACACCACTGTGTAACCAAGTCACAGATCAAGAAATAGGACAATAGCAGCACCCCAAGATATCTGTGACCCCACTTAATTTTTATACTGTTTTCCCCAAAGGTAACAATTACTCTAATTTCCATCACTGTTGAATGGTTCATTCTGCCACCAAATTTTTTTAATTAATATTAATTAGGTAAGATTTATCCTTAGTTATTCATTTTTATCAATCCATGGTATTTTTTTGCATGCTTATATCACAATTTATTTATCCATCCTACAGTTGATGAACATTCAGGTTGTTTTCAACTGGGACAATGACAAATAATCCAGCTAGAAATCTTCTTGAATAAGTCTTTTGGTTTCTATACATACATATTTCTGTTGGATATAAGAATAAAATTGTTGGTCAAGTGGTACATAAATTCTGCCACACAATTTTGCAGATAAGTTGTATTACTTTACATCCCAGTGTGTAAGAGTTCCCATTCCTCTACATTCTCATCAAAATTGATACTGTCTATCTTTTAAACTTCAACCATTCTGATGGGTGTGTAGTACTATCATGCTGCTGCTGCTAAGTCACTTCAGTCATGTCTGACTCTTTGCGACCCCATGGACTGCAGCCTACTAGGCTCCTCCGCCCCTGGGATTCTCCAGGCAAGAACACTGGAGTGGGTTGCCATCTCCTCCAATGCGTGAAAGTGAAAAGTGAAAATGAAGTCGCTCAGTCGTGTCTGACTCTTTGCAACTCCATGGACTGCAGCCTACCAGGCTCCTCCGTCCATGGGATTTTCCAGGCAAGAGTACTGGAGTGAGGTGCCATTTTAGCTTTAATTTGAATGTCCTTGATTACTAATGAGAGTAAATATCTTTTCATATGTTTATGACAATTTGAGTATCTTCTTTGAAATGTTTGTACAGGTATTTTTCCAACTTTTCCTTGTGGTTTTTTTCTTATGGATTTGTAGGGATTCTTTGTGTATTCTAAACCCTATGAATAAATATAAATATACATATATTCTATATATATTAAAAATATATTCTCCAACTCTTTGACTTGACTTTTTAAATGTATTTGATCCTCTTTCTTAAAATTAGAATAGTCCAAATTATAATTTTGCCCTTTTTGCTTGTGTCTTTGGGATGGTATTTGTATTATAAAATATTCTTTTAGGCTCTCCTCTAGAAGCTTTATTGTTTTTATTTTACATTTAACTGAAATTTGACTGTATCTATATGTGAGGTGGGGCTTCCCAGGTGGCCCAGTGGTGAAGAATCTGCTTGCCAAAGCAGGTGGCACAAGAGATGTGGGTTCCATCCCTGGATCAGGAAGATCTCCTGGAGTAGGAAAAAGCAACCCACCCCAGTATTTTTGCCTGGAAAATTCTAACCTGGCAGGCTACCATCCATGGAGTCACAAAGAGTCAGATATGACTGAATGACTAAGCACAAGCATGCAAGTATGTGAGGATATTTTTTTTTCATATAGATATCCAATTTATTGAATTTCTCAGTTTCTAGGAAAACTCATACTTTCCTCCCTGTATTCTGTGTCACCTTTACACAAAATAAATGATTGCATGTATGTAGCTCTCTGTCTTTAAGATATGAATATAAGGCTTTGTTGTTTTGACAGTCCTGCATCTGTATGACTTTTGTTTTCATAGGCTAATAAAACATATCTTTTTTATTCCATTGTAGCTTATTTTTTACTTATAATTTTGTTCTTTTTAAAAATTGTGTTGCTTGTTCTCAAATTTTTTAGTATTTTCCAGTTATGTTGTAATTGAATCCTAGATTTAATTCTAATATGATCGAAGGAAACACTCAATATGATTTAGTACTTTAAAATATATGGAAACTTTCTTAATAACTCACCATGAGTCTGATATTAATTTAGTTATAAAGCACTTTTGGACTTCTGTTTATATATTATAATTTTTCCTAACATTTGATTTTCAACATTTCTGTTTCAACATTTCTTTTTACTTAGGGTACATTTTTTTTCAAATAGCTTATAGATGTGTTTTATTTTTCAACTTTCAATGGGAATTTTTATTTTGCTTCCACTTAATGTAATAATTTGTATGTGCTCAGTAACTCAGTCATGCCCAACTCTTTGCAACTCCATGGATTATAGACTGCCAGGCTCCTCTGTCCATGCAGATTCTCCAGGCAAGAATACTGGAGTGAGTTGCTATGTCCTCTTCCAAGGGATCTTCCCAATCCAGGGATCAAACCCAGGTCTCCCACACTGCAGGTAGATTCTTTACCATCTGAGCCACTAGGGAAAGCCAAGAATACTGGAGTGGGTAGCCTATCCCTTCTCCAGGGTATCTTCCCAACCCAGGAATTGAACCAGGGTCTCCTGCATTGCATGCAGATTCTTTACCAGCCTGAGCTACCAGGAAACCCAATCATTTCTATACTTAGATTTAAATCTACCATCTCACTCTTCACTTCTAATTTTCCCACATTTTCTATCTTTCTTTCTTTCTTTTTGCAAAAAAAATGCATAACAAATTATACTTCTTTTACTTGTACTGACAACATTAGAGAGTGCAACAAGCATCCTCATTTTATTAAAATGTAATATAAATTAGAATTTTATCTCCTTCCAGATTATGGTAGGTCCTTAGAATATTTTAATTCTATTTTCCTCTCTTTTACCTTTTGTGTAATTATTGCCATCAATTTTAATTCAATATATAGTTAACTACAATGAGACATCATTTATATTTAGGTTGGCCTAAAAATTCATTTGGGTTTTTCCATAACATGGAAAAATCTGAAGAAACTTTTTGACAAACCCAATATTGTTATTTTCACTGTCAATTTTCACTTAGGTTTACTCACCTTTCCACCTTCTCCATTTTTTTTCTTGCTTTTCCCAATTTTTTGTTTTGGTATCATTTTTCTTCTCCCTAAAGGAATTTCTTTCATGTACACTTTAATGCAAGTCCACTGGCAACAAATTCTCTCAGCTTTTGCTGTCACAGAAATGCCTTTATCCTTTAAAGGTTATTTTTACTTAGTTCAGACATTAAAATAAACAACCATTTTTTTCCTCCATACTTTTAAAGATATTATTTAATTTTCCTTATACTTCTATTATTTCTATTAAAAACTCTGTTCTGCTTATCTTTTTAGTGATTATTGTCTTGGTTTCTAATCTTCTTGCCCTGTGCAGCTCAAGACTCACCAAATGACCCAAGGAAAAAACTTCTGCAGATTGTAGGCTCTCTTCTTTATATCTGCCTCCTATCCTAGGCTTCCCTGGTGGCTCAGAGGTTAAAGCGTCTGCCTGGAATGAAGGAGACCCAGGTTCAATCCCTGGGTCGGAAAGATCCCCTGGAGAAGGAAATGGCAACCCACTCCAGTACTCTTGCCTGGAGAACCCCATGGACGGAGGAGCCTGGTAGGCTACAGTCCATGGGGTCACAAAGAGCTGGACACGACTGAGCAACTTCACTTTCACTTTCACTTTCCTATCCATAACCATGGGCTCTCAAGTCTTAGATGCTTTGGCACTCTCTAGCTCCAATTTCTGTAACTGTAGTCCCATGAGATTATTTTAAATTCTGCTTGCTTCTCAACCACCTTATCTGACCTACCCCTGGCTTCTTAGCCTCTTACTGTGTGCTTCTTAAGAATCAGCAAATGCCCTCTAGCAGAAAGCAATGAATGCCAGCCCAATTCAGTCAGCTTTTCTTCACTGCATGATTTTGGACTATCAGTCCCAGTGGCTTGAAAGACTCTGATCTCTGTAAAAAGTTTTTGTTTTTTTTTTTAATTCAGCTGTTCTAGTTATTTTTGTCAGAAGCACTGGTTTATAACAAGCCATTCTATCAGATCTGGAAGTAAAAGTCAAAATGTTGCTTCTTGAAACTTGGTCAAAGCCATTTTCCCATTTCATAATGGCCTTTTCAAGATTACAATAGACTTTCTAACAAATATTTATTTGGCTGTGTCAGGTCTCAGTTGCAGCACTCAGGATCTTCGATCATCCTTGTTGAATGCAAACTCTTTGAGTCATGGCACGTAGGATCGAATTCCCTAATCAGGGATCGAACCTGGGCCAGCCACACTGGGAGCCTGCAATCTTACCCAGTG
This sequence comes from Bison bison bison, assembly GCF_000754665.1. Classification (NCBI taxonomy): domain Eukaryota; kingdom Metazoa; phylum Chordata; class Mammalia; order Artiodactyla; family Bovidae; genus Bison; species Bison bison. The sequence continues at coordinate 4,388,381 of NW_011495076.1, read as the reverse complement.
GACCACCAGGGAAGTCCCTCAAGATTACGGTAGAATTTAGTATGAACAATTATTAGCTTCCATTCCCAGCCAACAGCATAATACATCCTTCTATCATTGGCATCAGCCTGGCCACGTGACTTCTTTTCAACAGTAAAATGCAGTCACTTTCAACCAGAACTTTAAAAGGAAGATTGTATATTACCATGTCTAGTGTCCCTCTGCCTGAGACAGAGTTACACATAGAAGCTGTTCCAATAGCATGAAGGACAGAGTGAAGGAGAAAAGGAAGCAGAGCCGGAGCTGCCTTGACATGGACACAGGGCGTTTATTACTATCAGGGCCTAAAATTTGGGGTTGATTTACTGCAGAATAACCCAGCCTATCCTGACTGATACATAGATGCAGAAAGGAAACTGATGCAAATAATTAAAGTGTCTCCCTCATCATGCATCACTAGAGGAACAGTTGCTCTTTGGTCCAAAGATTGCCTTAATAGAAGAGAGCTGATCACTGAGTCAACCTCCCATATACCCAGAAGAGTCTTTTGTTAAGATTTTCAAAGATAAAGACGATAGAATAAGTCCCAAGGTGTTTTTGACTTTGACCTTTTCCTAAAAGCTCCGATTATTAGAATTCAAGTCATTATGTAAATTCAGATCATTGAAGAACTAGGTTCTTTTACCAGAAAAAGTCATTCAAAGGATTTCTCAGCTTTCTTTCCTTTCCAATGGTAATAAAAACTTTTTCCTTGACCTATTTATTTCATATAGTTGCCAGAAGACTTATATGAGAAGAGTACTTTGAAGTAGAAGAAAGCTTCATACAAATGCAAGGTGCTAAAAAAATGTATCTTTTATTTATGATGAAATTAACCCTCATAGGATACTTCATTTTCTAAAATATATTCATTCAAGGAATATTGGAGCATTTAATAAAGTAAATTCAAACTATTAGCATTTAAATTTGTTAGCTGAATAGTTTCATCCTGCCCTTACCTAAAACAGCAGCATTTCCTCCTTTATAATTAAAGGAAGTCACAGAGTCAAAAACCCAAAAAATTACCTAATGCCCTCACTGGCAGTAACTTGGTTGAAGTCCTCTATTGTCTCACATGGAACCCTGGCCTTGCCCAAAATGAAGCTCTGGTTTTATGCGTAGATTTTATAACCCTAGAAACTGACTTCCCATTAAAATAAACCTGTGACAGAAATCATATCACAGAAAATAGGAAGAAAGAAAATTCTACCTCATATGATGAGGTGTTACCTTATGAATGAGACTGCAGTTTAAATTAAGAATACTTTAGTGGCTTTGAAAATACTTTCTGTTTTTTAACTTTGAAGTGACCCGTTAAATTGATCTGTGAAGGTCATAGATACCCCTGGAAAGTGGTGCTTAAATTCTTTTCAGTAGCAGAAAGTCCTGGTTGAATTAGTGCAGACCCCATGGAGACTTCTGAAGCTGTTGATAAATCATGTTTAAGAGCTTTTCAGCCCAAAGCTCAGCTGTAAACTTAGGCAAAGCCATGAACAAAATTGCAGGTGGCAGTGCCCCATAACTATCCCCTTCTAATCCAAAGTGATCCCCTCTGAGCCACTTTGGCATCAAGCAACCATTCATCAAATTAGGCTGAGTCATGCATATCTTCACTTATACTCAGCTTCTCGGTGCAGTCAGATCTCAACCAGGTAAAGAGCAGGCATAGTGAATAACTCATTCATCAGTTAAAAGAAAGAGTGTAAATCTGTGGATCGAAAACAACCATGTAGGGCTTCAGTGTGAGCCAGTCTTGTCAGTGTTAGACAAAGACACCAGCAATAGTCTCTCATTTTATTTGGATATCATGCTCCTGAAATATATACAGTAGTGTCACCAGTCTGAGGAAGCAACAAGACTAAGGAAAATATTTAAGTCATCTCTAGGCTTTTTTTTCTCCTTATAATAAGCCCTTTAACATTCCGTAATACATATTTTCCTTCTCCAAGTGCTCAGGAAATAGGAAATAGATAAGAACCTTGTTGTCAACAAAGAGTATAACTTTAGTACATTCAGTTATCCCATCAGATTCCAGTCCCAATTCTAATTTAGGGCACAAGGCAGTAAGATACAACAGAGGTCAACTCCCTGCCACCAATTTAGCTGAGTTAGTCTTTGAGTCCTCTGGAGGAGAAGTTCAGACTGTAAGCTTACAGAAGGCAATGATAATGCCTTTACATTTTGGGGCTTAATATAGGGTGTCCAAACTGAATTCAGTCCCTGGGCTTCTTCCTTTATGTCACATATTATGATATTATAAAAATGCAATGTATTCAAATAACAGAATATTATGGAGAAGGCAATGGCAACCCACTCTAGTACTCTTGCCTGGAGAATCCAATGGACAGAGGAGCCTGGTAGGCTGCAGTCCGTGGGGTCACGAAGAGTCAGACGCGAATGAGCGACTTCACTTTCACTTTTCATTTTCATGCACTGGAGAAGGAAATGGCAACCCACTCGTGTTCTTGCCTGGAGAATCCCAGGAACGGAGGAGTCTTGTGGGCTGCTGTCTATGGGGTCGCAGAGTCGGACACGACTGAAGCGACTTAGCAGCAGCAGCAGACAGCAGCATGAAGCCTTAATAATGACATCAGTTTTTATTTGTATGGAGAAATGTTCATGATACATAGCTAAGAGAAAAGCAGGACGTTAAATTGCATTTACATCCTGAACATAAATGTAAAATATGAACATATGCAGTATATGTGCATGAGAAAAATACTAGACAGAAGTAAATAACTAAAATGTTAACAAAGGCTCACTACGTGGATGGACTATGAACAGTCCTTGAGACACCCTAGGGAAAATAATATGCTAGGAAAAAAGAAAAGTTTGTCCTAATTCTTCCCTATGCCTCATCTTTGAGTTTGGGACATGAAGTCAATTTCAGAACTGAGAAGAAAGAACAGGAGACCTGAATCAAGCATCTTCCAGTTGCTCCAATAAATCAGCCATAGATCTGCCTACACTGCTCTGTATCTGAGTTGGTTTTTTTTTTTAGGGTAAAAAGCACCTGGAAGTGACTAATTTTTTAGTTTTTTTCAGTGTTCTCTGTATGGTGTATTTTAATCAGCAGTACAATTTAGCAGTTGCATTAATTAATTAGCACATTAATCAGGAGAGCATTTTAGCAGCTAATCTCTAGCAAACTAGCAGTTTGTGATAAAATTTTAACAGTAGGAGAACATGCAGCATAGTAAGTTATTTTTCAATGTTATCATCACTGTGGGGCTAGCAAAGGCTGAAATTATATAACCAAATTGAAATCTTTCTTAAAATATACCTGCGCAGGGCACATTTGAGAAATTGTATGCTTCATGGGGAAAGGTTTAACAATTACTACTTTCTTTGCAAAGGAGCAGTTCTGAAGAAAACTGTCAGGCACTCCAGGAAACAAACTCTGTAACTATTCTTAAAATACTCCTTGTGTAATTTCATAAAAATTTAAGTTTCCTCTTCTATTAGCAGGATCATTTATGTAATAATGAGAAGTTCCAAGATATTATTTTATTACATATGTTACAGTGATTAAAATGAAGGAAATACTTGCCTTGTGATGAAAATGTTACAAGTCTGATTTTAAGCTCTATAAAACCTTTACAATGAAACTTATACTTGGAAAGGGAAGAGAAAATATATTTCTTCCAATATAATGTTTAGGGATAAATGCATGTAGTACCACAGTCAAATGTAATATAATTTTTGATGAAATATAAGTCGAAGACTTTTGCGCATGGAAACATCACTCCTTTTTGCTTCATTATATCTGAAATGCAGTGACATGTGCTTTTATTGAATCCATGCATATTGAATTCCACATGTTCTAAAATTTAAAAATGTGACTGAAAAAATCCCATAGGCTGATATTAAAACTTCCTTTCATTTACAAAGCCTGGGGATATTGAATTCTCATATACAGCAATGTATTAGTCTGAACTGTTAAGCAGTTCTTTATCCTCACAGCATTTCCCTGGGAGAAATCAGCATTCTTTCATGGCTCCACATCACTTTTTCAACCTCAGAAAGGAGAGGGTCAGGGTAACCAAGGGAGCATATGCTGGTTAAGCATTTCCTTACATTTCAAACTCTTGTTATATTGATTTTTTCTTCTAGTTCATAGAAATTGCACTCTATTTAAAACATATTATACAAGTTAGAAGAATTTTAATTTCCACTCTAACTTTTGTTTCCGTTTATAAATCATATCTGTATCTCCCAATCTTATGTCCTTTCTTTTCTAAATTTTCAACTCTATACAACCTACTTAATCAGCAACTCCACTCCAAACCCAAGGAAATCCCAAAACTACTGAGAAGGACAAATGAAATAGCTTATTTCACTACAAAAAAAGATATAAATTGCAGCATTTAGTAAGGATGTATTCAAATGTGATGGTACTGGGCGATTTTCTTATAAATGTCTGATAAATAAAAGGCCTGCCATTGCAATTAACTACCCATGCAACTCCATCAACTATTCGTTTGAGACAATGTCATGTATTGAAGATTTTTATGTGCTTAGATTGGAATCTATGCATCCCTTTTGTCACAGGTAGAATCATTGTAATTATGTTGTTAGTGCATTAGTTGACTTCATTTGTAAGCACAGCATTTGTTATTGATAAATGTCTTATGGATGAAAAACCTCATTTAACTATGAGTCAACTCTATTGATATAATCCTTCTTACTTTATGAACTTTTATAATTAACATAAAGCTTGCCTGGGTTCACATTCTTTCTTGCTGACTAAATTATCTAGTCCTCTCCCATTCCCAGTCAGCTTGGATATACAGGCATGCACACATATGCATGCAGTGACACAAACACACACACACAAGTACACATGCATGCACACACACCATCCTTCTGATACAGTATCCATTTGAAGGTACCCTGGTGAAATATTGATTAATGTTGCTCTGTATTAAAGCATTGATTACTGAAGCATACTCATTTGCTCTCTCTCTCATGGCAGATTTCTATACTAAAACCTGGAACAGGTATAAACTAGGTATCCTTCGCTCATTGGCTCAATGAACATCTAAGATGTGATCAATTCATTTCTTCAATAAATATTTATTGAAAGCTGCAACATGCTTGGATTTTGCTCTTTAGGTCCTCAAGATTTGTTATCATGGTGAATACAATACTCCTATGACAAACCTAGACAGAGTATTAAAAAGCAGATACATAATTTTACTGACAAAGGTCAATATAGTCAAAGCTATGATTTTTCCAGTAGTCATGTATGAATGTGAGTTAGGCCATAAAGAAGGCTGAGCACTGAAGAACTGATGCTTTTGAATTGTGCTGTTGAAGACTCTTGAGAGTCCCTTGGACAGCAAGGAGATCAAACCAGTCAATCCTGAAGGAAATCAACTCTGAATATTCATTGGGAGGACTGATGCTGAAGTTGAAGCTCCAATACTTTGGTCACCTGATGGGAAGAGCCAACTTATTGGAAAAGACTCTGATGCTGGGGAAGATTGAGGGCAAGAGGAGAAGTAGGTGACAGAGGATGAGATGGTTGGATGGCATCACTGACTCAATGGACATGAGTTTGAGCAAACTCAAGGAGATAGTGAAGGACAGGGAAGCCTGCCATGCTGCAGTCCATGGGGTCGCAAAGAGTTGAACACAACTTAGTGACTGAACGACAAGAATACTCCTAATCTGCTTTGCTGACTTTGGTAAACCCCTTTACCAATAAACTATCATCTTTTACACTGTTGCTACAGGGCTCTTCATTAAACATAAATCTGATTGCATCATGCCTGTACATTAAATTATTAAATGGTTTTTATCACCTTTAGGAGAAAAGTTAAATCCTTCAGGATAGCCTACATTTCTTTCTTGATCTGGTCCTTGCCCACCTCTGCACTATCATCTTGTGATGGCTAATTTTATGAGTCAACCTCATTAGGCTAAAGGATGCTCAGATACCTGGTACAGCATTATTTCTGGCAGTGTTTATGAGACCATCTCTGGAAAATATTAGCATTTAAATTAGTAGACTGAGTAAAGAAGATCATACTCACCAATGCAGGTCAGCATCATCCAATTTGTGGAGGGCCTGAAGAGCACCAGAAGGATGAGGAAGGATGAATTTTCTCTCTGTATTTGAGCTGGGACATTCATCTTTTCTACACTTAGACATCACATTCTTTGTCTTGGCTTTCAGACTCAGACCAGAACTCACAGCATTGGCCCTTCAGTTCTCAGGATTTTGAACTCAGACTGATTATGCCACTGACTTTCCTAGTTCTCTAACTTACAGATAGTAGACTGTGGAACTTCTCAGTCTCCATAACTACATGAGCCAATTCCTAAAATCACAATCTCTCTCTCTCCCCCTATATATAGACAGGGAGAGAGAGAGAATCACACATGGTGGCTGTAACTTTCGTAGTTTGAGGTGTGACAGGAAAACTAACTTGATTTTTTTTTCCCTTCTTCACAATTTTATTGATAGATTTGTTCTTTCCAGAGATCTTAGCAACCTCAGAATACATTTTTTTTCTTTTCTTTTAAGAACTTTACCTTTTCACTTAAAGGAAGTACTTTATGTCTTCTCTTTGGCATATCTAAATTGTTAGCATCACTACTCTTGTAATTCAGGGCTGTTTTGAAGTAAAATAAGGGTCAGCTGAACACAAGCACTGTGATACTACAACAGTCAGTATGATAACTGAGATGGCTACTAAGTAACTAATAAGCAAGATACTCTGGACAAAGGAATGGTTCACATCCTGGGTGGGACAGAGCAAGACAATGCATGATTCCAACACACTACTCAGATAACTATGCAGTTTAACCTTTATAAATTATTTATCTCTGGAATTATCCATTTAATATTTTGGGGCCACAGTTGACCTCAGGTACCTGAAACCATGGAGAACAAAACCGTGGATAAGAGGGGACTACTATTTATATTGTTGTTCTTCAGTTGCTCAGTCATGTCCAACTCTTTCAGATCCCATGTACTGCAGGATAGCAGGCTTCCCTGTCCTTCACTATGTCCTGGAGTTTGCTCAAACTCATGTCCTTTGGGTCAATGATGCCATCCGACAAACTCATCCTCTATCATCCCCTTCTCCTACTGCCCTCAATCTTTCCCTGCATCAGGGTCTTTTCCAATGAGTCAGTTCTTCTCATCAGGTGGCCAAATTATTGGAGCTTCAGCTTCAGCATTAGTCCTTCCAATGAATACTTAGGGTTGATTTCCTCTAGTATTGTATATATCCCTTTAGTATTGTATGTGCATACACACACACACACACACACACACTTATCTATCTATCCAAAACCATTTGGCATGGAACACATATTCTTAAGGACATTTTAGATAACATCAAATTTCAAGGATATTTTCATGAGGAACAAATGTCTTATAGGTGTTTTGCACTGGATCAGATTTCAAGGATCTTTTGGCATGGACTAAATGTTCTATTGATTTTTTCGACAGGATCAATGATTACCTTTTGGACAGAACCAAATGTCTTTCAAGCATAGTGTTTGATTCTATCCACAAATTCAGGCATTCAATGGGGGTCTTAGAACATATCCCTTGCAGATAAAGGGCTAGGGGCTACTCTACATCCTACTGGTTCTGTGTTTCTGGAGAACCTTGACTAATAAATACTTCTAGCTACTTCCCTGTGCCAATACTCCATTCCAGCATATTCCATTTGTTGTTTCCCAGATCAGAGATCAGTTGTGTCCGACTCTTTGCAACCCCATGAATCGCAGCACGCCAGCCTCCCTCTCCATCACCAACCCCCGGAGTTCACTGAGACTCACGTCCGTCAAGTCAGTGATGCCATCCAGCCATCTCATCCTCTGTCGTCCCCTTCTCCTCCTGCCCCCAATCCCCCCCAGCATCAGAGTCTTTTCCAATGAGTCAACTCTTCGCATGAGGTGGCCAAAGTACTGGAGTTTCAGCTTTAGTATCATTCCTTTCAAAGAAATCCCAGGGCTGATCTCCTTCAGAATGGACTGGTTGGATCTCCTTGCAGTCCAAGAGACTCTCAGGAGTCATCTCCAACACCACGGTTTAAAAGCATCAATTCTTCGGCGCTCCGCCTTCTTCACAGTCCAACTCTCACATCCACACATGACCACAGGAAAAACCATAGCCTTGACTAGAC
>NW_011495076.1:4378785-4379605 GCF_000754665.1 Bison bison bison | reverse complement strand
TTGCATTTCTTTTCTATGGGAATGGTCTTGATCCCTGTCTCCTGTACAATGTCACGAACCTCATTCCATAGTTCATCAGGCACTCTATCAGATCTAGGCCCTTAAATCTATTTCTCACTTCCACTCTATAATCATAAGGGATTTGATTTAGGTCATACCTGAATGGTCTCGTGGTTTTCCCTACTTTCTTCAGTTTCAGTCTGAATTTGGCAATAAGGAGTTCATGGTCTGAGCCACAGTCAGCTCCTGGTCTTGTTTTTGCTGACTGTATAGAGCTTCTCCATCTTTGGCTGCAAAGAATATAATCAATCTGATTTCAGTGTTGACCATCTGGTGATGTCCATGTGTACAGTCTTCTCTTGTGTTGTTGGAAGAGGGTGTTTGCTATGACCTGTGCATTTTCTTGGCAAAACTCTATTAGTCTTTGCCCTGCTTCATTCCGTATTCCAAAGCCAATTTGCCTGTTACTCCAGGTGTTTCTTGACTTCCTACTTTTGCATTCCAGTCCCCTATAATGAAAAGGACATCTTTTTTGGGTGTTAGTTCTAAAAGGTCTTGTAGGTCTTCATAGAACCGTTCAACTTCAGCTTCTTCAGCATTACTGATTGGGGCATAGACTTGGATTACTATGACTATTGAATGGTTTGCCTTGGAAACGAACAGAGATCATTCTGTCGTTTTTGAGATTGCATCCAAGTACTGCATTTCAGACTCTTCTGTTGACCATGATGGCTAGTCCATTTCTTCTGAGGGATTCCTTCCCACAGTAGTAGATATAATGGTCATCTGAGTTAAATTCACCCATTCCAGTCCATTTCAG
>NW_011495076.1:4378286-4378685 GCF_000754665.1 Bison bison bison | reverse complement strand
GTGAAAGTGCTGCACTCAATATGCCAGCAAATTGAGTGCAGCACTTTCACAGCATCATCTTTCAGGATTTGGAACAGCTCCACTGGAATTCCATCACCTCCACTAGCTTTGTTCATAATGATGCTTTCTAAGGCCCACTTGACTTCACATTCCAGGATGTCTGGCCCTAGGGCAGTGATCACACCATCGTGATTATCTGGGTCGTGAAGATTTTTTTGCACAGTTCTTCTGTGTATTCTTGCCACCTCTTCTTAATATCTTCTGCTTCTGTTATGTCCATACCATTTCTGTCCTTTACTGAGCTCATCTTTGCATGAAATGTTCCTTTGGTATCTCTGATTTTCTTGAAGAGATCCCTAGTCTTTCCCATTCTGTTGTTTTCCTCTATTTCTTTGCATC
>NW_011495076.1:4372289-4378186 GCF_000754665.1 Bison bison bison | reverse complement strand
CATCTTTGGCTACAAAGAATATAATCAATCTGATTTCAGTGTTGACCATCTGGTGATGTCCATGTATAGAGTCTTCTCTTGTGTTGTTGGAAGAGGGTGTTTGTTACGACCACTGCATTTTCTTGGCAAAACTCTATCAGTCTTTGCCCTGCTTCATTCCGTATTCCAAAGCCAAATTTGCCTGTTACTCCAGGTGTTTCTTGACTTCCTACTTTTGCATTCCAGTCTCCTATAATGAAAAGGACATCTTTTTTGGGTGTTAGTTCTAAAAGGTCTTGTAGGTCTTCATAGAACCGTTCAACTTCAGCTTCTTCAGCATTACTGATTGGGGCATAGACTTGGATTACTATGATATTGAATGGTTTGCCTTGGAAACGAACAGAGATCATTCTGTCGTTTTTGAGATTGCATCCAAGTACTGCATTTCAGACTCTTCTGTTGACCATGATGGCTAGTCCATTTCTTCTGAGGGATTCCTTCCCACAGTAGTAGATATAATGGTCATCTGAGTTAAATTCACCCATTCCAGTCCATTTCAGTTCACTGATTCCTAGAATGTCAACATTTACTCTTGCCATCTCTTGTTTGACCACTTCCAATTTGCCTTGATTCATGGACCTGACATTCCAGGTTCCTATGCAATATTGCTCTTTACAGCATCAGACCTTGCTTCTATCACCAGTCACATCCACAGCTGGGTATTGTTTTTGCTTTGGCTCCATCCCTTCATTCTTTCTGGAGTTATTTCTCCACTGATCTCCAGTAGCATATTGGGCACATACTGACCTTGGGAGTTTCTCTTTCAGTATCCTATCATTTTGCCTTTTCATACTGTTCATGGGGTTCTCAAGGCAAGAATACTGAAGTGGTTTTCCATTCCCTTCTCCAGTGGACCACATTCTGTCAGATCTCTCCACTATGACCTGCCCGTCTTGGGTTGCCCCACGGGCGTGGCTTAGTTTCATTGAGTTAGACAAGGCTGTGGTCCTAGTGTGATTAGATTGACTGGTTTTCTGTGAGTATGGTTTCAGTGTGTCTGCCGTCTCACGCCCTCTTGCAACACCTACCGTCTTACTTGGGTTTCTCTTACCTTGGGCGTGGGGCATCTCTTCACGGCTGCTCCAGCAAAGCGCAGCCATTGCTCCTTACCTTGGATGAGGGATATCTCCTCACCGCCGCCCTTCCTGACCTTTAACGTGGGATAGCTCCTCTAGGCCTTCCTGCGCCCGCGCAGCCACGGCAAGAAGACTGTATTCTCTTACTTCTTCACCTTTGTGGATACTTTTTCTCTAATATGGACTGACCTCTTCTCTCCCTGCCCTGCACAACACAGGTTAATTATTTAGGACTCCCGTCTCATATCACTTATTTTCCCCACCACATTCTGTCCTTAATTAAGCCTATGTTAATTGCTATCTATGTGCCAAACTTATGCTAGTTGTTTTCTTTCTTTAATAGAATCCTATATTTGTCTCTCTTAGAAATTACTATATTTGATTTTAATGATTTTCCAGTCACTCATTTCAGTCCAAGCCCCATAATCAGTGGTTGTCTTTCATCCTTTATTCCCCTAATACTTTGCAAAAAACAGAGGATATTAAGTTTCAATTGTGTTAGTTGAAAATAAGGGTAATTTATTCAACTAAGCAAAGAAAAAGGCTTTGGGCTCCAGAATGGAAGCAATGGTGCTAGAAAGGATATGTGTTTTTAAAACATGACTTTTAAAGCCTTAAAGTGATGCTATGGACTTTTATAAAACCTGGACTTTTGCAAAGCTATGAAATCCATGAGTAGAATTAGCAGTAGAATAAAAGCCTCAGGCTGTTATGGATTTGTTTTATAGTGAAAAGTAGGACAAATCAACCTAATTCTCCTCATTAAGGGATGACACACTTTCACCATGCCCAAGCAACGGCAATATGGGAACACTGGAATTTACAGCACCTTAGCGGTCAAATCTTTTAGAATAAACCATGAAATTCATGAGATGCTAGCACAAAAATTCTCATCTAAGAGAAAGAGCAGTTCTATAATGTAGGCAGAACACCCACGACCTCGATTTTAGTCAAGGAAGTTGAAGCCCAGTATCATTTAACGCCTTGCTCAAAGTTGCACTGCTAAGTAACAGATATAAGCGTCACACTTAATTTCTGAAACTAAGTCCATCATGCTCTTTCTCTATGAACAATACCAACATCCAGAATTCACAAAGATAACCAGTAGTCATAACTGCTTCTGGATATGTATCTATGTCTGTTTGGGATGGGGCAGAAAGCAGCAGGGAAGTGGTAAACAATGAATAAATATCATTCTGACATTGAAGTACTATATTAAGGTGAACTACTTTTAATCATAATTTTCATATATTATATTTATAGAAATAGCTATAGTTATATCTTTTAGTCAGAAGTAAAGTGTCAAATTGAAGAAGGAAATGGCAACCCACTCCAGTATTCTTGCCTGGAAAATCCCTTGGACAGAGCAGTCTGGCAGATTACAGTCCATGGGGTTGCCAAGGGTTGGACATGACTTAGCGACCGAACCAAAGTGTCAAATGGGAAAGATCCCCAGGAGGAGGGCATGATCACCCACTCCAGTATTCTTGCCTGGAGAATCCTATGGAAAGAGGAGCCTGGTAAGCTGCAGTCCAGTGGGTCAGAAAGAGTCAGATACAACTGAAGTAACTTAGCACACAAAGTGTCAAACAAGCTAATGCTATGGCTCTTACATCTTCTGAAATTAACCTTTTCTGAAAATTGAAACTTACTCATTGGGCCAAAAGCAGAAATGACGTAGACTTTACCCTAGGTAACTACATTGATTAGCTCATGAACCAAAGTTACACCCAAAAGTAAATGTTGGTTTTAAATGGTTCCCTGAATGCCCAATCACCAAATACTTTGCAGAGAAAATCTGTAAGATAAGGACAACAGGAAAACACAAAGAAGTCCAGAAACTCAGGAGGAAAGTGAAGAAGCTATAAGAGGTACTACAAAATGACAAAAAGCACAAGCAAAGATATAAGTTCTCCCAACTCAGAAAGAAAGGGGATCCAACAATTTACATAGAACCCATGCTAGGAATTAGGGTGAAATGGTAGACAAGAAAATGTCACCTTGAACAATTATACTCACTGGTTTCTCTGAAGACATAGGCTAGCTTCCTGAAAAAAGAGAAACAGGAAATCTGGCTTTATTGCTTTCATGTTAGTGCAAGAAGAAGTCAACAAAAATATTCTCAGGAAGACCTGAAATTACTTGCAAACTTAGTAGACTGACATTTTAGGAGAAATTATTATTTTGATATACAGATATTGTAGGCTTAGAGATTTAGGAGTGGTTATTTGAGGCACTATGAGATTAAGGAATCACTCTTCAGTATTTAGTTCATATTCTTAAGAGACTGGTGTGCACAGAATGTTAATGTGGATATAGTGAGAGTAATCATTATCAACACAGCTCTTCCTTAGTTGAATTTCCTGAAACAGTGAATTGGGGAAGGGTTTTCAGAGTGAGAATGAGCATGATAGCCCTGTTGATTGTCACTGACACACATGGTGGACCCTCCAATGGGTCTAATCTTCATAACCAGCCTCTGTACCCAAGAAGTGGAAGGGAGAATGGCCCCATAGTCTCATTGTAGAGAGAGAATTCCAAAAAGCAACAATGTCTCTCCTGAGTAGAAGACAGAGAAGCAATGTGCTGTTCTGAGTAATCATGGAATCAATAAACTTCCATGTTCTCCCCTTATAAGGATTGATTGGTAGTTATTATCCTAGTGAATTTAAATTTGTTAACAACAAAATTCTATAGGGTCTTGATACTATCTTGTAGTACATCCTTGGAAGAAAAGTTCCTAGGAAGAAAAGCTATGACAAATCTAGACATCATATTAAAAAGCAGAGACATTACTTTGCCAACAAAGGTCCATTTAGTCAAAGCTATGGTTTTTCCAGTAGTGATGTATGGATGTGAAAGTTGGACCATAAAGAAAGCTGAGCACTGAAGAATTGATGCTTTTGAAATGTGGTGTTGGAGAAGACTCTTGAGAGTCCCTTGGACTGCAAGGAAATCCAACCAGTCCATCCTAAAGGAAATGAGTACTGAATATTCTTTGGAAGGACTGATGCTGAAGCTGAAGCTCCAATACTTTGGCCACCTGATGCAAAGAACTGACTCACTGGAAAAGACCTTGATGCTGGGAAAGATTGAAGGCAGGAGGAGAAGGGGACAACAGAGGATGAGATGGTTGGATGGCATCACCGACTCGATGGACATGAGTTTGAGCAAGCTCCGGAAATTGGTGATGGACATGGAAGCCTGTCATGCTGCAGTCCATGCAGGGGTCACAAGAATCGGCCATGACTGAGTGACTGAACTGAACTGACTATCTTGTAGGCATAAACTTGTATGATTCGATCAACCATCTCTCACTAAAAAGCAAGATCACCTTGAAATCCACAGCAAGAATTGTACATGCAAATTACAGTGAAATAATTAAGCAGTTAACTTGGTTGGAAAACATTTTACTCACCAAACAAATTTTATAAGTCAATCAACTTTATTAAATTGAGAATAAACAGCTAATAAGAGAGCACTGATTTCAACAGGCTCACACTGTTGTAGAGCACACTTATCATCACCTATTACTCCTTAATAAGTAGAGCAGTGAAAGTATCACTATAAATTAGCTTCAAAGTCCTTAAGAGGTTTCAATGGGAGAGGGGAAGGAGACTGTAAAAAGAACAGAAAGGATAAAGTACAAATGAGGGCAAGCCTTGCCAGCGATTCCACTGTTAAGACAAAAGTACAAAGAACCTTGAAGAGGAAAGAAAGAAGTAGTGGGCCATTAAATTCAGAGCAGCAAATTCTGATAAAGTAAAGCAGTGGCAGGTAAATAAAAGGTGGGTTGAAAATATGTAATTAGTAACAGTCATGAGTTTCAGTTAATAACATGGCAATTAACCTCAAAATAAAGTAGTTTTATTAGTTAAAACAAATTATTTCTCTTCTTCACATAGGGGTTCAAAATACATTATTAATGCTATCTCTCTCTCTCCCTCTCTTTTTTTTTTTTTTTGGCTCCTTGGTAGATGTTTTCCCATTATTCCAACTACCAGTTGCATTTGCCATTCCATTTTCTTGACCCACATTAAAATTAGGCAAGTATGAAATTAAAACTCCAAACATTTTCAAGAGCTATTTCAAATTCAGAGATTTATATCCCTTGCAAAATGGGATTTTGACTTTGACGCTGGTCTGGGACATGAGATCCCTAAGAACATTTCAATAGAGATATGAAAGAGTTAGGGTAGCATGGAGGGAGAGTAATTTTTTAAAGTACCTGAAAGTCCTTTGTGACTAACTTCTCCAGGTTATTTATGTATGGAGCATTTGACAAATTCTAAATAGGCTCTAAGTAAAGCAAAATGGACTCTTATTTTCTTGGTAGCATTTAACTTATATAATGACATGGGTATTGGAAAACAGATACCCCTGTGGTTCTTTCCATACTCAAAATCTAACCTAAGTGCCACTCAAGGTCATAAAATGCCCTCTAAACCCAATGACAACATGAAAAGCATACAGACAGTCCATATGCAGGTATGCGCTATCTCCAGCTTACTCTGAAATCCAAGGTGGAGGGTGTACTTCTTTATTACTTAGAATAAAAAATGCCTTCTCGATTAATATTTTGTGAAAATAAATGCCTAGATATACCTCTTGTAAAGAACAAAATTTAGAAAGAGCTTGAAGGTTAGAAATTAAGATGATCCACTTAATACAAATGAGGTCAGGGTCCCTATACACAAGGAGCTTTTAATTAAGCAGAGAAGAAAATTCACACATGATAAAGAATCCCTTTCCCATACTCTCTCTCTCCCTCTCTCATACGCA
>NW_011495076.1:4371732-4372189 GCF_000754665.1 Bison bison bison | reverse complement strand
TGAAAAGCATACAGACAGTCCATATGCAGGTATGCGCTATCTCTAGCTTACTCTGAAATCCAAGGTGGAGGGTGTACTTCTTTATTACTTAGAATGAAAAATGCCTTCTCAATTAATATTTTGTGAAAATAAGTGCCTAGATATACCTCTTGTAAAGAACAAAATTTAGAAAGAGCTTGAAGGTTAGAAATAAAGATGATCCACTTAATACAAATGAGGTCAGGGTCCCTATACACAAGGAGCTTTTAATTAAGCAGAGAAGAAAATTCACACACCCTGTGTATGAGACAGCAAAAGAGACACTGATGTATAGAACAGTCTTATGGACTCTGTGGGAGAGGGAGAGGGTGGGAAGATTTGGGAGAATGGCATTGAAACATGTAAAATATCATGTATGAAACGAGTTGCCAGTCCAGGTTCGATGCACGATACTGGATGCTTGGGGCTAATGCACTGG
>NW_011495076.1:4370109-4371632 GCF_000754665.1 Bison bison bison | reverse complement strand
GGATGGGGAACACATGTATACCTGTGGTGGATTCATTTTGATATTTGGCAAAACTAATACAATTATGTAAAGTTTAAAAATAAAAAAAAAAAAGAATCCCTTTCCCATACTTTATCTCTCTCTCTCTCTCTCTCTCTCTCTCTCATACACACACAGAGACACAAACACACACATGAACATCAAATTAAGCCAGAAAAGTCTGCTTTAATCCTGTCACATATATTTAAAAGTGAGCATTCCCAGGCAGACAAACCTGGATTGTACCCCAACTGTGACACTTGCTACCTGGATAACTGCCTTCTACTTACTTAACCTTCCTCAGACTTGGTTTCCTCAATATAAATTTGAGAGAATATTGTTATTTCCTGCAAAAGGCTGTTGTGAGATTTAAATTAGAAAATGCTGAATACCTATTATAAGGAAAGCTGTTGTGTAGTTACTAGACATTCAGAAGAGGAGTCTTCTTTAGTGCAGGGCATGCTGTGTAACATGTTCAGTTGCTTAGTCATGCCCAGCTCTTGCAACCCCATGGACAGTAGCCCACCAGGCTCCTCTGTCCATGGTATTTCCCAGGCAAGAATACTGGAGTGGGTGGCCATTTCTTCTCCAGGAGATCTTCCCAACCCAGGGATTGAACTTGTGTCTCCTGCATCGGCAGGTGGATTCTTTACAAGTGAGCCACGTGGGAAGCCCTTTAGTACGTACACATACGATTAACCTCTGCAGCTCCATGGATACTTTCAGCCCTCACTCCTTTCTTAGTTCCTTTAAGAAGTCAATCTATGAGGAAAGCTGTGAATTAAAATATATCTCCTCTATTGACATTCCCCATCACCACTGCCACCATCTCAAATACTTCTTTTCTTTTTCCCACAGATGGTGGGCCTTAATCTAGCCAATGATGCCCGGGAAAAGATAGAATCTCAGTTGTACTCCAAACTTTCTCTAAAATTTTTGCTTTTGATTTGTCTCCTTAAACCCTCGTCCCTCCTCTCAGTCAATCATCATTTCCATTAACTCTCTACCTATAAACAAACAAACCAAAATCATTGCCTTCATTATGCAAACTATTTTTATTTTCCTTTTCCCCACCACCAGTCTTCAGTGGAAGATGTCTCACACCAGTTCTCCTTCTCTGTAATGAATTCCAGTCCCAATCCTACAAACCATTTTTACATGCTCATCATTTGCTTCTCTGTATCAGTTCAGTTCAGATCAGTCGCTCAGTCGTGTCCAACTCTTTGCGACCCCATGAATCGCAGCACGCCAGGCCTCCCTGTCCATCACCAACTCCTGGAGTTCACTCAGACTCACGTCCATCCCTCCCAGCATCAGAGTCTTTTCCAATGAGTCAACTCTTCGCATGAGGTGGCCAAAGTACTGGAGTTTCAGCTTTAGCATCATTCCTTCCAAAGAACACCCAGGGCTGTTCTCCTTTAGAATGGACTGGTTGGATCTCCTTGCAGTCCAAGGGACTCTCAAGAGTCTTCTCCAACACCACAGTTCAAAAGCATCAATTCTTC
>NW_011495076.1:4345462-4370009 GCF_000754665.1 Bison bison bison | reverse complement strand
TCGGTGATGCCCCATCTCATCCTCTGTCGTCCCCTTCTCCTCCTGCCCCCAATCCCTCCCAGCATCAGAGTCTTTTCCAATGAGTCAACTCTTCGCATGAGGTGGCCAGAGTACTGGAGTTTCAGCTTTAGCATCATTCCTTCCAAAGAACACCCAGGGCTGTTCTCCTTTAGAATGGACTGGTTGGATCTCCTTGCAGTCCAAGGGACTCTCAAGAGTCTTCTCCAACACCACAGTTCAAAAGCATCAATTCTTCGGTGCTCCTGCTAAAAAGATTTGCACCTTGAAACGTTGCTCATTTCCATCCTATCTCCACATGTATGACTGCATCATCATCATCCCGTTGCTCCTCCTCATGCACGTGAATATACCATCTGAATAGAACACTAGCTAGAGACTTTTACTTACATTCAGTCCATCCTGCTAGTTCCTTCAGCAAAGTTCTCTAGCCCCTGGCACACACCTCTCTTGAGCTCTTCCATTACATTTCCTTCAGCTGTTGCTTTATCCTTGGCAGCCTGTGAGCATTTCCATCACTGTCAGTTGGGGCTTCCCTGGGTGGTGGTTCTGCTTCATTTGCTCTGGGAGGAAAGGACCTTGGAGCCATTTGTCATCACCAGTAGACTTTCTTCAGGTTATACAAGTAAATTCCTGACCAGATAGCTGTTACGTTTTCAAATGAGCCATAACCTTGTCTGAATTTTCTTGTCATTTTTATCAAATTTCAATGATACTGTAAGAGACATAAAAAATCTGCATATAATCAAACTCTACCTATATATTTTTGAGGTTATAAAAAATGTTGACCCGGTGTTATTGTCTGTTACTGAATATGAAACAGCTGTGCCTTGATTTACTGTGTTTTCAAATCTGCGACATCACAGAATACTTTTCTGCAAAAATAAAAATAAAGGTGATAATACAATTATGTAAAGTTTAAAAATAAAATAAAATTTTAAAAAAAAGTTGATAGAGTGCCACTAGTAATATAACACATGCTTTAATTTTGTTATTAAGAGGAGCCTGTATTCTATGCACAGACATAGCTGGGTAAATAGGAGCTGATCTCCTTTGCTGTAAGTGGCTATCCTTATAAAAGAAAATACATTTGAAGTACAACTGGAGTTATGATGCTTTGGTCTATACCACAAATTAGACATAATCCTGGCCTTTTAGAAATTCACAGAATGGTATTTTCATAAATGTCTGTTTAGGTAATAGTACTTACAAATAATTTGACTTGAGTTTTCTTTAACGTTAGTGATTTTATTTACAGAACATGTCTGAAAAATTAATGTTTTGCTTCTTTTTTTTTTCTTGGCTGCATGGCACGTGGGATCTTAGTTTCCCAACTACGGAATGAACCTGTGCTCTCCTGCATTGGTAGCACAGAGTCTTAACTACTGGACCACCAGAGAAGTCCCCTTGCTTTGTTTTGTTTTGCAAAGTATGTCCTCTGACTCTGAGTTATAATAGAGAATTATAAACTTCAAATGATTGATTTTCAAATCTTATAATTTCTTTATATTATTTTTATTTTTTCTTTTTATTATTGAAATGTAATAGACATATAGCTCTGTATAAATTTAAGGCATACAGCACAAAGATTTGATTTATATACATCATGTAATGATTACCACAGTAAGTTTAGTGATTATCATCTCATAGAGATATAAAATAAAAGAAAAAAAAACAATAGTTTTTCTTGTCACAAAACCTCTTGGAATTTACTCTCTTAAATTTTATGTATAACATACAGCAGTATTAATTAATCATGTTGTACACTATATTCCTAGTATTTGTTTATCTTATAATATGAAGTTCAAATTTGATTTCCCTTTTTTAATGAGTTTGCTTGTTTGTTGTTTTTGAAGTATAATTGTCCAAGCACATGTTATCCCTCTTACACAACACAGCAATTTGTTATCTCTATATATTTCAAATATATTACCACTTAATCTTAAAAAAAATTGTGAAGCCCAATTTTTTGTAGCTCTATTTATTCTATTATAAAGAAATTTATATATTTTCATTTTATCAGTAAACCCTGATAATTAGTGCCAATAGATTTCAGTGTAAAGGCATCTTTAAGTGGAAAAATTATTTTAAAATTATAAAGAAACAATTTTTTATAAATAGATGTTTTGTATACTTAACAACCATTTACACAAAACTATATAATATTAGAAACCCATACGTTCTTAGCATCATATATTAAACCTAGAAATATAAATAGTTTGATACAAATGTAAGCATATTTTAAAATATCTTAAAATTGGGATGAAAATAGCTATTGCCCAGTACTATGCATTGATATAGTCGTCAAACAATTACATGTGAGTTGTTAAGCAAAGTGTTTTGAAGTTTTTCCTTTCAACTTTAAAAATTTGGGCCTACCAGTTTTGTTTTGTTTTTTTTAAGACAAATACCATGTGATTCCACTCATCTATATTTAAGGTTGTCAGATTCATAGAAACATTAAGTAGAATGGTGGCTACTAGGGACTGCAGGAAGAAGAAATGGGGAGATGTTGTTTAATGAGTAGAGAATTTCAGTTTCGCAAGATGAAAAGTTACAGAAAGCTGCTGACAAACACTGTGATACTTAACACGACTGTACTGTACACTTGACAATGGTTAAGGTGGCAAATTGTGTGTGTTTTTTTAAATAACAATTAAAATTTGTTTAAAAGACAAAATGAAAACAAAACAAAATAAATTAAAAACACCCCACAAAAACTCATATATAGATCTAAATGCCTTTAATTCTGTACTGTAATTTAATTTTCTGCTCTGTGATAATATTGATAATCATGTTACCAGAAATACGTAAGATAGAATATGCAAAAATAAACTATGGAATAAGGTAACTTCTGCTCAGTTTGAAGAGGGACATTTTGTTTTTTATTAATTGTGAAGTAAGATCTCTTGTGCTGAACTGTGAGGTCACTCTATTAGACTCTCTCTACATAGGAAAGAAGTGAGGTGTCTTCAACAAGATGGAAAATCTAGCTTTTATAGTAAGTAAGACTGAACTTCATAAATAGTAAAAGTGCTTATCCCTTGATACAACAGGAAAAAAAGAAGGTTCAAGCAAGCACATTAGCTTTACAGACATCATCCATGTCATTAAAATCTCTATTAAAGTATACCTGCCTCTTTTACTTGCTTAAAGCTAAAATAATAATACAAAGAAAGCAAACCAAAAAAAAGATTTTAATTTGCAAAAATAAAAGATATATTTTAATGATTTTAGAAAGAGCCTATATCAGCAATCTTATTTCTATATTTTCCTAATAATGACTTGTGATGGCATAGATTTCCACACGAGAGGAAAAGTAAATAGTCAACTTCATCTGTCCGAACCTGAGACCAGATCCTTCCAGCTGGCATTTTCCAATGAATCAGAGAAAATATATGAACCGGCTAAACCACTGAGCCATAAAATCCACTTATAAAAAGCAAGTTATTTCACACTATGAAGGCAATATGGGTAAGCACTGGCACTTACTGAGCATCTTTACATGCTCAAGTCTGTACAAGGTACTTTACATACATTACATTATTAAATATTAAAAATTCTATGAATTAGGCAATAATATTTTTCATTTTAAACCAAGGTTTAGTGAGCAGAACATGAACTCACCTACTTCAAAAATCTACATGCTTACCATTGCATTCAATATGTTCAAGAGCTTTCTTTTTTTCTCTCTCTGATTTCATTATATTCCAATCCTATTCTTTCATTTGCTTAATTCATCCCCAAGATTCATCCCCAAGATACAGTCCCTGCATGGGACCATATATTATTCATACACAGGCTTATTTATTCTTATATGAAATAGATATAATTTATTTTAAAAATTGCTTGAAATATAGAGATTCAATAGATCCATTAAAAATTACTTTTTTCTTTTTGGAATGAAGCTATTTATCAACACTCATCACATGAAACAAGGCCCTATTAATAAATGAATCACTCACAAAAACAAAATAAAAATCTTTTCACTGCCACCACACCCTCATCTTCATAGCTCACTGTATTCCTTTCTGCTAAATCTTTTTTCATATTGGCTGTACACAGTCATAGTTCTTCCTCTTTATGACTAGAAGCAAGATAATTCCATTCTACTAGTGGAAATTTTAGGAATTTTTTATTTATATTTGTTCATTCATATACTCAAAAAATTGTGAATAAGCATTGAGTCTATGTCTACAATTAAGAGTGACAAGCCGGGGCTTCCCTGGGGCTCACAATGTTAAAGAATCCACCTGCCAATGCAGGAGACACGGGAAGATCCCACATGCCACAGAGCAACTAAGCCCGCGTGCCACTACTGTGACTAGAACCTGGGAGTTGCAACCACTGAGTCCATGTGCCATAACTACTGAAGCCTGACTGCCCTAGAGCCCATGCTCTGCGACAAGAGAAGCCACCACAGTGAGAAGCCATCATAACTAAAGAGTAGCCCCTGCTCACTGCAATGAAGACCTAGCACAGCCAATAAATAAATTCGTTTAAAAAAATTTTAATGCACTGTATATTCTCTTTTAAAAAAGAAAAAAAGTGATAAGTCTAATTTCTAATACTAACTAGTGTGGATGCTTTGACCAATTTTGGAGACAACTGTACAGCCATTTAACCAACTGTTTATTATTGTTAGCCTCTGTGTTGCTAATTCTTTTTATTTAATACTCCCCAAGAGGACATTTATCCAATACCCTATATTAAATATTGATAATTCAAATGCCTACATTTTCTATCTTACTGCAAAACTAATTTTCATAGCCCCCCATTGCTATGTGGTTCTTATTAATGATTGAGATGTAGAATTACATAAATGGCATAAAACTATCTAGGTACTTATCATGATATTAGGTAAACTCAATGAAGCTTCCAAAGATAACAGGGCACTGTTTTCTGTTGTTGTTTTGCTTCTCCCTAATTTAAAGCACATAAAACTTGAGACTAGTTCTCATGTAAAAAATTCGACCATAATTTCCTGGAAGTTCAGAATACTTAAAATGATGACAAAAGTATGAGTTTGGGATGTGAGGCATGTCTCATAAGTTTAGCACATCTTTTTGTCTAATTTTCAGGAGACTTTGTGCTATATCTTCAGGCAACGTTCACTCGACTCTTGATTGTTGCTATATGCTTCCTTCACCCATTTGTGGCTAGCTCAAATCTCCCACATTAAAGATAAATAAAACCAGCTGAGTCAGACACGACTGAGCGACTTCACTTTCACTTTTCACTTTCCTGCATTGGAGAAGGAAATGGCAACCCACTCCAGTGTTCTTGCCTGGAGAATCCCAGCCTGGTGGGCTGCCGTCTATGGGATCGCACAGTCGGACAGGACTGAAGTGACTTAGCAGTAGCAGCAGTGTTAAAAACAACCTATTCTTTTGTTTTGTTTTACTGCCACAAAATCCTCCAGACCAATAAACTTGAGAAACTATACACTAGGCACTGGCTTGGATAAGTTGACCAAATATGGCAGAAGGTGTAGAAAAGAAAGAAAAAAGAAAGAAAATGAAGTCGCTCAGTAGTATTCGACTCTTTGCTACCCCATGAATTGTAGCCTACCAGGCTTCTCCATCCATGGGGTTTTCCAGGCAAGAGTACTGGAGTGGGTTGTTGTTTCCTTCTCCAGGGGATCTTTCTGACCCAGGGATGGAACCCGGGTCTCCCGCATTGCAGGCAGATGCTTTACCATCTGAGCCACCAGGGAGAAGGTGTAGAGGAAGGAATTAATTAATGTGGGCAGAATGGTTTTCCAACTCCCACAAACATACTCCACAGACTATAAAAATGACTTAGTATTCCTTTTCAAGATGCCTTTGATTTCATTTTAAACTATTCACTTGTTGAATAGTATTGGCGTGGAGAAAGGATAAATAAGAGAACTCTGGGCAGTGAAACAATATTTCTGCCTACCATTGCAATATCTTTTTGCCTTTTCATACTGTTCATGGGGATCTCAAGGTAAGAATACTGAAGTAAATTGCCATTCCCTTCTCCAGTGGACCACGTTTTGTCAGAACTCTCCACCATGACCCATTCGTCTTGGGTGGCCCTACATGGCATGGCTCATAGTTTCATTGAGTTAGACAAGGCTGTGGTCCACGTGACCAGTTTGATTAGTTTTCTGTGAATGTGGTTTTCCTTCAGTCTGCCCTCTGATGGATAAGGATAAGAGGCTTATGGAGGCTTCCTGATGGGAGAGACTGACTGTGGGGGAAACGGTCTTGTTATGATGAGCGGGGCCATGATCAGTAAATCTTTAATCCAATTTTCTGTTGATTTGCAGGACTGTGTTCCCTCCCTTTTGTTTGACCTGAGACCAAACTATGGTGGAAGTAATGAAGATAATGGCAACCTCCTTCAAAAGGGCCTGTGCACACACTGCCACACGCAGTGCCCCAGGCCGTGCAGCAGGCCACTGACAACCCATACCTCTGCCAGAGACTCCTGGACACTCACAGGCAAGTCTGGGTCAGTCTCTTGTGGGGTCACTGCTCCTTTCTCCTGGGTCCTGGTGCACACAAGGTTTTGTTTGTGCCCTCCAAGAGTATGTTTCCCAATCCTGTGTAAATTCTGTAATTAAAACCCACTGGTCTCCAAAGTCAAATTCCCTGGGAGTTCTCAGTCCCTTTGCCAGATCCCCAGGTTGGGAAATCTGTTGTGGCTCCTAGAACTTTCTTAGCTGTGTGAGAATTTATTTCGTACAATAAATTGGTATAATAAATCATGGCATCTGGCCCCATCACTTCATGGCAACTAGATGGGCCCCATCACTTCATGGCAACTAGATGGGGAAACTATGGAAACAGTGACTGACAGACTTTATTTTCTTGGGCTCCAAAATCACTACTGATGGTGACTTCAGCCATGAAATTAAAAGACGCTTGCTTCTTGGAGGAGAAGCTATGACAAACCTAAACAGCATATTAAAAAGCAGAAACATTACTTTGCTAACAAAGGTCCATCTAGTCAAAACTATGGTTTTTCCAGTAGTCATGTGTGGATGTGAGAGTTGAACTATAGAGAAAGCTGAGCACTGAAGAATTAATGCTTTTGATCTGTGGTGTTGGAGAAGACTCTTAAGAGTCCCTTGAACTGCAAGGGGATCAAGCCGGTCAACCCTGAGGGAAATCAGTCCGGAAAATTCATTGGAAGGACTGATGCTGAAGCTGAAACTCCAATACTTTGACCACCTGATGCAAAGAACTGACTCACTGGAAAGACAGTGATGATGTGAAAGATTGAAGGCAGGAGGAGAAGGGGTCGACAGAGTATGAGATGGTTGGATGGCATCACTGACTCAATGGACAGGAGTTTGAGTAAACTCCTGGAGTTGGTGATGGACAGGGAGGCCTGGTGTGCTCCAGTCCATGGGGTCACAAAGAGTCAGCCACGACTGAGTGACTGAACTAAACTGAACCACTGAAATATCAGTTTACCTTTTCCACTTTTCTCCACCTCTTACTCAGAAACAGGTTAAATGACCAAAGAATCCAAATAGACAAAACTAGCCTCAGGAGGGATTTAAGCATAAGATGACTCATAAAAACAAGTAACATAATTAATTATTCCATTTTTCAGATCAACCTGTTAGCCAAATTCAAACAAACATGATTTGACTATCTACAAAGAGGCACTGACCCAAATGACAGAGACACACATAGAAGTATTACAGGCTTATTCTCCAAAAAAAGGCAAATATGGGTGGTTGGAAATGGAGCTTATATTTATTGAACACCTTATTTAATCCTTATAACTGTTATAAATTATACTTAGTACTCTAATCTACACCTATGTAATTGATTCCTGAAATATCAGATAGTGTTTGAAATAAAAATGGGAAAATGTATCTCTTTATTTGTCAAATTAAAATATTCTCCTTCCCAGTAGTTTATTTAAAACTTTTTATAAAACCAGATGGCTCTAAAGCAGTAGTTAGTTCTTAGCAGTTTTTACTAGATTACTTTGAGAATTTGAATCAAGAAGTTATGGATAATCTTTCACAGAAAAATGTGTCTCGAAAAAGTGTGAGTGCCTGCATTCTAAGTCTCCTCAATTGTATCCGACTCTTTGTGACCCTATGGACAGTAGCCCGCTAGGCTCCTCTGTCCTCCAAGCAAGAATCTGGAGTGGGTTTCTATGCCCTCCTCCAGGGGATCTTCCCAACCAGGGACTGAACCCACATCTCTTATGTCTCCTGCATTGGCAGGCAAGTTCTTTACGTCTAGCTACCTGGGAAGCCCATAAAATGTGTATATATGCCCCCAAGTTATTGATACAATTTTGGAGCATTCATGAGCCTGTAAGTATCCTTGTACCCACTGCAATATCTGGTACACAGACACAGACAGCCAGACACACACACACACACACACACATCAAATCCCCAAAGGCTGCAGCCTCTTTCTTTCTCTGAGTCTTTACATCATTACCTATACTTGATATCTAATTTTTTATATTTCCCCATTAATTTACTGAACATAATCCTTGCCATTTCAACCACAAAATGATATCTTCAAAGAAATGTGCCTTTTATATTCTAACTGGCACACAGAAGACACTTAATAATCACATGGGGAATTATTAGAAAGAAAAATACAAGTAAATGAAAGCTGTGATTACATGAGACTCTGCATGTTGCCCCTTGGAATGTTAACATTCCCACTTGAAACACATTTAGATAGTCTCTAATCAATGCTTCTTTGCCATCTCTTTTCCACTAACTCATGGATTACTGCATAACCTATGATCTTTTACACAAACATGGTCAAGATCTGCCCTGCAACTCACTGAATTTCAGCTTCAGTGAGCCAGAGGCACGTACTTCACAGGGCACAAGATTTAAATCCAACTTTGGGAGCTTTAGGGGAAAGACACCCTTACTTTCTTCTCTATCTCTGTTCAACACGATAATTTCCCATTTGACATCTTCACACTGCTGGGTCAAATCTCTTTGTCTTTGTGTCTGACCTAAGACTATTAAAAAGTATCAGGCCAGAACTAGGACTGCTATGGGGCTTCCTTTAATGTAGCAAATAGAGAAAACATGCTTCTCCTGGAGAGAAGTTTTGACATGCTTTGGTTACAGCAAGGTAGGTCACTTAACATGCTCAATTGACCACCTCCTGCAGTCCTCCAAAAACAAAGTAGAGCTGGGTATCTGATGCTAAGTATCATGGAAATCTCAGAAAATGTTTTCATCATTTGATCAGAGTTTTATACCTACTTCTCCTTTACTAAAAAGAAAAAAAAATTACAGCACACGTGCTAACATAATTACAGGTACCACATGCAACAGGAAGTCACATATTATTTTAGCTTCCTTAAACTCAGTCATCATCCTGAACAAAAATAAAATTTTAAAGTCTTATTTTAAAAAATAAGTCTACACTCAAGACTACTTCCTAGAAAGTGGATTTAAAACAAAGGTTTTATGATATACAGATCTAATTTTTTGCTTCCTTTCCCTGGTCTTATTGAAGTTGTATTACATTAAAAATTAGAGAGAGGAAAAAGTGTTTCCTAAATTATTATTGGCCACTTGCTCATTTTTATAGATTCTATTCCTCCTCATATTATTTTCTCAGTGAGATTATCACTTTTTCATTTAGATAGCACTGAATATACAACTAAGAAGTCAGTTACACAAGTTGCTATTAAGAAAATGTAGTATGCATATATGTGAGAGATCTGAGGTAACCTCAGAAATACCAAAGTAGGGCTTGAGCTGTGACTCAAAGAGGGCCACCTGGCCATTATATGGCCACCTATCCATATAATGGATAGGAAGAATGGGTGATCCCAGAGACATAGATCACCAGAACAAAGCCTCAAATTAAATTATTGTTCAGCAACTATCATATAATGAATGATTAGTTTTGAAGTTTGAAGTTGCTAATTTTGGGAAGAACTCACAATCCCATATTTAGAAGAAATTTCTGATTAAACTGGGACTGACCCACCTACCAAATGCCACAGAGAACCTATCGAATGGAAACCAAAGGGAATGAGCAAAAAGGGTGGGGCATGGGTGGAAATGAGAAGGAAGATTGTGAGTTCAATTAGTTTCACTATGTAAAGAGCAAGTGGAAACCATGAAAAATACTAAGACAGTGAAAGAAAGAAAGTGAAGTTGCTCAGTCGTGTCTGACTCTTTGTGACACCATGGACTGTAGCCTATCAGGCTCCTCCATCCATGGGATTCTCCAGGCAGGAATACTGGAGTGGGTTGCCATTTCCTTCTCCAGTAGATCTTCCCAACCCAGGGATTGAACCCAGGTCTCCCACATTGTAGGCAGACACTTTACCATCTGAGCCACAAGGGAAGTCCAAGAACATTGGGACTACTGTATTAATACAATATTAGAGTCAATGTCAGGAGCTCTTAGAGAAAAAATGTCTCAAAGGCCTTCTCTGATGCTTGCAAAGGCCCAAATGATTAATCATCAGAGGAAATGTTACCTTTTTGTTTGATAATAATTGAAGTGTCCATAGGGCTTCCCAGGTGGTTCAGTGGTAAAAGAATCTACTTGCAGGAGATATAGGAGATATAGATTCAATCCCTGGGTCGGGAGGATCCAGGGAAGAGGGTACCTGGAAGATCTACCTGGAAGAGGGTAGATCCCCTGGAGGAGGAAATGGCAACCAGTCCAGCATTCTTGCCTGGAAACTCCCATGAACAGAGGAGCTTGGCAGGCTGCAGTCCATGGGTTCTTAAAAGAAATGGACACGACTGAGCAATTGACCATACATGAAGTGTCTGATCACCTTCACAGAATGAAGCAGCCAGATGTTTGTGAAAAGGCTCTGTTCCATCAGACCAAGGATTAGACATTGTTCAGTAATCTATTATTATTTATTTTCTTTATTGCCTTACATCTAAGTGGAATCTTAGATGGAAGAGAACATGAGATAAAAATCTAAAATGGACATTTCCCATGAGGGAGAAACCAACATAGAATGTTCTTTCCACTTTATATAACTGTGTCATGTAAAATCTGATTACTGAATTTCACTTAAAAAATTTAGCATTGCCATCTGGGGTAAATATGTTTCATTAGTTTTCTATATGATGTCTCTTAAGGATATATGAGGCAATTACATAAAAAAAAAATAGTTCTGACCTGAGTCCTAATATGGCCTCACTAAATTGAACCACTTACTCAGAAGGAAAACTGGCCTTAAAAAATGTACCACATTTTAATTCAGCCTCCAAAATATCTCTTCTCTCCATTAAACATTTTTAGTTCCTCTGCAATGACCTACTACGTCCAACAGATTTTTGTTTGTTTGTTCATCTTTTATGAAACAACTGTTTTCTTTTGGCCTTGTATTCTGAAATTTCTCCAAAGTAAAAATTTAGCAATGATGAATTATGGAAAAATTGTTCTTGCTTCCAAAATATTCACATCTGACCTTTGTTTAAACAACTCTATCTGTCATTTTTGTCAACAGAAATTAACAACAATTAAAAAAAAAAGATGAAAATGGACATCGTTTGATATCATTTCAGTTCCTAAAGGTTTGCCATTTTCACATAGGCTTCCCCACAAGACAAAAACCACCCCCAATATCAGAGAAATCACTCCAAGCCCCTATTGCTTCCTGAAGTGATCATTCAGTAAAATAATAAATCAGTTTCATTCCTACAGCTACTGTTTCTTGCTGTCTTCTTTTTATTTGTTTTCAGCTTGAGTGAGAAATTTATTTTTGACAGTTTGTTATTGTATGAAGGAGGTAGTTATGTTGGATTGTAAAATGCTGAAATCTTTTCTCA
This sequence comes from Bison bison bison, assembly GCF_000754665.1. NCBI lineage: Eukaryota > Metazoa > Chordata > Mammalia > Artiodactyla > Bovidae > Bison > Bison bison. The sequence continues at coordinate 4,358,206 of NW_011495076.1, read as the reverse complement.
CATAGTTACAGAGCACCTCCTTTTCCATTGAAATATAAGTTAAGTCTTTATAGAATTCCCATTAAATATCTTTCATTGTGGTACCATCATCAAATGATATTGAAACATGATCAAAGCAGATAATCCAAACTGCCAAGTATGTGGCAGTTTCATATACAAAGGAACCTAGATTTAGATTTCTGTGTTAGTGCAGAGAAAAACCAGTCATATTAGAACCAACTTGATTTTTCCCAACTTTACTCAGGTTAAGAAGTTCTTAAAGTTTCCCTCAGTTTGACTAAATTTAGACAGACCTCTTCTAGACTCTGGGCCCTCATTGCTCTTATCCAAGAGCACTTACTTTAGAAAAGTTGTCAATTCTTTCTCTGCCCCTTTAAGATGTAAAAAAATTTTAAAGCCTCTGGCCATTTTATAAGCCAGGAATGTCTTTCTCAAGGAACTGGAAGTCATCTCTTTGAAATTCAGACACTGAGGAAGACAGAACCCCTGCCCTCCAATTTCTTTGAGAGCCTAACAGCCGAACTTTCCTGGCCACCTTGCTCCAGTTGTAAAATCACCTTATGAAGACTGCTACTCTTTGGGGTAAAGCAAAGATTAACAAATACAGATGGCTAAGGAACTCTCAGCATCACCTCAAATCTTAGAAAAACAAAACACAACTCCCACTCAGTCTCAGTTCTGGTTGAACAGGTCTCGAATAAGGCCTTCTTTGCAGGCTGAACTTTGTCCAGTGAACTTTTTGCTTGACAAGTGTTAATGGATGTGCTATTCTAGAGTATCCATATACATAAGGTTTTTCACACCAGTTTCTGGACATATTTTTAAGTATAAAAAAGAAAATATCAAAAACAGGCTTAAGGCTATCATGAAATACCAGAACTAATATAAAATCAAACCAGCTGCTAAAAAAACTATTAAAATGTTCATAAAGTCTAGGATCAAAAAAAAAAGATTTATTTACTTCATGTTTCTTTCTACAAAAGTCTTATGACAGTTTGAAATCAATAAAATAATAAAATATAAACAATAGAATGAGAGAATAATACAAATGCACCTCCTAGAAGAGAAAACATAGGTGTTGTGATCATGTTTCTTATTTGGTTCTGAAGTTACTGACAGCCAGGAGGAAAAGGAATCAATTCCTCAAGGCAATTTTTCTAAAATAATGTCTAAAAGTATGTTCATGTAGAATTTCATACAGAGAATAGTGAGAAATTTAAGAGTTTTCATGTTAATGTAAATGTGCATCTGTGTTTACAGCAACGCCATAACATAATTATACATTGTTAAGCCACCCAATCTGTGGTATTTTCTTATGGAAGACTGATAAGACTGATACAGCAGGTATGAATGAATAAAGGAATGAATGAATACTACCTTGCATTATTATGAATCCCTCTTAGGTCAATTTAAGAAATCAGAAAATTCAGTTGGTAAATTTGGCATCCTTTTGGCACACTGATACAATTTTTGGTGATTCAATTAATAGAGTTTATAGCAGTGAATTCATTAAGAAATGGGGCTAGTTTCTTATAGTTTAATATTGTAAATTAAATATGGCAAACCTGGGGAGGTGATTAATAAAAACACAAGGATTATAAATCAGAAGGCTCGAAGTTTATGTTTAAGCTCAGTCATTTGGAGAAATGTACTAAGAGCTATGACTATCACAGCAATGATTTACTAACTAATTTCTAAAGAGAACTCTGAAGGAAGCAGTGGTTTATAGATAAGCACCGTTGAGCTGATGAAACAGAGCTTTTAAATACATCCTTACTTCATTTCTTCTTTGCTTTAAATCTTAACATGCTTCATTTATGCTGCCACTTAATATGCTTTAATCATTATCTGTTTCCATGTTATTTAATCTCCTCAGATTTTGATTATTAATTCATGCTTTTGAACTTATAGTTTATCCATGATATTTCTGATATTCTAGAGTAAATTACCAAATGAAAAGACCAACAATTTATAAATGCCTTCAAATCATCTCTCATATTCTACTGATCCAGCCAATAGCCTTCAAAATCCCTATATGTGACCATGATGTGTTATTTTTATTAACTCATTCAACCAATATTCTTTTGGCCATCTACCAGACACTATGTCAGTTTCTGGGGCAGGGGAGATGAATTTGACATACTCCATGCACTCATTGAGCTTAACATTTAGTATGAAACTCACATGCAAACTACAAGGAGAGGTGGTAGTCAATTCAACCCAAGTGATGAGTTGATGCCTTTTAGGAAAGAGAGGACTGGCAGGACATTAAAAGATGAGAAGGTGTTTTCCAGGAGCCAGATGCATTAAGACTGAATCAGGAAGAACAAAAGCCTGGAGGTTGGCAAAATTTAAAAAAAATTTTTTTTTCAGAAAATGTTTAACCTAATTTGAACAACTGAGACACATAATACACTAGTTTCTAGAGTTTATAAAGCAAGACATCAAAGTTTATATTTCCTCAAGTTCTTATTCAGAAACATTTTCATGTCTGTCTAAACATATCAACACCAAGCACACGGATCCAACGACCTCCATGTGTTTTTATACAGAATATTTGTTTTACTTTTCAATTGACTTGTGAATCAAAATCTAGATGTGCTCAGTGGCTCAGTCATGTATGAATCTTTGTGACTCACCAGACTGTAGCCCACCAGGCTCCTCTGTCCATGGAATTCTTCAGGCAAGAATACTGGAGTGGGTTGCCATTTCCTTCTCCAGTAGATCTTCCCAACCCAGGGATCGAACACACACCTCTTGCATCTTCTGCATTTGTTGGCAGATTCTCTATCACTAGAGCCATCTGGGAAGCCCAAGATCTAGAGAAGCAATATAAAATAGAATTGATTATTTTAAATTAGATACATAGAATCTTATGTATCTATATAACCTGGGGTTCTAACCCTGAAGCCATTCATGAACTGTATACCTTAAACGTTAAAAACTAATATTGAATATTGTTTCTTTTCCTAATTAACACAAACATATTGAGAAAGATTTGGAAATACATAAAAATATCACGATCAGTCATTAATTAATGTTAACACTAGGTACATGTAATAAACATATCAGATACAGTTTCTATTTCCATTTAAATGATAGTTTCATTCTTTAAAGGACAAGGTCAAATTGCCCAACAGGAACACCACACCAAGTTCTAGTCCTCCAGAAGGGCATGTTTGTTAAAAAAAAAAGAAAAGAAAAGAAAAAAAAAGTTTATTAAAGGCTTTGCAAATTTGATAAGAAAGAATGACATTTCATTATTCTAATATGCATTTCTTTGATTTGCATTTGCATTTCAGATAACATACTCAGCTCCATTTTCATCTAGTTCTTTGATTTCATTTTTATGTTTAAATATTTAATGCATTTTGGAATAGAATACAAAATAGAAACACATTTCCATCACTTTTCAACCAAGTAATTAATCAATTGTTAGAACATTATTACTGAGTAGTCTTTCATTTTCCAAATAATTGAGCTATTACTTTTATCATACTGACACTGAATATATCTCAGATTTTTTGTCACAGGGCTTTCTATTTATTTTCACCAATTTTAGATTCTTGTTCTGTACCACATCATTACTTCAACTATTGTAATTTAATAACACATTCACACCTGGTGGTTCAAATGACTACATATATTCAGATGTTGGACTATAATGATTCATAGAATGGTGGCATTCACCTTACATATGTGTATCAGATCAATATTGCCCAAACATCTGTAAGACGAACCTGAAGAGTGAAAAAAGCAGCAAAGAGCAAAAAAATCTGTTCATTTTAGTTCCTGAATACTTTAAAGGCAAATATCATAGAAATCTAAATTATGTCTATTATATTGTGTCCTCCTAATATTTTCCAAGTACAGCAGCTGATACACATATACATAATTGCCGAAGTGGTAATAACTGGAAAAAATTATTTTATGCTCATTCTACCCAGTATTTCCATTATATACATGACTTTAGAGCCATTGAAATAAAGTGAAAAGAGAATGTTACTATCAATTTAAGCACAAATTAAGCAAAGGAATTTAAACAAAAATTTCAATGATTAGATATTTACCATCAGAGTTTTTTTAAAAAGCATATTAAATCAACTTCTTTGATTATTAGAGTTCAGAGTCTATTAAGACTATTAAGACCTTAGCAGCAAATAAAAACAAAGTTATTTGATCTTTTCTACTAAAACTGATTTTCAAAACAGTTGCAAAAGGTTCCTTTAAACTGGTAACAATAATACTGCACATGAAAGATGCTTGCTTCATTTGAGTATATTCAATTACTCAGTTCAATGATCATTCATACTTGTAACTAATAAATGCCATACCTGGACATTCAAAATAGTAGCCTATCATACTGCAGCCTCTTAAAAATGTCACTGAATTTGCAAGTCTTGCTTTAGAAAGTCATGCAAATATTTGGATAACACACAAATGAATTAAGTATGTATTACTGTCCTAACTTCATGTTGGGACATTTTTCATCTCATTAGAGTTGCTAAATAAATAACATACATTTTATGTATATTGAATTTTCTAAGTAACTCATAAGATATGACTTTCTGATAGTATCATGTCCAAAATATCGTGACTCCTTTCTTATCTCAGTGAGGTGGGGAATGGTGAGCCTCAACATGGTCCCCACAAGTATTTTCCAAAAGTTTACTAAAGAATCATCTATGGACAGAATCACCCACAGACAGAATACTTCATCATCCAAGGTTTCAAAGCTCCTTATCTAAAAATAATCAAACAGCAAGATGTTCCGCCCTAAGAGGGAAAAATAATAGCAGTACCTTACTTCTTTTCTTCTGTTTTCTTTTATTAGGTAGCTGCAGGGATTCATCGCATTTTCAGGAAGGTAAACATCTTCTTTATTAAAGTTTTCTCTGGTAGGAATCAGTAATAAAAGAGGATAATCTCTCCCTCTATACTGTCTTTCCTTGGGTAGTATATTTTTCACATCATTCTTTGACACTATTAAAGAACACTGTCCTCGTAGCATAGCCAACTTTTAAACTTTTAATATATTTCTCCAATTTTATTTTAGAAAAGGAACTTTTTTCTGAAATGGGAAACACAGTAAATTTTAAAACTTTCGTAGTTTCACTTTCTATACCATGTGTTCCAATTACATGAGTTGTGTATTTAAATGGAAAGCACTCCCTATACAATGCGGGAGCCTTGTTAGATAGGGGCAAATTTAGCAGACTTTTAGACAGATTTCTAAGGGAAAAGATAAAATCATGCCAGATATTATCCTACTAAAAAACAGAATTGATTTTGTAAAGGAAAAACAATGATGTAAAACAAGTTCATTTCTAAAAAATAAAAATCAACTTTGTTTAGCATAATGAGGTTTCAAGAAAAAAAAAAAAAAAACTAAGCAGGTAAAAACCTAACCCAGGGTTTCAGTTTTCAGAAAGTGAACAAAAATGTAGCTATCAACATACCAGGAAAGGGATCTGGGCAAGCCCTGGGGATCAATTAGTTTAGTACCTCCAACTGGGCTTTCCCTATGGGGAGACCTATAAAAACAACAGGTGACATATTTCTGTAAAAACAAATGTATGTGGGTATGCATGTGTCTACATCAGACATATGGGGCCAGATGAGGCCCTGCTCTTGTCGTTTGTGATAGTTTGAGGTTGAAATGTAGAAACTCTCGATTGTCAAATCCTGTCACTTACCTTTTTATTGGCCTGTTTCTGCTTCAAGACGGAAAGAAAATAAAGGCTAACTCATTGCTTTCTCTAAAAACACCATTATTGGAATGATTAAACAATAGAACAATCAAGCTCAATGGTTAAAGTTGATCAATACACATGTTTTCATTGATTTTCAGTGGGTATGAAATGCAATTCACTTAAAACTGGCAAATATTTCCAAGAGTTAAAGAGAAATAGAAAAGACATCTTTTAGAAGTGTGATCTTGTAAATACATGTCAAATTTGATGTAAATAATTACAAGGCAGAATTACCCTCTCCCCAGCCTTTAACCTTTTGCCTAAAATATTACTTTCTTTGTGATAAAAGATCATTTGATTTTTTTATGCTCCAGAGTCCCTGAAGACAAAAATTACTCTTTTGAAAGTTGCTATTGTATTCTGCTAGGTCCATCAGTTGCAATTCTTAAAAACACCAAAGTTCTATTTAAGGAGAACATCAGGTTTATAATTTGTCGGTTCCTCAATTTTCCTTCTTTTCGATACAAAGAGGAACACTTTATGTGAGATTTCAATCAGGAGAAGAAAAGGGAGTGCTGAGGTAACAACCTGTACCTTTGTACGGTGCCAGGAACATCAAGAACAACACAAAATATACCAAAACCACTCATTGGAAAGGAAATCTTGATACAGAAATAAAGGACCTGATTATATTTACCACTTAGAGCACACGTTTCCCTCCTTACAACTAATGAAAATCAAGAAATTAAGTATTTCAGTGTTTCATGATTAGAAATCAATTCTAATGTATGTGTGTGCATTGTGTTATATTTAGCCCTAAGAATATTTTTGCAAATCAAAGTAGACATTCCAGAGGTTCGCTTTTGCTTACCTGGGCTATCAATCAGAAAACACCCTAGATGCTGTGAAAAGTATACAACCCACTCCAAAGACCCAGGCTATTATAACTGCCACACATCTTAGCCAGGGTGAAAGAGGAGCCTGAGACAAGTATTAAAGTGCAGATCCTTTACTTGGGAGGTGCAAAACAAGGGTAAAAAGGAACGTCAGCAAAAACGGCTCTAAACCAATATGAAGTGGGTCGCTGTGTGCTCCCTATCACTTCTCTGTAAGCCACAGAAAAAGGTGCAGAGTGTTTAGCCGGCCTGGCTACTTAGAACGTGAGTCTTCTTTGGACCAGAGGCAAAGAGAAGCTGTGCCTTGAAATAGCTGATAAAAGGTAAGGAGGTAAAGGAATGGCTCTGCCTGCTTCCTCCTGACTTCTTTCCCAGGGAGTTAACACCCATGCACTCTGAACCTATCACCTGGCAGGCAGATGCTTAGAATGCCAGAGTCTACCCCTGGAGCATAATGTTTCATTGAGTCTGAAGTGATAGGAGCAGTTGGAAACTCGGCATGTGGCTGGTTGGCTCCACAGGCCATCTTGCTTGTTCAGTGTGGCCGAGTAGAAGGGCCAAGCCCTCCCAGAGTAAATGACTAAGCAAAAGACTAACTCTTCTGTCTTAGGGGACAGAACTGAGTGGACTTTACCTTCTGTCCCCAGAGAAAGTGACTAGCATGAAAGAGCTGCTGAAGTTTCAGGTAGGGGCAGTGCCTAGGTAAAAATGAGGAAGAAGATAATGTACCTATGTGTGGTGGATAAAGTAATAGGTTGGCATAGAAGCAAAAACATATAAGGGAACATATCCAAATGGAGCAATCACTTTGTGGGACATGATGGGTTTCTTAGACTGACTAGATGCCAGATTGTTTTCAGATCACCCCAACTCTCAGGCAGTTTCTGTTTGGCATCACAGAGTTAAAATTGCTTCACAGTCTAAGACAGATTGTCAAAGCAATGAAAAATAAGTCAAAGCTACTAACATCTGTGTCTCAAGATAAAGACATTGTGAGATTCGCATACCATTGATTCCACATCAGACAGAAGACAAACACGGTAATTGCTGATGTATCCAGAGTCCTTTTTCCCATGATGCTGAGTCAATGATGGACATCAACACTGGTTTTATGAACAATTACATCTGCAAAACTTACCTGTCATGGCTAATATTAAACAAGACAGAAACATCAATGAGATCTGAGAGTAAAGTCAGAAGAGAAGATAAATGGTTTTCCCCAGCTTAGGTTCCTTATCCAATTGCCCAAAGAGGATAGTTTAAAGTGGTGTCTTCTTCTATGATATTTTCTTGGGGTCAGTTTCTGCCCTGTGCCTCTAACATTGAAAAAAGGGAGGGACAATTTCAGGGCAAATAACCCTCTGGATTGAGTTATATTGAACAAGTGGGGGACATTTTTCAGTCTATCATATGTAGTTGTGACGGGGGAATGAGAGGTGGCATATCTGCCTCTTTAGGTCCATGGACTTTTCGTGAAAGAATTCTGTTAGTGTATCCCTTAGATCAGCTTCAGTCCTAATTTAAAATGCTGACCCCTGGGGTCCATCAGAGTTTTACTGATCTATGTGGAATGGGGACTAGAAACCTTCACATTAAAACAACCAAGGAGATTCTGAAATAAAGCTTATTAAATACTGATAAAATAATCTTCAAGGAAAATAATCTATTTGGTGCCCATAAATGCTTTTGAAAATGGAAAGAAATCACCTGATACCTCAGGGTTCCTTTCTAATAGTAAAGGTGCTAAGGCTTCAAGCCAAGATTTCCATTACAGACCTAAGGAAACAGGAGTACTCCTGTGCTGTTAATTAACAACTAAGACCCATGATCCCCCACCAATGAAAAGTTCTTAAGTAGCTCTGACTTGATCTCTCAGTACTAATAATTTAATTGGAAACATAAAAGACCATGCTAATGTGCATTAGGAAAAAGTCTTACTCAAGCCGTGTTCACTAAGCAGGGGTTGCTAATTTTCTCAATGTTCCTTAATATTAACTGTAGCTCTAACTTGGAGGTTTACCCAGTTTATATAGCTATTGACAGATGTTTACAATACCCAGAGTCCTTTAGCTCAGAGCTTTACTGTTATAAGCATCTCTGATGAGGACAAAATGTTGTGCATGGAGCAGAACACTCATTAAAATTTGTACTTTATGTTACTACATATTAAAATGGAAGTTTGGCCAAAATAGAATCATATAATAGGTACTGTATTCCAAAGGAGACACTAGACCATACACAGAATTCAAAAGGAGATTTTAGGAAACTATTCACATATTCTTTAACCACAAACTCACCAGAAGGATTTAAACAGATCAAGAGTGGCATATTCCAAAAAACTTGGAGGGGAGAACTATGCCACAATGCCACATTGTTCCCAAAGGGAAGTGAGAATGTAATGAGTGGTTTCAAGACCACTTGGAGGGCTTGGTATGTGTCACATACAGTCTGGAGACACAATGGACAAGTTACTTAGTCACAGGTAAGAAATCTAAAGGGTGAGAGAGAAGGTAGCCTGCTGTTTTGACAATGGAGCAAAAGAGTTGGTGCTGGCTTATAAATTTAGACTCAGAATAAATCCTGCATGAATGCTTTCCATGGACCAGATTGAAGGTCACACACATAGGAACCCAATGTGAGGTCATCTTAAGACTCAACCAAGAAAACCACATGGCAGTTGACCATAAAAGAGAGAATTTGAAAATAACAAGAAATGTTAAAGGGCTGAGAAAGCAAAATGGAGATGCACTGGGTAGCATCAAAAGAACTTCAGGTAAGATGTCCCCATAACTGGATAGGGGAAGGTTTCTAAAGTACACTTAAAAGAGAAGGAGCCTTCTTTAATCTCCTACTGGTCTGAGAGAGCATAGACCAGCCAATGACAGTATCAGTCAGTTGAGACTCTCCTATCTTTGTTTTGCTCTACCATTCAATACCCTGACTACAAAGTGGTCAGAAGGGTAGTTAGCCAGATCAAGGTAAGGGGATGAAGAGGAAAAATGGAAATGCCAGGGATGCAAGCGATCATGTCTTTTCCCAGTTGTAGGATTCCAGTCTGGCTCAAGTTAGGAATAAACAGAAATCTCAAATTTAAGTTTAGAATTTTGATTAGGACATGAGAATGGACATTTTAATTATGAACTAAAGATTGTGTCTAAACTTAAGGCAACCATAACTAGAAGAACAACAGATGTGGCTCTTATTTTTAACAGACACAGGAGAAGAACTAGCCTTATAGAATAGACTTAAAGAAACAGCAAAAGACAAAAATAAAGTTATTGTATAATTACAACTCATCAATTATTTTAGTTCAACTGTAATGGCTCCTTTTACTCAATGTTTAATTCTTTAAATTCACGTATCTAAAAAGCAAAACTTAGAAAATCCATTTTTTGTGGGCATTTAATTCTAAGATTGATTAATTAAATTCCTTTAAACAATTTGAAGGGCTTCCCAAGTGGTGCTAGAGGCAAAGAATCAGCCTGCCAATGCAGGAGACACAGAATATGAGGGTTCGATCTCTGGATCAGGAAGATCTCCTGGAATAGGATATAGCAAGCCGTAGGCTGCAGTCCATGGGGTTGCTAAGAGTCGGACACAACTGAGCGACTTCACTTTCACTTTTCACTTTCATGCATTGGAGAGGGAAATGGCAACCCACTCCTGTGTTCTTGCCTGGAGAATCCCAGGAACGGGGGGGGGAGGGGCCTGGTGGGCTGCTGTCTCTGGGTTCGCACAGAGTCGGAGACGATTGAAGCGACTTAGCAGCAGCAGCATAGTATTTTTGCCTGGAAAATTCCATGAACAGAGGAGCTTGGCAGGCTGCAGTCCATGGGGTCACAAAGAGTCAGACAGGACTGAGTGAACAACTTACTTAAACAATTTGAACTGCGGTTGGCAAATTAGTGTGACTGAATTTTTGGATACTTTAAATACTCTAAATAATAAACAAAACATACAGAAACACAATGATTTATAATGCCCCAAACCTTAAAATAATACTGGTAGCAAAAGTGCTAATACCATAAAGGAAATGTGCTTTAATTCTTAATTTTACATGTTTTCGGGGTTCTAATTTTTATACCTTCCTAAGTTTTATGAAGCTTTACCAGAACCAAAGTTTACAATCTTCACAGGGATTAAAAAAATTCTTTTTCCAGGTCTAAAAGAAAGGCAATGTTAACTTAAAATACCAGAATCCAGGTTCTTGGCTAGTCATTTACATTTGCAGTGTGGGACTGGACTTGGTTGTATGGTCCACGATAAAGCAAACTTCTGTCTCTGCAATAGGTTGATTGCCCTTTTACATCAGACTTTCAATCATCACATCCTGATACCCATGTATCCCTGACTTTAATATAAATCTTAACTTTTGATGACTTTGCTTTCTCGAAGCTTCACATAGCCAGAATCCCCTAGGCCATTGCCTTGATATTATGAATCACTGACCTGGTTTGTTTCAAGTATTGAAATATACATATTTCTTATTAGTAGTTTATAAAAATTCATAAAGTTTTATTCATAATAAGTAGATACTTCATCTCCTAAGAGATGAAGGATTGAATTTTTGTGCTTTTGCTTCTCAAAACATTTGGATCCTTTATAATTTTGGAGCATCGCATTTTGTAATGGCCATTGTGTATGCCCACATGCCATAGCTGTAATCAATGTTAACAACCCTGTAAGTTATTATTATATAACACCATTAATTCTGATACATCTGTTAGTATTTTCCTGGTCATTTTTATGTCAAGAAAAACGTCTACCTTATTGCACAGAAATCCTGTCATATTGGTTCAGTTATTTATCTTAATTCCTTTTTCATTTTTACACAAATGAGTATATGTGCTAAATATATGGAAATATATGCTAAACAAAGAGAATAAAACGTCACGTGTCAACATTTTCCTACTTGTTTTAATCGATAAAGATTTAAAGATCCTACATTCTTTTCCATATTACAAGTACCTCTTTGCATACTTCATGTTTCCTCTTTTGAGTATTACTGTGAACTCATGCTTTTTGCAGGCTTAACTTGTTCCAATTTAACCATTAGCATTATTACTTCTGTCCTTATTTGCTGGCTCTTCTGTCATTGAAGCTCTACCTCTGAGGTTTCAAGCAGCAGCTTGTTGTTTTGAATCCATCTCATTTTGTCTTTGCACCAGACACGGAGTCATCTACCCTCCAGCGATCAAAATTTGTGTGCTAGGGGTATACATGAGGGTTGATAATAAATGAGACTAGTGCCCCTGCTGTAGGGCCATTTATAATAATGATAGAGCTGGAAAATAAGTCTTTTAAGGACATGAATTCACACTGATTTTTCCAGTGTAACATATTACTGAACCCAGCTTTTCTCGTAGACTTGCTTTTACGCTTATAATAAATATGTAATAAGATGGAAAAAATTCATTACTTTCACAGCTGGTAGCAGAATTCCACCTCAAGAGAGATCAATCTCCCTTGGGAAAAATGTTTTAATTTTTTAGAGTAGAAGGTGAACTCCTTTCCCCTCCTGATTTCTAGCATCAAGGCCTAAAAGGCTGACCTCAAAGTTACAGTGAAGAATTTAGCTATCTAAAGGCTGCCAGGAAGAAGGGATTTGAGTACAGAGGATGAAAGAAGGGGAAGGAAGGAGGGCTAGTACTGCCTGTCATTGACGATCCATCCACTAGAGAAACAAAAGTTCAAATTCCTGGAGCGCTGGTGGGTGCCTGTAGCAAAGTGTGCAGGGGCTGTCCATGGAGACTGAAGAAAGGGCTGAGCATCATGTAGACTGAGGAGCCGTAAGACAGGTACAGTATGCAAGCGTGCACAAACCCAAAGACTTGGAGAGATCTGCAATTGAAAATTCCTTGTAAATTTGCCAAAAATTTGGAAGATCCCTTGAGACTTCAACAGGGTAGAATCAGTGAGGTTAACGCCGATTTCATTTAGACCTAAGGAGTAGGAAATTTCTTTGTCTTAAGACAGAAATAACTTCTTAGAATAGGGTTGCCAGATATAGCAAATAAAAACATACAACACCCAGTTGTTTGAATTTCATATAAATATTTTTTAAAAATTAGCAGAAGTGTGTCCTGTGCAGTATTTGAGATATAGTTATGCTACATAAAAATTCAACAAAATGGATTGAGCCCACATTGTAAAAT
>NW_011495076.1:4334385-4345362 GCF_000754665.1 Bison bison bison | reverse complement strand
TGTAAAATGAAATATAAATTGTAAACAGTTTACCAGATATGATTTTTATATATATTAAAAACTATAAATATATCCAGTGTAATTATGGTATCATCTGTATCCTTCCTCATTATAAATATATAAAGCCCTTAGCTGAGAGAAATATAAAAAAGCTCCACCCCATTTGTTTCTGTGTTTGTTTGTGTATAGCTCATCCTGATTTTGCATTGTTTCTTTATCCCAAGGTTTCTGCGTATCCTATGCCAATATGTAATAATCATGGTTTTTTAAAACTACTGTTCAAAATTCTCAGAATATCTATGGGATTGCTGAAAAGTCAAGTAGGAGGTCTTTAAAAGCTTTTTCTTCAGCTTTAGTTACCTCTGTTCTCCAATGCACAATACATTATCTTGAGCTCAAGCACTGGAAGACATCCATATAAAATTCTGCAAGATGATAGCTATGATGTCACCCAAAAGTGTTCCTTCTCATGTCTCCCCACTTTACCTAGCTCATCGGAAGCTTTGAGGCCTCAGTAGTCTTGTGATGCTGTTTTGAGGAGGGTGAAAAATTCTTTTCTGGTTGGAATAAAGAAGCATCTGGGTTGGGAAAAATGTCTACCTCGCTCTGCAGGAATCCTGTGGCATATCGTGTGACATGGGACCCTAACTGCAGTTACGCAGCATTTTTTTCTCTCTTCCCTGACTTCACACAGGGTACGCTCATTTTTTCTGCACCCTCAGGGCCCTGCCTTCTCAACTATTTTTCCGTCCTGGGCTTTTTGCGTGTGGTGACATAAGGGGAATTCTCAGCTTAGTTTGGTCATATGATGGATCAGGGACACAGAATTAAGAATTCATCTGGGAGACATATTTCCAGTGAAAGATGCATATCTAGAGATCTACAGCAAGAAACTGGGTTTCTTGGGTGGGTTATGCAAAATCTTTTCCAAAGGAAACATAGAAAAAATGTTAATGAAACTTAACAAAAAATGATTATCTGGGAGCAAAATGCATTTGTGAAAAGCTAAAAGAAAAAAAAAAATGGCGTTATCCAAGTCCTGCTGAGAGAAGAGCTGACTGAACTGCACTAACTGTGGTAAAGAACTCTAAACGAGCCCAGGCCCTCCAAAGGAGAAATTAAGAAAGAGGCACAAAACCTCCTGAGTTTGCTTAGCTTCTCAAAAGGTGAGAGGCACTCTTCAAGCTTCATTCTTCTCATCTGTACAGAAAAGAGTTTGGGCTAAATCTGTGGTCTTCCAGCTGTGCACCAGCAGGCCTTCTGTTTCTGTGGTGACACGGAGATGGGGGAGGTGGGGTAGGAAGTTCTATTCAAGAGCCAGAACAGTTCAGACTAACTCTTTTACATACTGGAATTCACAGAAAAATGCCATTGATATAAATATTTAATACCTGTATTCGTTTCCTAGGGCTGCTGTAACAATTATCACAAACTTCATGGCTTAAAACAATAGAAAGTTATTTTATTGCAATGACTATTGTATTTCTAATAATGATAAGTAGGTAGTTTATCCCAGCTCTTCTTTATATTCTTCATAAATATTCTCAGGCATTTATTATTTCATATTTGATAATTTTATGAAATCCCTCACAAAATAAAATCCTCTAGAGTCTAATTAAAATTGCATTGAATTCTTATATGTACCAATTTAGTTTATCCATTGATCTGTTGATGGAATTGAGTTTGTTTTCATCTTTTGGCTATGATGAATAAAGTTGCTGTGAACACCGGTATACAATTTTGCCTGAGTCCCTGCTTTTAGTTCTTGGGGGTATATACCTAAGAGTGAGATTGCTGAATCATTTGATCTATGTTTAATTATTTGAGAAACCATCACTCCTTTCCTTAATGCCTGCATCATTTCACATCTTCACCAGCAATATGTAAGAGTCCACAAAGCTTTCTTTAAATGATATGACTTTCATCACCTTTCTCACTTCTTCAGTCATAATTATTTTTTTCTAGGTCCCTACTTCTTTATCAATTTTGGTATGTTTACTTTGCTGGGAAATCAATAATTTTCTTTGGCATTTCAAAATATCTTCCATCCTTTTTCCCTTTTATTTTACCACTTATCACAGGATTTTAAAGCTTTAAGTTTTCTGAGTTTTTGCTGTTCTGTAGGTTTTGATATTCATCATTTTTTATATTTTTAAAGATAGTTTAGTATGGGCCTGCCAAGAATGTATTCTTAATTTCCAAGTAGGTTGGGGGTTGGGGGAAAAAAGAAAATTACCATCTCATTGTCTCATTTGAACATTATCAGAGGCAATGGCACCCCACTCCAGCACTATTGCCTGGAAAATCCCATGGATGGAGGCGCCTGGAAGGCTGCAGTCCATGGGGTCGCTAAGAGTCGGACACGACTGAGCTACCTCATTTTCACTTTTCACTTTCATGCTTTGGAGAAGGAAATGGCAACCCACTCCAGTGTTCTTGCCTGGAGAATCCCAGGGACGGGGGAGCCTGGTGAGCTGCCGTCTCTGGGGTCACACAGAGTCGGACATGACTGAAGTGACTTAGCAGCAGCAGCAGCAGTAGCAGCAGCAGCAGCAGCAGAGGTAGTAGTCTATAAAAATCTTGCTTTTAAAATTTTGTCAAGGCATGTCCCTGGTAGTCCAGTGGTTAAGACTTCATACTCCCAGGGTAAAGGATACCAGTTTGAACCCTGGTCAGGGAACCAGGAACCCACATGCTGCTCGGCACAGCCAAAAACAATTATTTGTCAAAATATCTTTTTTATTTACTTATTTTTCATTGAAGGATAATTGAAGAATTTTGCTGTTTCCTGTCAAACCTGAAGATGAATCAGCCATATTTAGCTATTATGTGGTCTTCAGGCACTTTTGCTGTTTGGTTTCCAGATTTTTCGTAGACTGTTCAATTTATCACTTTACTATTGCAAAATTCCCCTATCTTGATTACTACTTTCAACTTTCCATACCTCTTTTGCTACTATTAACATAGCTCCTACTATTGCTACACCTGCTTTCTTTTTCCTTTTTCTTTTTGTGATTTCCTTGTATCTCTTAGTCATCCCTTTATTCTAATATTTCCTCTAGGTCATGTGCCCTTAATTCTTAGGAGCTCTTTTCACACAGAGGGATGAAGTGACTCACCATCACTCTATCTAAATTAGACCTTCATGTTGGTCTTATTTTCAGCCCCAAATAGATATATCCTTCTTCCTCTTGCTCTAACAGATGATAAGCTCTAGAAAGTAGGTGACTGAGAACTAAGTCTCCTTTAAGCCACAGTATTTCTGGAATCCTCTCACTCTCCATTGCTTTCCCACTAGAATATTTCTCCTAAATTATCTTACCTAAACAGAGAAAGGGAAATTTTTACAGGGAGTTGGAAGAACTGAATTTTTAATAAAGCTCTGCCAATAGCTGTGTGACCTTAAGCAAGTCAATTAAAGTTTCTAGAACTATGGCCTCAATTGTAAAATGTTCAAATTGACAAGATGGACTCTAGGGCCCTTTCCAGTTCTGCAATTCAGATTCTACCATTCTAGAGAGGAAAATTCAAGGAGGGAGAGAAAAGATACAAAGCCAGTATAGGTCAGATACAAAAGGTCAATTGCAAATTTTGAGAGCTAGGCACAAAGATAATCTTTTATCTTAATTATGTACCAAAATATCACATGCAAGGCTATGATATAGCATCACTAACTTTTAAAATTATGGTTATGAATCGGGCTATAGGTTTCAAAGTTAATTCTGTGGCTCATTTAGACATCTATTAAATTGAATACCTTAAAATTACATATTGGTCTCCATAATTTTCTAATTCAACCCCTAAATGATGAACAATCATGCATTTGAGATGTACCTATATCTGAGAAAATTATTTTGTGTCTGAATTCATTTCAAGTCATGGTACACTTATTAACCATTGCAGCAAAATTTATACACAAATTCCATTATATAATAATCCTTCTCCCTCTAAAGTTTAACAGGGAGAGCAGGTTAAATTGTGCAGTGTAAGTTTTCACATCCGTTCACAAGAATTGCAATATTACTCTTCTATATCAGAAGGAAGGGAAGTGTGGCAGGAAGAATCCCATGGATTTCTGGTAAATCTTAACACTTTACTGTCTCAAAGCCTGTCTACAGTCCAAATGTGAGAATTCTGGAAAACAAATTAATAATTCTAATGCTTCACTCTACATTGTTTCTTATGTAGTCTGAATATAGAATCAAAACTCAAAGCTAAGATTTTTTTCTCTTGGAACATGTGTAGGCCAGACCCATGCCTGCATTCTGAAGACTGATTCAATAGTAAATTGGTAGGCTTTACTGAGTGCCTATTATGAGCATTGTTTTACTTTAAACACATGATATAATGAAGTAGTAAATAGAAAAAAAGTAAAAAATATTTTTAAAAAAAGGAAGATTTGATATTCATCCTTGAGAAACCTACAACCTGATTCAGGAAACATTAGAAAGAATACTGTATACAGTAATAAGAAAAATAGCTACATGGCAAAATGAAATAATCAAAATGTCATTCTGATAGGCTCAATAATGACGCCTCTAAAAAATCCATGTCCATGAAACCTTCAACTTTATTGCCTTACATGGCAAAAGGGACTTTGCACATGTTATTGATAATTCTGAAATAGGAGTTATACTGGATTATATGGGTAGGTGCAGTATAATTACATAAGTTCTTGTAAAAGGGAGAGAAGATTGTCAGAGAGTAGTAGGAGATGTGGGGGATGGAAGCAAGAGGTTGGAATGATGCAAAGAGCAAGTCACAAGCAGGTGCCCTCTACAAGCTGAAAAAGGCTTCTTCCCTCAGATTCTCCACAAAAATCAGCTATGCCAATGTCTTGACTTCAGTCCAAGACTGATTATGGACTTCCAACCTTCAGACTGTATGAGAAAAAATTTGTATTGTCTTAGCTACTAACTTTGTGGTAGGAAACTAATACAGCCACGGTATTATTTGAAAACATAGTTAGGAGGTAGCACTGAATGAAATGAAAGTATAATAGAAATTAATTATTGATGGTGATGATGACATTTTATGTTAGATCAGGAACATCCTCTCTTCAGTCTTCGTTTTCATAAAGAAAACTTTGGTATAACACACCCCTTCACTTCTGGCCTTTTCATCACTCTGGCCCTGGTAATATAGAATGATGTCTTTGGTTACTTAAAGATGGATATCTGGGCTTGCTCACTTCATCTTTGCCATTCTTGGAAAGAGCTTCCTGTAAAGACTAACATGTTCTGCTCTTTTTCTTCTTTCCATGGGATGGTTGGCCCAGTGGTACTGCCATAATAGGCAGGTTGAGTCTACTTAATTCTGGAGTACATTTAGCAGGACAATTTGTCTTTCAAACTAGACTGCATTCTCCAACATTTCTCCATGATTAATAAGGTAATATTTTGCCTGTTTATTTTCTTTTTCTAAAATTCCCAATTATTCATAACCTGGGTAGGAAAAGAGAGGTGCAATTTTGGGGGGAGGAGTCTCGGATTCCCCACTGCTAACATTTATACAGAGCATACCAGGCACGGAAGAGAGCATTTTGCGTGTATTATCTCATTTCACCCTCACAGAGACTTGATGAAGCACGTACTGATCTTACCTGCATTTTATAGCTAATAGAACCAAGGCACAGAGAGGTTAAGTAACTTGCTCAAGGTCTCACAACTTGGAAGCGATTCATGTTCAGGTCTTTCTCACTTCAAAGCCCAGGCTTTTGAACACTCTGTACATTGCCCTTCCTCCTGGAGGACATGAGGCTAGACCTGAATACTAATGATATTCCTAAAGAAAGCTCTGTCTTCTTGGTATCAATCTTGGTTTGACTTCTTTCTAATAAGCTTCTATAAAGTTTTTTTCTAGATATAAATCTCAGATTAAAAAAAATAGAAACTATAGATCATAGTAGGTTTGTTTTGTACACTCATTTAAATGGTATTAATTACCTAGGTCACCTATAACTTGCTTTCACGTGAACGCAGCCCAGACTTGATTGCAAAAATAAAACCTCTCTGAAAAGATTTCATCATTTAAAATACAGCCACCCAGAAAGCCTTTAATCTTCCATGGCATGGAACTACCCCCATTCAATCAGAAGCTGCCTAAGGGGTAATTTCAAACATGGATGCCTACAGCTGAAAATTAAGATATTAGACTTTCATCTCATTTGACCAGTTTTATTTTACTTTTGATTCCACTTCCCTCCCCTTCTCTTATCCTGCAGGCAGGGAACCATATATTTTTCACTTCATAGAGGATTTAATAGGTAGTCACAATTCTATAGCTGGACATCCCACCAAAGCAATATTCTCCATGATAAATTCTGCCATTTTTGACCCTCAGCCTTCCTTTGAGAGCCATATCAACCATATTGATAAGACCTCATATTACCATCTCAAGAGTATAACAAGGTTAAGACGATTGCTGTCTCAGCAAGAAGCTGAGTTTTTGATTCATGCTTTTATAACAACAAGGCTGGATTACTACAATTTGTTGTTGGCATCCCTCCCAGAATGCTCACTGCTTTGACTTGACTTTGCAGAGAGGATTCAGCAGTCAGGGTGTTCAA
The DNA here is from genome assembly GCF_000754665.1 of Bison bison bison. Taxonomy (NCBI): domain Eukaryota; kingdom Metazoa; phylum Chordata; class Mammalia; order Artiodactyla; family Bovidae; genus Bison; species Bison bison. Next base: position 4,338,794 of record NW_011495076.1, on the reverse strand, counting down.
CAATGAATACAGAAGTGTGTGCACATACCATATCAGTACCACAAACATTCTGTTGAAAGAGAGAACTGGTTTGAAAAAGTGTAGGTATAGGTCCTTTCTTTTAACCCTGTGAAACAGTGAACCTTTTCCTTCCAAAAACAAGGCTTTCATATATAACCATGGCTTAGAACTGACTGTGACTCAAGAGGTCTAAGCTACTTTATAAGAATGCCATATTTCACTGGACTCCAGGCTTTGATCTGAATCCTGGGGACAATCTCTCTATTCAAGAGCCAATTCCCACTTCTAGCACTCTTAGTTGTATCTTATCAGATGACACTTACTTAAAAAAAAAAGTAATGTATAGAATACAATACTATTCTATAATCTGCATTAACACCTTGTGTGTGTTGTGTACTCATTCAAATTTGACTCTTTGCAACCCCCTGAACTGTAGCCCTTAAGACCTTGATGGTGGCGGTGGTTTGGTCACTAAGTTGTGTCTGATTCATGTGACCCCATAGACTGTAGCCCACCAGGCTCCTCTGTGCATGGGATTTCCCAGACAAGAACACTGAAGTGTGTTGCCATTTCCTTCTGCAAGAAGTCTTCCCAAAGCAGAGACTGAACCCAGGTCTTCTGCATTGCAGGCGGTCTCTTTACTGACTAGCCACCAGAGAAACTCAAATCACACAATAATATGCCAGCATACAAGTCTCACTCAAAAGTATTTCTTACTTATACTTGTAATTCCTAGATGACGTCTCCTTCCATCTACTAGACCAGTACTTATCAAAGTATACTCCCGGAACCATCCATCTCAAGATAACCTGGAGTGTTCATTAAGAACACAAATTCCAGGGTTTACCCTTAGAGTCATAATCTCTAGGAATGAGACAAAGAACCAGAATTTTTTAAACAAGCTTCCCAAGTGATCTTAATACACACTGAAATTTGAGAACTTCTGTAACTAGAGACTGTAAACCCTAGGAGTGAACATTCACAAGTCTTGTTCAGAACTTACCATGCTGCCTGACCCTGGTAGGTAATCATTGTTTCTATCAATGATGTAAGAATAAATGAACAGTTAATGAACCCATATGGAGATTCACAAAGTCCAAGGCAATGCCTCCCTCTGTTCTTGTGATCTACTCAGCACTTCTGACAGGGGCATAGAAACCACAAGTAGAGTTGGGAGATTGAGTAAAAAGCAACAAAAAGCACAACACCCACCTTGTTAAATCTGAATTTCAAAGAACAAGTAATCTTCAAGATAAGTATTTTCCATAAAATATTTGGCAACTCTAGCCCCAGAGTATATAGCTCTAGACTGACCCAGTCTCCTCTTGGCTGAGTTCTCACAGCCACAGAGGGAAGACACAGATACCTTGTACACAGGATCTCAGCAGGGGAGACAGGATCCCTTACTGTATTTCTCCAGGAGAGCTGTCAGTTTTACCCTTGAGTAGTGACAATTTCCTCCCAGTCTCATTGCTACTGCCTGAACAAGCCTTATCCAAAAGTGAGACTCTTATTTCTCTGACACTTTAATAACTCATCTTTTAAAAAAGAAGTGAAAATGTTCTCTCATACAAGTTGCTATGCTGATCAAGTGAAGGAACATGTGTAAGCTTAATGATATTATTTATTTCCTCAACTTCGCTCACTTCAGAGCTGTGATCACCTTCACTTTCTACTATCACCGTTGTCAACTCATACACACATATGCACATCAGGATGTACCCACACTATTTCAGAGTTCTGCTTATGTTTCAGGCAGGTGATCGGCACAATAGAGCATGGAGATTAAGAAAGAGAGGGCTCTGGAGGGAGAATGGATACATGTATATGTTGGCTGAGTCCCTTTCTTGTTTACCTGAAAAAAGAAAGCTGAGTGCCAAACAACTGATGCTTTTGAATTGTGGTGTTGGAGACGACTCTTGAGAGTCCCTTGGACTGCAAGGAAATCAAACCAGTCAATCCTAAAGGAAATCAGTCCTGAATATTCACTGAAAGGACTGACACTGAAGTTGAAGCTCTAATACTTTGGTCACCTGATGGGAAAACTGACTCATTGGGAAAGACTCTGTTGCTGGGAAAGATTGAAGGCAGGAGGAGAAAGGGATGACAGGGGATGAGATGATTGGATGGCATCACTGACTCAATGTACATGAGTCTGAGCAAGCTCCAAGAGTTGGTGATGGACAGGGAAGCCTGGTTTGCTGCAGTCCATGGGGTCACAAATAGTCAGATATGACTGAGCAACTGAACTGAACTGAACTTACCCACAACATTGTTAATCAGCTACACACCAATACAAAATGTTTTTGGTGTTAAAAAAATAAAAATTTAAAAAGAAAGAAAGAAAGAGAGGACTCTGAATTCAAGTATTCAAATTCCATCTCTGCCATTTATGTCTTCTGTGTGACTTGGGCTAGTTATCTAACCTCTTCAAATTTGAGTTTTTTAATTTGTAAAGTGGAAATAATAACACTTGTTTTATAGGGTTATTGTTAAGGAAAAGGAGCACATCAAGGGTGTGTACTGTCACCCTGCTTATTTAACTTATATGCAGAGTACATCATGAGAAACACTAGCTGGAAGAAGCACAAGCTGAAATCAAGATTGCTGGGAGAAATATCAATAACCTCAGATATGCAGATGACACCACTCTTGTGGCAGAAAGAGAAGAGGAACTAAAAAGCCTCTTGATGAAAGTGAAAGAGGAGAGTGAAAAAGTTGGCCTAAACCTCAACATTCAGAAAACTAAGATCATTGCATCTGGTCCGATCACTTCATGGGAAACAGATGGGGAAACAGTGGAAACAGTGTCAGAATTTATTTTGGGGGGCTCCAAAATCACTGCAGATGGTGACTGCAGCCATGAAATTAAAAGACGCTTACTCCTTGGAAGGAAAGTTATGACCAACCTAGATAGCATATACAAAAGCAGAGACATTACCAACAAAGGTCCGTCTAGTCAAGGCTATGGTTTTTCCTGTGGTCATGTATGGATGTGAGAGTTAGACTGTGAAGAAAGCTGAGCACTGAAGAATTGCTTTTGAATTGTGGTGTTGGAGAAGACTCTTGAGAGTCCCTTGGACTACAAGGAGATCCAACCAGTCCATTCTAAAGGAGATCAGTCCTGGGTGTTCTTTGGAAGGAATGATGCTAAAGCTGAAACTCCAGTACTTTGGCCACCTGATGCGAAGAGTTGACTCATTGGAAAAGACTCTGATGCTGGGAGGGATTGGGGGCAGGAGGAAAAGGGGACGACAGAGGATAAGATGGTTGGATGGCATCACTGACTCGATGGACGTGAGTTTGAGTGAACTCCAGGAGTTGGTGATGGACAGGGAGCCTGGCGTGCTGCGATTCATGGGGTCACAAAGAGTCAGACATGACTGAGCGACTGAACTGAACTGAACTGTAAAGATCAAATACATTGATATAAGCAACCACTTAGAAAAGCACTTGCACATAGTGAGCTTCAACAGGTATTAGCTTCTAGATATTGTTATTTTTGGAATGAAAACTGACCTTTTCCAGTCCTGTGGCCACTGCTGAGTTTTCCAAATTTGATGGCATATTGAGTGCAGCACTTTCACAGTATCATCTTTCAGGATTTGAAATAGCTCAACTGGAATTCTTTCACCTCCACCAGCTTTGTTCATAGTGATGCTTTCTAAGGCCCACTTGACTTCACATTCCAGGATGTCTGGCTCTAAGTGAGTGATCACACCATCATGATTATCTGGGTCGTGAAGCTCTTTTTTGTACTGTTGTTCTGTATATTCTTGCCACCTCCTCTTAATATCTTCTAAGGCAATGCCAAAGAATGCTCAAACTACCGCACAATTGCACTCATCTCACACGCTAGTAAAGTAATGCTCAAAATTATCCAAGCCAAGCTTCAGCAATACGTGTACCATGAACTTCCAGATGTTTAAGCTGGTTTTAGAAAAGGCAGAGGAACCAGAGATCAAATTGCCAACATCTGCTGGATCATCAAAAAAGCAAGAGAGTTCCAGAAAACCATCTATTTCTGCTTTATTGACTATGCCAAAGTCTTTGACTGTATGGATCACAATAAACTGTGGAAAATTCTGAAAGAGATGGGAATACCAGACCACCTGGTCTGCCTCTTGAGAAACCTATATGGGTCAGCATGCAACAGTTAGAACTGGACATGGAACAACAGACTGGTTCCAAATAGGAAAAGGAGTACGTCAAGGCTGTATATTGTCACCCTGCTTATTTAACTTATATGCAGAGTACATCATGAGAAATGATGGGCTGGAGGAAGCACAATCTGTAATCAAGATTGCTGGGAGAAATATCAATAAACTCAGATATGCAGATGATACCACCCTTATGGCAGAAAGTGAAGAGGAACTAAAAAGCCTCTTGATGAAGGTGAAAGAGGAGAG
>NW_011495076.1:4333492-4334283 GCF_000754665.1 Bison bison bison | reverse complement strand
CGCTTACTCCTTGGAAGGAAAGTTATGACCAACCTAGATAGCATATTCAAAAGCAGAGACATTACTTTGCCAACAAAGGTTCGTCTAGTCGAGGCTATGGTTTTTCCTGTGGTCATGTATGGATGTGAGAGTTGGACTGTGAAAAAAGCTGAGTGCCGAAGAATTGATGCTTTTGAAGTGTGGTGTTGGAGAAGACTCTTGAGAGTCCCTTGGACTGCAAGGAGATCCAACCAGTCCATTCTAAAGGAGATCAGTCCTGGGTGTTCTTTGGAAGGACTGATGCTAAAGCTGAAACTCCAGTCTTTGGCCACCTGATGCGAAGAGTTGACTCATTGGAAAAGACTCTGATGCTCGGAGGGATTGGGGGCAGGAGGAGAAGGGGATGACAGAGGATGAGATGGTTGGATGGCATCATTGACTCAATGGACATGAGTTTGGGTGAACTCCGGGAGTTGGTTATGGACAGGGAGGCCTGGCATGCTGCAATTCATGGGGTTGCAAAGAGTCAGACAGGACTGAGCAACTGAACTGAACTGATTGTTATTTTTATTATTAGCATCATTGTATCAAACCCCAATATGTTGTTGACATTCAGTGACCTCACAGGACCAAGAATTACTTCCCCAAGTAATCCCTCTGATTTAGGACTAGAAAAACCCCCAAGCCCCCATATTTTATTCTCACTGATTATCCTCTTTAGGAGCTGAGAAAATATTTAAGGTATGTATCAATAAGCTGATTTCCAGCCTCCAGGAATTTCTAAAGCATATGTGCTAATGAGACCCTTTTTT
>NW_011495076.1:4329953-4333392 GCF_000754665.1 Bison bison bison | reverse complement strand
AAAGAAAAAGCTTAGAGTTCTCATGATTCTATATTTATTTCGGTAACTAGTTGTTTGGTTGAAAAAGCGTACCCTTAGAAATTGTCTAAAGATCAAAATATGTAACCCAGTATATTTTAAACATCTAACATAGATCGAAATATGTCCATATTTCAAAAATTGTGACTCATTATCATCACCAATTTAAAATTTTTAAGAAATACATCTGACTCTTCCTCATTGTGCAACATGATATCACCCAGTGCCTTTTATCAAACAAATAATTAGAGTATTAACATGATAGCCATTTATTTATACATTGACATACCTATTTAATAGTATTCATTGACTGCCTCTATGTGTGAGGCGCTTTGCTATAGCAGCGAACAAAACAAATAACCTTGCTCTCATAGAGCTTACATTCGATGAGGAGAATGGGGAAAAAAGGAAAATATATACTGTGTCATTTGGTGATAAATTTGTGGCAGGGGGGGAATTAAGCAAGGATGGGCATAGGCAGTGCAGTAAGTGCTATACTTTTTACTTAGAGTTGTCTGGGAAGACCTCACTGATATTTGTATAGATACCCAAGAGAGGTGATCGAATGAGTCCTACAGATACGTAGGCAGAGGGGGCAGCAATGCAAAGACTTTGAAGCAGGCCAGCACTTGATGTGCTTGGCTGAGATAAATAGACCAGTGTGACTAAAGTGGAAAGAACATGAGAGGGGATAATAAATGATGTCAAAGAGAAGCAAGATGATGAAGAGCATTGTAAGCAATTATATGGACTTTTGCATTTACTCAACTGACACGGGCCACCATGGAAAGGTTTTGAGCAGAGGGGTAATGGGATCTGGCTTATATTTTAAAAGGTTCATACAACTTGCTGTGTGGAGAATGACAGTGATGGGGTGGGCATCATAAATGTAAGGAGACCTATTAGGGGTAATGCAATTATCCAGGAGAGAGAGACGGTGGCTTGAAGGTGGTGATAGCAGTGAAGCAATGAAGGTGATAAGAATTAGTTGCATTCTGGATATATTTTGAAGGTGCAAAAGCACAAGTGTGCATTTTGTGCCTTCCAAAAATCTAAGTGTGCCCATTTGTGGAATAAACCAGACAAAGGTAAATGTATTGCAACTTTCTTTAAAAATATTTAAGTTTTGAATCAACAATGATGTCCAAAGGTATGGAGCTGAGAAACTGCCTCCGGGGTAATGGAAGAGAGATTAGAAAGATAGACAATGAAATAGAGAAACAGAAAGCCATTGTAGGTTTCTGAGGAGGTAAAATTAAAAGAGTTGGTAAGAAAAGTATTGTTTAATACCTTATCCATCTTGACTTTTCTCAAATTAAGCCTGAAAAATACTGCATACCCTGTGAGAACAAAATACTGTTAATAGTTTATATGTACTATTTCCAGTTGTATTTACAAAAGTGAAATGGTCCCTTTTCCCTTAGTAAAGGTGAAATTCTTTCTAGAATGGAGTACCCAGCTTTGGATCAGTGCTGTAAATCAGCAAACCAGGTGTGCTTCCTGAGAAACCCCACAAGTGAATAAGCACCTTCCCCTAATGCCGCATCCCCTTGAATGTTCAAGAAACCTGATTTATTTATCTATGAGTTTAGCCTTATTTGATAACACCTTGATGCAAACAGAATGTTTTGCCAAGAACCAAAGAAAAACAAACCTGTATAGGAATTGGATTTAGAAGTAAAAGGCAAAAGGGCCAGAAGAACCCAAAACAGGGCTTTAGAAGATAGATAAGCGGAGAGCAAAGATTAGATTCAGGGATTTTAAAATTCCTCAGAGTAGATGTTCTTTGGGTCAAAAATCAAAAAAGGTTCAGAAAAACACAAAGCTAATTAAAGCCTTAAAAATTGAGTTTTAAAACATTGTAAGAATACTGAAAAAATTTAACCTGAAGAAAAGGTAACAAATATTTAATAGGAATGGACTTTTAAAGTAAATATATCAAAATCTGGATTCACTACTAATACCATGTCCATGAGAACCCATAAGATGAAAGTTGCAACCCAAGCAAAGCTGGCATCTCCTTGCCTGAGTTTATCTGAGTTTAACACTCTATAACCCAGGGTGATAATTCCAAAAGTCTCTAAAAGCAATACAAATAGGCAACGGGCAAATTCATGCAATGATTATGATGGTACCTTCATGGTGGCTATGCCATTGATTTCTGATACAGAATTACTCTCTAATGCTAATTTGATGTGGGGGGAGTGTGGTTCTATGAACTTGTCTGGAAGGGAATGTACTGACAGCCAATCAAAATTTTTATGAAAGGGCTTCCCTGGTGACTCAGCGGTAAAGACTCTACCTGCCAATGCTGGAGACACGAGTTTGATACCTGGGTAGGGAGGCTCCCACATTCCATGGAGCAACTAAGCCCATGTGCCACAACTACTGAGCCAGTGCTCTAGGGCCCAGGAACTGCAACTACTGAAGCCCACACACCCTAGAGCCTGTGCTCCGCAATAAGAGAGAATACCACACTGAGAAGCCCGCCCGCACACTGCAGCTAGAGAGTAGCCCTAGCTCTTTGCAACTAGAGAAAAGCTCACACAACAACAAAGACCCACAGCCTAAATAAATAAATAAAATTACTTTTAAAAATTCTTATGAAAAAGTTATCTTCACAAGTGGAAGTGGAGAAAATGGCTAAAAATGACTAAAAATAATAAAAGCAATCAACTCAGAATACCAAAGCATACTGATAGGTCTTGAATGTCTAAAATGAACTGAAATGAACGAAGGAGTATTCTACAGGGAAGACTGTGCCTGCCAGAGGTCCTACCATGGAAGTAGACTGAGTTTTTTCATAAAAATTCACTTGTGACAAAGACTGTGATAGCTCTTGAAAATGTCTGTAATTAATTATATTTTGTCAGCTTCTTAATTTCTCCTAAGTATATTGTTATTAGTATGCTCATATACCTTTATTCTTTGGTGTCATAAATCATTCTATTGCTATTTCTATTCTTGTTTTGTTATAAATATATTTATGGGAAGGATGCTTTGAATTTACTTGAGATATATATATATATATAGCAGGGTTAATTAATGTAATCTCGGTCACAATGTAAAAACATGAAACAAAAGCACTAAAAATCATTGTAATAATAATAATTACATTTATTGAGTCCTAAGATGTGTCACATATTTTACACATATTATTTTTAACCTCATGACAACCTCGCTGATATGTATTATCATCTTCATTTTTCATATACAAAATCTTATTCACATAAATTTAATTACTTGAAGGAAACAAGGCCAGGAAGTAATAGTGCTGATATCTGAAAAGATATTAATTTGAATTTAAAACTTCGGGACTTTCTACTACACTGTTTTTAGGAAGGAATGATGCTAAAGCTGAAACTCCAGTACTTTGGCCACCTCATGCAAAGAGTTGACTCATTGGAAAAGACTCTGATGC
>NW_011495076.1:4312638-4329853 GCF_000754665.1 Bison bison bison | reverse complement strand
GAGTCAGATCAGATCAGATCAGATCAGTCGCAAAGAGTCGGACACGACTGAGCGACTGATCTGATCTGATCTGATCTGACTCTTGCCTGGAAAATCCCATGGACGGAGGAGCCTGGTGGGCTGCAGTCCATGGGGTCACAAAGAGTCGGACATGACTGAGAGACTTCACTTTCATGCATTGGAGAAGGAAATGGCAACCCACTCCAGTGTTCTTGCCTGGAGAATCCCAGGGACGGGGGAGCCTGGTGAGCTGCCATCTCTGGGGTCGCACAGAGTCAGACATGACTGAGTGACTTAGCAGCAGCAGCAGCATTCAGTTTACTTGTTAAATTTGTGCTTAATCATTTTTGTTAAGTTGATGACATTTAAGAATATTGAAAATTTAGTTTGTTTCATTGTTATTTTGATTTACTCTTACTAAATCAATGTGTATGGGCAACATTTTAAAATGATACTTTGGAACTTTTATTTCTATTACAATTCACTACAAATACCATATGAAAAGATGTTCGAATTTTAGTGTAAGGGCTGTATCAGTTATGAATTCTCTTCTACAAAATAAATGAACATAGAGTTCATTTTGCAGTGACTTAAAAGAATGAGAATTTAAGAACATCAGCTCCAACTAAAACTCACAGCTTACCAGGTTTTAGAGATGACAGTTTGGGTAGCCAAAGGAGGAAGCTCACTTACACGAGGGAGGTCATGGAGGATAATAGTGCTGCTTGAAATCTGACCTCCTAGTATCACCTATGGATATTCCCAGAGTCAATTTAAACCCATGAGAATATCAGAATTGATTTAAAATCCAAAAACATTCATTTCTTTTTACAAAGAGTAAAACTTTTGTAAAACAAAATATTTCTCTCTGAAGATTAGGATGCAAATTCCCCTCCCTCTGAAAACAAATAAAGCAAAACAAACACAATAAACTTCAATGAGGCTAATTTACTTCTGAATTACTTAGATTAAATCAAGCCATATAGACCGCATGCTGAGGGCAATTTTGGCCCCAAACCCTAGGGTTATATACCAGGCTACCACTGTACTGATTCAGCCTTTTTGCTGCAGTTAGTAGAGTAAGAAATTCCATAAGTGAGCTAAGCCACTTAGAATCAAAAGGCTTACCTTTTGAATCTTACTACTGTTTTGCCGGGACTCTTTACCTATAACCTCTCCAACTGTTCAGGGAGACACAAAATGGGCAATGAGGAATAGAGTCAGTTCCAATGAGGGAGAAAAAGACAGGAACTGGCTTGTCTTGCTTGTTCCTGAAAGCACTAATTTCAGAGGTGATCAGTATGTGTTAAAAAAAAAAAAATAGTGTTTTTTAATATGCCTAGTTCTGTGTTCTCTTGTGCTAAGTCATGCTCAACTTAACGCGACCCCATTGAGTGTAGCCTGCCAGGCTCCTCTGTCCTTGGGATTATCCTGACAAGAATAATGGAGTGGGTTGCCCTTTGGGGATCTTCTCACCCAGGGTTTAAACCCACGTCTCCTGCATTGGCAGGCTGATTCTTTACTGCGGAGCCACCAGAGAAGCAAGTAATAATGCCTAAGCCATTACTAACATATCTAAACTATTATATGTATATTGAACTTCTTAAAGTTGGTTCAAATAAAAACACTCAAGAAAAATATGAATGTAGCAGTATTTCACTTCAAGAAAGTTAGAGATACCAAGAGAACATTTCATGCAAAGATGGGAACAATAAAGGACAGAAATGGTATGGATCTAACAGAAGCAGAACATATTAAGAAGAGGTGGCAAGAATACACAGACTATACAAAAAACATCTTCACAACTCGGATAACCATGATGGTGTGATCATTCACCTAAAGCCAGACATCCTGGAATGCGAAGTTAAATGGGCCTTCGGAAGCATCACAATGAACAAAACTAGTGGAGGTGATGGAATTCCAGTTGAGCTACTTCAAATCCTAAAAGATGATGCTGTGAAAGTGCTTCACTCAGTATGTCAGCAAATTTGGAAAACTCAGCAGTGGCCACAGGACCGGAAAAGGTCAGTTTTCATTCCAGTCCCAAAGATAGGCAATGCCAAAGAATGCTTAAACTACCGCACAATTATACTCATCTCATACACTAGCAAAATAATTCTTAAAATTCTCCAAGCCAGGTTTCAATAGTATGTGAACCGTGAACTTCCAGATGTTCAAGCTGGATTTAGGAAAGGCAGAGGAACCAGAGATCAAATTGCCAACATCCGTTGGATCATCGATAAAGCAAGAGAGTTCCAGAAAAACATCTACTCCTGCTTTGACTATGCCAAAACCTTTGACTGTGTGGATCACAATAAACTGTGGAAAATTCTTCAAGAGATGGGAATACCAGACTGCCTGACCTGCCTCTTGAGAAATTTGCATGAAGGCCAGGAAGCAACAGTTAGAACTGGACATGGAACAACATACTGGTTCCAAATAGGAAAAGGAGTTCGTCAAAGCTATATATTGTCACCCTGCTTATTTAACTTATATGCAGAGTACTTCATGTGAAATGCCAGGCTGGATGAAGCACAAGCTGGAATCAAGATTGCTGGGAGAAATATCAATAACCTCAGATATGCAGATGATACCACCTTTATGGCAGAAAGTGAAGAAGAACTAAAGAGCCTCTTGATGAAAATGAAAGAGGAGAGTTAAAAAGCTGATTTAAAACTCAACATTCAGTAAACTAAGATCATAGTATCTGGTCCCATCAGCTCATGGTGAATAGATGGGGAAGCAGTGGAAACAGTGACAGACTTTATTTTTTTGGATCCAAAATCACTGCAGGTGGTGAATGCAACCATGAAATTAAAAGATGCTTGCTCCTTGGAAGGAAAGTTATGACCAACCTAGATAGCAGATTAAAAAGTAGAGACAATACTTTGCCAACAAAGGTCCATCTAGTCAAAGCTATGGTTTTTCCAATAGTCTTGTATGGATGTGAGAGTTGGACTATAAAGAAAGCTGAGCGCCATAGAATTGATGCTTTTGAACTGTGGTGTTGGAGAAGACTCTTGAGAGTCCCTTGGATTGCAAGGAGATCCAACCGGTCCATCCTAAAGGAAATCAGTTCTGAATATTCATTTGAAGGATTGATGCTGAAGCTGAAACTCCAGTACTTTGGCCACTTGATGCAAATAACTGAGTCATTGAAAAAGACCCTGATGCTGGGAAAGATTGAAGGCAGGAGGAAAAGGGGATGACAGAGGATGAGATGCTTGGATGGCATCACTGACTCAATGGACATGAGTTTGAGTAAACTCAGGGAGTTGGTCATAGACATGGAGGCCTGGCATGCTGCAGCCCATGGGGTCGCAAATACTTAGACACAACTGAGCAACTGAACTGAACTGAACAGTGACATTTCTCTTGAAAAAGGCAACACTCACTTCTTGGTTAATTCTTTTCTGTCGCAAAGACAATGAGATGCATGACAATGCTTCTGTCTCTTCCTCTTCTATACTAAGAACTGAGACATACATTCAGACAACTTTATAAACCACACTGTGACTATTCATCAACCACAAAATCAAAATCTTAAGGCTACATCTGATCAGAATATTTTCATTGCAATTATCTCATCAGATGACAGAAATGTGACTTAAAGTAGCTCCTGGTGAAATACTTGCCTTTGTAACTGAGGCACACCTAACCTATGTAATTTTAGTTTAGATGCTATTTTCCAGGATTCAGGTGATGTCATCAGGATCTGGTTTCTCTGAGTTGAGAAGTACTAATAGACAGGATTTTAAGTCAAATCAGGATTTGAGGCCCAACTCTACTGTATTTTGGAAATATTAGAGAAAGCATGAATTCTATGAATTTCAATTTGCTTATTTGAAAACTGGGGATAATAATAGCTTTTGAAATAGGATCAAAAGAGACTATAAAGGAAAGTGTTGTTAAAATTCTAAGGTATTATATAAACATTAATGATAAAAGCACAAGACTTTTCCTCCTAATAGGGTGTTAAAAGAAATTCCAGTAACAAATTACTCTTATAAGGACACATGTTGGATTTAGGGCCCACCCACATCCAGGATAATCTCTCAAGATCCTTAACTTATTTATATCTGCAAAGACCTTATTTTCAACTAAAGGCCCCATTCATGTGTACCAAGGCTAGGACTTGGATACACGTTTGAGGCTACTATATGGGGTATATGTACAATCTTCGCAACTTTTCTGCAAATATAAAATTATCCCAGAATAAAAGATTTATTCATAAAAAGGAGGGGGCAGTGGTTAAGTGGAATCAGTATAATGGATGTGAAATCTTACACATTGAAAAAATACTTCCTCAGAGACAAAAGGAAAGAAGGGGAGAAGAGGACTGAAAACAGATATTTAGAGGTTTAGGCAAGATATTAAGATGGCTCATGGCAGAAGAATCCCATTCACTCTAAATATGAGGTATTTTATAAGCAAAAAAGGGAGAGAGTGAGAGTGAATGAATTTGAAGATAATACGATAAGACCTCTGAGGAGAGGATGCACTTTCCAAAAGCTGAAAAGACTAGAGCCCTAAACCTTCCTGGACTCCAACTGAAGTCATCAACCACGACTAAGCAATGGTGTCAGTTAAGTTAGGTCATTTGCTCCAGCAGGCCTCAGCAGCTTGTGCACAGTAGCAGATAAAGAGGGTGGCTTGAGTGATCTAAGGAGAGGACTGGCCAATAGATACAGTGATAGGTATGTTAGTGATGAACAAACCAAAATATTTAACTTTGAGACCCAGGATAGATGGGAAAGGGAGTAAAGACTGCTAGAATCATTTTCCCAATGTTTTCTTCTAGAAGTTTTATAGTTTTAGGTCTTATATTTTAAATCTCTGGTCCATTTCAAGTTAATTTTTGTGGATGGCATTCACAAAATGCCATTTTTCCTCTGCAAAATGCAGTTTCATTTCTCTGCATGTGGACATCCACCTTTCCCAACACCATTTATTATAGAGAGGATCCTTGATCCATGGTGTGTTTTGGGCACCCTTTCAAAAATTAGTTGACTATGTACGTAAGAGTTACCATCCAGGCCTACTATTCTGTTCCACAGATTTATGTGCCTGTCTTTTATGCCAGTACCATATGGTTTTGAGGAAAATCTGAAAGTGATAGAGCAGTTCTTTTCAGACTTGTATGTACATATGAAGCACCTGGGGATCTTGTTAAACTGTGGATTAAATTTGGGGAGGGACTCTCAAGTGAGGCCAACACCACCGCGATTCCACCAAACTCATTTTGAGAAGCAAGACAACCTAGAGATCCTGAGGATGTCACAATGCAGAAAAGAGAGGCGTACAACTGTGGCAAGAAATGAAACTGGGAATTCAAAGATTCGGTTTTCTGAAATAGATTAGTGCTAGAGGATGACGGAGCCCAGACAGTTGTCCTGGGCATGAGTGATGGAAATCAAGTGGCAGTAAATTTTGTTGGAAGAGTGTCTGGGGTGTTTGGTGGGTCTTCCCTATAGACACTTATGTCACATGAAATGAGGACAGTTTGAGTCCAGAGAAACACAGTCAGGTATTAAATTCTTCAATGTCTTTTAAGAGGAAAGACATAGAGACTACTGAAAGGTAATATAACCCAGGGAATCTGAAGAGCAGGTATGTTTCCATTCATATTTTGGAAGTGGAACTCTCCGGAAAACACTGACCCCAGTTTCTAAGACACAGAGAGGTGAAAGAATGAACAGTCCCAATCAAAGTTTGGAGGGAAGTTTTTCAAATAAACTTCATTAATGACTCAGACTTACTAATAAATTCCAGTTAAATAAGAACATGGTAAACAAAATCACCCTGCTTATTTAACTTATATGCGGAGTATATCATGCGAAATGTTAGGCTGGATGAAGCACAAGCTGGAATCAAGATTCCCGGGAGAAATATCAATAACCTCAGATATGCAGATGACACCACCTTTATGGCAGAAAGCAAAGAAGAACTAAAGAGCCTCTTGATGAAAGTGAAAGAGGAAAGTTAAAAAGTTGATTTAAAACTCAACATTCAGAAAACTAAGATCATGGCATCCAGTCCCATCACTTCAAGGCAAAGGGATGAGGAAATAATGGGCTCCAAAATCACTGCAGATAGTAACTGCAGCCATGAAATTAAAAGTCACTTGCTCCTTCTAAGAAAATCTATGACCAGCCTAGACAGCATATTCAAAAGCAGAGACAATACTTTACCAACAAGGGTCCGCCTAGTCAAAGCTATGGCTTTTTTCCAGTAGTCATGTATGGATGTGAGAGTTGGACTATAAGGAAAGCTGAGTACTGAAAAATTGATGCTTTTGAACTGTGGTGTTGGAAAAGACTTGAGAGTTCCTTGGACTGCAAGGAAATCCAACAAGTCCATCCTAAAGGAAATCAGTCCTGAATATTCATTGGAAGGACTGATGCTGAAGCTGAAACTCCAATACTTTGGCCACCTGATGTGAAGAACTGACTCATTGAAAAAGACCCTGACGCTGGGAAAGATTGAAGGGAGGAGGAAACGGGGACGACAGAGGATGAGATGGTTGGATGGCATCACCGATGCAATGGACATGAGTTTGAGTAAACTCAGAGAGTTGGTGATGGACAGGGAGGCCTGTCGTGCTGCAGTCCATGGGGTAACAAAGAGTTGGACACAACTGACTAATTGAACTGAACTGAAACAAAATCAATTAAAAGGCTCAATGTTATCAGGAAAACTGAAGGTGCAGGATGTAAAGTTTGTGGGGAGTCAATAGGAGAAGGCTGGAATGAGATGGAGGGAATGAGAAGAAACCTTGTCTTGTGGTACTTGCCCCTCTGATGAGGACTTGGGAAAGCTGGGAAGAGAGAGGAAGAGTGGAGAGCTAGACAGGGAGGCCATAAATGAAGTCAATATATTCCCAGGACTTAGGAAAAATCACTAATAAAAAAACTGCTTCTCTCCAAAATACACAGTTCCTAGTTCTACACATGGATGTAAACAAGAAACAGCAAGAGTGCTTCTCTGATGATCTTTAAGTTCTAAGAAAGATGGATTGAAGACTTCACAGGAATACAATTATCATATTTACTTTAAATTTTGAAATATAAAAAGGTGGCTTTTTTACCTCCTCCTGTTGATTCTCATGGAAATTATGCTTATCATAGGTTTTGGGAAATGTAGCTTGGGGCCCTGTGGTGATTGACAGGAGCGCTAACAGTGGATGTAGTCCAGAATGGTGGATTAGAGATGAGACCTTTAAAGCTGTCCTGCATTCTAATTAGATGATAGTCATGAAAGATGTAAGCTTCAGACATTGACATTGTCACTTCAGGCAAGGACAAAAGTCATCTAACTTATATTAATATGAGAAAAGTTTAAATCTGTTCATTTAATATGGGAAAGTTTAGGCAAACTTTCATTACCTTTTTGGGTTGATAAATGAAAGACTGCAAGACTCTAAAAGCCACATCATTTATTCTATAAGTTAACAAAGACTGAAAATCATCTTATGGTAAATCACCATTTTTATCAGTAAAATATCTTTGTACTGGAGCAAACAGAATATTTTATTATCATCTTTAGAATCTTTCTCATATTATTTTTAAAGACATATACATTTTGCCTATTCCATAAATTAAAGTTAGGAGAAAATAGTAAGGAGCTGAAAAATCTGGAGTTAATATGGAAAATATTTGTATCCTTAAATATATATATTTGTTTTCAGTGTTTTTTTCTCCCTAATCCTTTGGGTTAATGTGGTATATTTATAGTTTTAAGCTCTTCAGTCTAGTCCTCTCTAACTTTATTATACTCTTGCCTACAGTGATTTAAAGACATAAGATCAAGACTTAGATTTAATTATTAAGATAATTCCTATAGTCTATTTTATTTTTAAATTGCAGTGCTTTCACCCTGTTTATGGGTTAGAGTGCAGTGTTACAAGGCTTCTACAGAATTAAAGATACATTTAAATTTTATACAATTTCAGTGGTGGGTCTGGGAAAAGGCAAATCAAAAATTGCTATACCTTTTGAAAAGAACTAAGTCACAACTTGCTTGTTAACAAGCAATGTGTCCAGAGCTTGGACTTATTTATTTAGCAAGCAGATGTTGACCTTTACTACATTCCAGAAAGTGTGCCAAGTGTTGGTTTTTTGTTTTTTTGTTTTTTTTTTTTTTCCCCACAAAGTATGAAAGATGATTCTTTTTGTTAAGGAATCTACAGCTTAACTGAAGAACAGAACATATAGGGGTTATAAAGATCATTATCAAAGCAGTATATGATTAAATGTAGACACTAATATCATTTCCTTTACTAAACTAAAATTCCTTTACTAAAATTTAGATATTTTCTTAAAATAGCTGATCTTTAGAATATTACTAAATACTTTTCCCTCTAGAAAATCCCAATTTATTTTAGAGTAAGTTCTTGAGGCTTACTTCTATTTTGTCAAGGTCTTAGTCTTGAATCATTTCTTTTAGTGTCTAGCACACAGTAGGAACACAACAAAGGATTGAATGAATGGATGAGTGACTAAAGAATGTTGAGAGAAAATGAAAAATATATAACTTTCTCAGATGTTTCTGTTTTATCTGAACATGAGAAAATTTTGTTTAAATATACATTAAGTTAAATCCATGTTTTCATCACTGTTTCTCAAAACAAAGCCAGACATTAAATCCAACTAAAGTATCTTGGAAATTTTCCTTCAAAAGCAATAACATTCACTCCATCTATAATTTGTTTTACCTAAATGAAATATCTATAGATTGATGCTAGAATGATTTTCTTAGTAATATCATCTTGGACGTATGCCTTCTTCACATTTATCATTTATTACCTAATTTTTTTATATAACTAGAAACCAGAAGCACACTTGTAATGTCCTGCATCAATAATGACCGACATTAGTCCCTAATATTTCCCTTCTCTGAACCAAGCTTGCTCTTAATCTCCCCTTGTTTTTGAAGGATGTTGCCTTCTTCCTTGACAATCTTCTTCAAATAACAATGTCATGTTCTGAGTAAATCCTCACTATAATGATCCATTTCTCCTAATGCTATTTATTTATGCAAATTTAGGATTATATTTAAATCATTTTTTCCCTTTAACATGACTTTTAATAGTCTTGATATTATAGAGTAATAAGAATAAATTATGGGGGGGAAAGTAATGGTTCAATCTAGTAATATTTTTAATGATATTTTTCTCCCATGCACTTGTCCTCACTTTAAAGCCAGGATCACTATGCCATCTCTTTCTATTCCTGCCAGAAGGTAGCTACAAAAGGAAATTCTAAGGAACAACTGAAAAAAATGTTAACAAAAGGCATAATAAATATTAATAAGCCTGAAAAATATTCAACTAACAGCCTATTGTTATTATTTACATCAAAAGAAAACACAGGAACTAAGCCTCAAAACCAAAAATGAAGGGGAAAAAATTAATACAACAGAACTTGGAAATTAGATGAAACATCAGAAGACTGAAAGGGGTTCAAAGGAGAAGTCAGAATATCCAGAAGGAAGTTAAAGGATGACAAGAGTTACAAATATGCGAAGGTATGAAGCAACCGGTAACTATATCATAAAGAATTCACATTCTTTACTTTAAAAAATAATTCCTTCAGGCTTCACTTCTTCATTAAAGGCATGCTGCTAAGTCGCTTCAGTCATGTCAGACTCTGTGCGACCCCATAGACGGCAGCCCACCAGGCTCCCCCTTCCCTGGGATTCTCCAGGCAAGAACGCTGGAGTAGGTTGCCATTTCCTTCTCCAATGCATGAAAGTGAAAAGTGAAAGTGAAGTCACTGTCGTGTCTGACTCTTCGCGACCCCATGGACTGCAGCCTACCAGGCTCCTCCGCCCATGAGATTTTCCAAGCCATGTGGCAGAGCTGTTCTCCTGGGTTCCCTTACCCTACTGCTCTCCACCCCGGTGCCCATTCCCAATAAAATCGCTTGCTTTGTCAGCACATGTGTCTCCTTGGACAATTCATCTCTGAGTGTTAGACAAGAGCCCAGTTTCAGGCCCTGGAAGGGGTCCGCCTTCCTGCAACAAATGGCGACTCTGGTGGGGACTCTTCTTCACTGAGACTGACATCCTGACCACTCAGGGTACTCAGGGGCCAGCTTGCCTGCCAATGGACCAGACCCAGCGGCCACAACTGGGACCCCTTTGTCCCTGGTCTCCTCCTAATGTGGCCAACTGGCCAGAGTGTCCCGACCGGTAAGGAACAAGAGACTTTATTGACCTCTCTCCCATTCCCTCTCTCTTTCCTCTCCTTAACCCTTCTTATCCTTCCCCGTTTTCTAGTCCCCTAGTCCTGAATGCAGGAATCTGGTCAAAGGGCCTCAGCCTGAGCTGAGGATTAGAGACTCATCACCTCCTCTTGGCAGAGAACTCGAATTCTGGTTTTGGTCTGGTCTGATTTCTGGTAGGGCCGAGTTCCAGTCCTCCCTTCTCTGGAGGCCCAGGGTAAACTCCCATAATGCCTGGGTATCTGCAGGCGGCAGGAGACGTCTGTAAGGCCACCCCTTTTGCCCCTCTCTCCCGCCTCCTCCCCCTTCTTCTTTCAATCTGGATTCCTTTCCTCCCTTTGAAATCCTTGAAGACCTGAGATATTTTCCTTTACTCTGTTAGTACTTGGATCTGAAGTTCTGTGTCTCTATAGGAGGTTTTCTGAGAGATTGTATTAAATGCATGAAGTAGTTCAAATATGAATTAACTAGTTATTCATGCATTCATTCATCAGAAATAAAACATCCTTAGTCATCAAAGAATGCAACTGACTTCTAGAAAGTGTCTTTCTTTGATGGCCCCAATACATGGTGCATTCCATAAGGATTTCATAAAGTTCCAGTTTCTTTCCCCTTATAGGTTCCAATTATTTCGTATCTCTTATCATTACTTAAGATTTCTGGCAAGATCTAAAAAAAAGTGAGTCATAGGCAAGACGTTACCAGAAAGAATGAGAAAGATACTACACAGTTTGTTATTGGTGTATTGCCCATGTCACCAAAAGGTGCACAGCGTAATCTTTAGATGGCAAAGACATTCTTCTTTGATTCACTCCTGTATTCCTATTACCAAAAACTGCATGGCATATAGGTGTTGAAAAAAATGCAGATTAAAATTGGATGCCTTCACAGGGATATTCATAAAACTGGTTCACTAATTAGGTGTGTCTTTAGAAACATTTTAATACTTTCTATTACTCATTATAGCATCCATTCAAGATGAGCTTCTCTGGTGGCTAAGTGCTAAAAAATCCACCTGCCAATGCTGGAGACACTGGTTCAATCCCTGCGTCAGGAAGATTCTCTGGAGAAGCAGATGGCAACCTGCTCCAGTATTCTTGCCTGGGAAATCCCATGGACAGAAGAGCCTGGCAGGCTACAGTCCATGGGATTGCAAGAGTTGGACATGACTTAGTGACTAAATCACCACCACCAATACTCATTATTCAGTGTTTAAGAAGTAGTGTAGTCACAAAATGAATAGCAAATTCACACAAGGAATATTATGTTCAAGTATATTCACATAACATATATCAGCATTAACATGGAGAAAACAATTTCTCTGAAAACTGAGAATTAGTGAAAAAATAATTTACTAGGAAATAGATTAGAAATTTAAAAAGCATTTAAAAATGTGGCAAATTTGCCAATTCATAGCTCATATAATAGAGTTCACAGCATGGAGAAATGCAGGGAGTTTCCTACCTAATAAGCAAGGGAAAATTTTTACAGAATCAAACAAAACAAAACAAAAAACAAACAATAAGCAAACTGATATTCTATAAAATAAAAATTAAAAAGACTTTAACAGAAAAATCTAATACACAGGATTTAACTGGGCATAATTTGAAAGCATTCTTAGCTCTAAGAAATTATTATACAAAAATGAGGACTTCCTGATTGGAAGGACTTCCTGAACATTGAGTACATGAAGGAAGGAAATAAAGATTCAGGACTATGAAACAAGTTGGACAATGAAATCTCGATTAGTATAAGAGATGTTTCAAAAGGAAAATAAAAGAATGTGGGAAAAGGCCAAGTTATAGAAGAAGCTTATTGAAGAATAATGGGTTGTCAGTGCCTGTCTGATGAGTGGATGAATGGGGGACAAACAAGTAACAATACATGTATGTTTTAGCTGTTTTAAATAACTATATATTTAACAAAAAAACATGTTTTGTTCTACAGAAATGGTTCTCAAAGTGAGACAGTATAAGAAATCCAAAGTCTTAAATTCAGTCCACAAGTTGAGGTGATTTTCTCTGAGAACATAGCTTTGTAATATATCCACATCTATAACATAAAGTTTGTCCATGGTAAGAAATAACCATTTTCTTAAAACATGACATGAAAATTACTTATTGTGATAAACAATCATGCCGAGGATGTATAAAATGTTTTTCATACTTCTTTTGTACTGTTAATGTAATACACAAACAACTTGGAAAAGATACAGGGTACTGATGGGGAAATTTAATAAAATAAGCTTATCATTACATGTTAAATAAATAATCCCTTGGAAGAAAAGGGAGGTAGTTAGACAAGGGCAAAAAATAGAAGACAGAAAAAAAAAATAAAGGAGAGGGAGAAGAGGGAGGAGAGGGTATGGGGAGGAGGGGAGAGAGGAAGCAAACGAGACTGCCTACTGTTCTCAGCTTGACTAAACTTCAGATAGGTTTCCTCTGGACCTCCTGTTCTTAGAGCATATACTTTAGAGAACTTTTCTTTGTAAATTCTTTCCCTGCCCCACTGAGATGTATGTAAATCTTTTCAAAGCTTCTTGATTGTTTGAAACCCAGGAATCTCTTTCTCCAGGGCCTAGGAGCCATCTCTTCGAAATGTAAACCTCAGGGAAAATAGTGTCCCAACTTTCTACTAGTGTGGAGAGATAGGAGACTAACCACAGTGTGCCAAACTTGCTTCAAATATTAAAACTGTCTCCTGTCTCAGGTTTCCCTAGAGGTCCAGTGGTAAGGAATCTTCCTGCCAATGCAGGGGACACGAGTTCCATCACTGGTCTGGGAAGATTCCACATGCCACGGAGCAACTAAGCCTGTGTGCTACAACTACTGAAGCCCTCATGCCTAGAGTCTATTGGTGCTCTGCCACTAATAAGAGAAGCCGCCACAATGAGAGGCCCATGCTCTGCAATAAAGAGTAGCCCCAATCTGCTGCAACTAGAGAAAGCCCATGTAGCAGTGAAGACGCAGCCCAACCGAAAGTAAATAAATAAATACATAAATACATAAACTATCTCCTGTCTTAAAGACACAAGAAAATTTACTTTTCCTTTGGGTAAAGCCTATCATCTAACAAACTCAGATGGCCTATGTTCTCTCACTCACCTCAGTCTTTAAAAACTCTCACAACCTTTGCTTTTGGTGGGGTTGAACTCAGAGTGAGTTCTGGTCTTTCTCTCTCTTATTGCAATAACCTTGAATACAAAGTCTTCCTTCCCTGTTTAAATTTGTTACTTTTTTAAAGATGGAAGAAAAGCAAAATTTTTGACAGAAAAGAAGAGAGATAAATAATTACTAGTTTAAAGGCATAATAAATGAGAGCTTTTTTAATCACATGGTTTTAACTAATCATTTGCTGCTACTGCTGCTAAGTCGCGTCAGTCCTGTCCGACTCTGTGCGACCCCATAGACAGCAGCCCACCAGGCTCTGCCATCCTTGGGATTCTCCAGGCAAGAACACTGGAGTGGCTTGTCATTTCCTTCTCCAATGCATGAAAGGGAAAAGTGAAAGTGAAGTCACTCAGTCATGTCCGACTCTTCGCAACCCCATGGACTGCAGCCTACCAGGCTCCTCCATCCATGGGATTTTTCAGGCAAGAGTACTGGAGTGGGTTGCCATTGCCTTCTCCGAACTAACCATTTAGTAGATACTGAAGCACTAACTTATCAAGGATGCTAAACCACTGTAAAGTGAATACATTATCAAGCATGAATCATTTCTCAATATCTCAGGTGGCTATAAAGTAGGCTCAACTAAGAGGCATTTGGGACAGTGCCAGCTGATTGTGAGGAGGAAGAAATCAGGACAGAAAAGAACAGGTAGTAAATTCAAATGCCACCAACCCAGGTATAGTGCCAACTGCTGAAGATGACTTTTGGTCTGATGTTCATCATCCCAGTGCTAGGAAGACTCACACTTGGTTCAACCAGGTACTGCAGTCCAAGCCAACATATAGAGTACTGCAACAGAAATTCAGAGCACATGTTGGTTGAAGCTGAGTTGGTCCCAAGAGTATTTTCAGTAGTCAGGGAACAGAGAGCTGTGTGTATTATTCTTGTCAAAAGGACATGGCAAGGACCCAAGGAAGAACAAGCCAGAGAAACAGAAGCCAAAGACCATCAGGTGGCCTGAACAACTCCATGAGAGGACATAGGCAATTCAGTGGACATATATACTGCTTGCAACAGGCATCCTTGGAATTTTGATTCTGTCAACAAGACTAATTCTGCATTCCAAGGTGAGTGGGCAGAGACTCAAATACACATCCAATAATTGTTATGGTCTTAGATGCTGGGAGGTAGTGATGGGAAATGATGATGGGTCAATGAAATGGACTAAGCCTTCAGGTGGAGAGAACAGACACTAACATAAAGAGATGGGCAAGACTGAACACTTAAACTGTCTCCTTCCTTATTCCAAGGTGCTAGGCATTGTTCTTTTAAGCTTCTTAAGAACGTTTGAAAATTCCTGCTACTTTTGTCTCCAGGGGCAAGCACAGATATTTATTTAAAGGTGTGATACATGGAACTTTTTCATCAACTCACAAAATGTGAACCCTTCCCAGAAAGCAAAACAACATACTCCTATTGTCTTTCATTTCCAAGTGCCAGAGGGGAATAGCTTTTAATAAATACTTTTACACTGCACTTCAGTTGAATTGCTATCATGTGAAACAGGCCTGAGGAGAATAACACATTGCCAAATTCCCTCCAGTGAGTGCAAAATAATACTGTAGGGTCTGGCAGAGAAATAAAATGGAAATCTGATTACTTTGTTTTATTCTATATGGAGATAATGTGTGAGTACATTTAAATACATAATTCAGTGCATTTCAGCTATAGCCATAGATGATGATTTAATGTCAGCCTAACACTAACCTTGCAACATGAGAGCTGCATTTAGAGCTGACAACTAAAAAGAAAGTTGATGAAATTACACTTTATTTTATTTTCTGCAGAGCTAAGCAGACCTGTTTATTCCATTCCTAATGCCAGCTACCACTATAAATTTGAAGAAACTAAACCTACCCAGAAAAGGCCATACATATTAATAAAGCCAAAGGAACTGTCTGCTTATCATACTGGAATAGATTCAAAGAATAAATAAAAAATAAATAAAATATGGAGATCATTTTCATGGGTCAAACTACAGTAAGTGACTTATAGTCCAAATAGATTTCTAATAAATTACCTTTTAATTATATAAAATCCATCATTGTGTTAAAGATAAGTAAATTGCTACTTTTGAAGGAATGTAGAATAGAAAACGCAGTGCAGAAGATAATTTGTAAAAGTTAAGAGTGTAGGAGGCTACTAGTAAGATATTAAGTAGAGACTATCAACATTCTTCAGTAATACTATAGGAGAGCTGAAATATATTACACTGGGAAACAGTTGTAATAATTTTAAGATGATTATTTAAAAAATTGAGTTTCTCCCATTTTATGTATTTTACTTACTTCTTTGGTAATAAGTATAGTGTAGTCAGAAAGTTGAGGCATTGTCTGGTTTAATTCTAACACTAATTTTCAGGCCACAGATATAGCAGATGAGACATTATTAGGAGACGTCCAGAATGCTGTGAACATGGTGAACATGTGAAATGTTTAATAATGCCCATGTAAGATTCAGGTTATGTTGTAATATTCACATCTGAAAAGCAGTCTCCTTTCAAAGGTCAGTTTTCTAACTCCTACTTCTGTGACTTAAGGCTGAGGAGACAATTGGATCTCCTCCCACAACAGAAGGAAATAAAAATAAAAATTTAAGGATTCCATATAATGTTCTTACTTCCTTACTTTAATGACTTTTTTTTTTGATAGAAATTTTTGTAAAAAAAAAAAAAAGAATTAAGAACTAATATAATGTATAACATGGGAAAATAAACTCCAATTTTACTTCTAATTTACACAAATAAAATAAAGGGCTAGTCTTAAAAGTAAATTATCTTTGACATAATCAACTTTTGAGTTTCAAAACATTTCTTTTGCTGATTACATATTTTCAGTTGGCTTACAGGGTAGCTTTTAGCAGTGCTTATCTATTTATGCTTAATTAATAAATTATAGCTTATCTTGTTTTCAAACAACAAAAAAAAAGGTATTTGAAGCAACCATCTGTAGGTTTGTCCTGGCTGCAGGTTTTTGTTTTTTTTTTAATTCATTTAATTCCAAATTGTAATATATAAAAATATCTGCCTTAATTGCTACTGCTGCTACTTCTATGTCTACTATTCTGCCACCACTACTCTTCATGTTGCTTTTACCTCTGCTTCTTTATAGTTACACAGATTGCACTGAACTGAACAAGGGGTTTGGAAATGTCTGTGTCTACCTGGGACATTCTAGAATTATTTCGTCTGCTACATTTGGTGCAGAGTGATTTGGCTCTGAGACCAGGGGACTTCATGGTGCCCACATGGTGAGGTGACTCTGACCTCATGCTACTTTGGATTCTCTTTTCAAGGTCAAGGCTTCTTCTCAGTCCCCAAGACTGACAGGTATATTCTCTAAGGGTCTTCACCAATCACAAGTTCTACAGCTCATTGTTTTCACTAGTCACTTCTACCCTTCTCCAAAGAACTCTGGCTTTATCATTAGTGATTTTAGCTGTCACCTCTTCTTGATGGCCACTTCGGCTCTGGAGAAAATTGCCAAACTGCATACCTCTGGATCCACCCTGTGGTCTCATGATTCTCAGGTCTCATTCAGTTCAGTTCAGTAGCTCAGTCGTGTCCGACTCTTTGCGACCCCATGAATCACAGCACACCAGGCCTCCCTGTCCATCACCAACTCCCGGAGTTCACTCAGACTCACGTCCATCAAGTTAGTGATGCCATCCAGCCATCTCATCCTCTGTCGTCCCCTTCTCCTCCTGCCCCCAATCCCTCCCAGCATCAGGGTCTTTTCCAATGAGTCAACTCTTTGCATGAAGTAGCCAAAGTACTGGAGTTTCAGCTTTAGCATCATTCCTTCCAAAGAAATCCCAGGGCTG